>NC_134405.1:66140176-66476009 GCF_038048845.1 Mixophyes fleayi
AACCATTCTCAGTCCACACTTTTCCTTCTAGATTATAACCACTTTCCATTTGTTTATTATCCACTCCCAGCATACATAGCCGACCAGGTGTACTGGCAAAGCAGTAGTTCTAAGTTCTTCAACCCCTTTCCATTTACCCAAATTTGTATTCTTTGACCACTCTGCACTCCACTAGTTTGCAATGCTAGAAAAAGTTTGGTGCTATATAATAATAATAATAATACAATTATCAATAATAATTCTGAAATGATCTGTTGTATGTAAACCTCATGGAGACTTTATACTGTTTCTCTGAATTAAAACTGCCTCATGTATCTAATAGTTTACATCTCTAATACCCTCTTTGTCCATTAATCCTAAGTGCCTCTTTAGTACTTTTAACAACGATACAATCACCAACACTGATCTCACTGCTCATTACCTTGCATGTTACTTCAATTTAAATATTAATACCATCCATATCACAGGATGGCGTATCTGTTCTTTTTTTCCATCTCCAGTCATAGTACCTGGCCTTCTGCTCCTATTCCCTCAAATCTTGTTCACTCTTTCACAAGCTCTGATTCCCAGTCTTGAAATCTTTATTCTCTTTCCTTCAGTAGAGGGGGAAAGAGATGGGTTATGTGCTACACCTAGGAGGCAAGGCACTGGGAACATAAACAAATGAATGCCTTCTCTCTTCCTATAAACCTCCTCTAGTCTTGTTCCTCCCTCAGTTATATTTCCAGTGCCCTGATTAGGAGGTGGACACAGGGCTCTTGCCTGTCACTCACCGGACCGTGAGTGCCTCTTCCCGGACATTTAGGAACAGTGGTCGTCTTCCATCCTGAGGGTCTGCGCATGCGCAGCCCTTTCCTATACTTCAGTGTATGTCCCTTTAACTCAATTGGCAGATCAGGCAACACTCCCTATATTAAGCACCTGTGGTCAACACCACGTTGCCTGATCTGGGAGTCTCATTCCCCATGAGCCTCTGAAGGTGTTCCTGTGTTTCCTCGTTTATTCAGCGCTGCTGATTCCTGTGGTTTCCAAACCACTTCTACCTCTGTGGTTTCCTAACCACTTCTACTACTGTGGTTCCCATACCACTTCTACCATCAACTGTATCATCGTGACTGTTTGCTGATTCCTATCCGCTGCCTCCGTGCACTACAGTCTCCTATACCACTTCAACGCTATTATATTCCATAGTGACTGTTTGCTGATTCCTATCCGCTGCCTCCGTGCACTACAGTCTCCTATACCACTTCAACGCTATTATATTCCATTGTGACTGTTTGCTGATTCCTATCCGCTGCCTCCGTGCATTACAGCCTTCTCTCCTTATCCACTCACCTGTTCATCATCAAGTCTGTGAGCTGATTCCTAGCCGCTGCCTCCGTGCACTGCAGTCTCCAGCTTGCAACTCGTCTGTATTCATCATCGTGACTGTGAGCTGATTCCTATCCGCTGCCTCCGTGCACTACAGCCTCCAGCTGGCAACTCGCCTGTGTTCATCATCGTGACCGTGAGCTGATTCCTACCCGCTGCCTCCGTGCACTACAGCCTCCAGCTGGCAACTCGCCTGTGTTCATCATCGTGACTGCAAGCTGATTCCTATCCGCTGCTCCTGTGCACCTCAGCCTCATCTCATCTCTCCCGTGGGTCCGCAGAGTCCTGCTGCCGCTGCCAGTCCTATCGTCCATCCACTGCTGATCCGCTCTCCACGCCTTCCTGGTTCCCCTGGTCGCTACCCTCCTGTCAGCATTGGATTCGTGTCCCTGTTGGTCTACTTACCTGTGCGCTGCACCTACTAGACTCCTGCTTCTTACATCCAGGGACTTCTCATCCTGTCGGCCTCCTGCCGCCCAGGTATCACTGCACTCCTGTCTGACTGCCTTCTGAACCACGGTATGCATACTTCTCATTGACTGTGCTGGTGTATTGCATATCTTGCTGGACTGTGTTGGTTCTCCTCTGGAGTCTGCAATCCGCTGAGTCTTTTGCCATCATTGACTGTGTTACCTTGTGCTGGACTACTTCAGAGACTTCCTACATTTGCAGACCTGTTCAGTCATTTATATATATTGTGCATATTACTGTGGATCGTGTTTAATGTGCCCGTGTACATCCTGTGTTGCAGTCTCTCCCCGTACACCTCCTCACATATATTTTCAGTGGTACAACTTGCTGAAGGCAGACCACTGATTCCTGTTCCAGTATCACCTGTTCCATTCCTCTCACATAGCAGTGGTACAACTTGCTACCGCAGACCACTGACTTCCCGGATACCTCCACTTGGATTCCATTCCTTCACTCAGACAGCGGTACCACTTGCTATCCGCAGACCGCTGACTCTCATCACCTCCTCGTTTCAGTTGGACATTCCTCCTCACTATAGCAGTGGTACAACTTGCTAACGCAGACCACTGACTACCTCCACTTGCCTTGTCCATACAGTTCCTCGTGTATTGTTACCTCCATATTACCAGTGCTGCTAGTCATAGACTTTCCTGAGCATCTCATCATCTACTATTGCCTGTTCCGTGATCACCCTGCTACCAGAGTACACTATTACCATCTACATTGCTCTGGTAAGCTTACCACCTGGTGATCCCTGGGTAAAGACTCCTAGTGCCCGTGACATTGCCCTAATTTATTTATTTTTCCTGGATCTTGGCAGGGGAACTGTACCTTTTTAAACACCCTGTTTTTCATCTTCCATTGAGGGGAGTTCCTCTGTCCTCAGCCAGCAGACACGTGGACCTTTGGCCGCCTAGGGTAAGGATAGATCAGGACAGGTATAGAGGGCTGAATGGCAGCCTTCAGTGGGAGTCTGCAAGAGTGCAAGTCTTCAGGGGGGCACAATTGGGGCACGCACATGTGATGCTGCAGACTAACGGCAGTAATACTGTTAATACAGCATCCTAGACGTGATCTAGAAGATCCAGATTACCTTCACTTTGTATATCTACCACTCATAGGTTCAACTATCCAGTGACATTTGGCCAACATTGACGGTCATCTGCAGGACTTAATCTACTTAGTGAGTTGACAAGTGAGGTTGTTGCTCATTGTAGAGGACTTCAAGGTAGTTTGGATACAACCCATTTTCTTTTGGGGTACATGTCCGATACCCTGGAATCCATGTTCAACAAAAGGGGCACTAGCCATAATGGTCCACAGCTATGTCTCTGCCAAATGCCTGATGATTTACCTGTGGGACAATCGGGCCTCCTTTGTGCTACCTGATTCACTCGGCATTGCCTGAAGCAGACTGGGTATGGTCCCTAGCAGTTTTTGGACAGCATTTACTGCCTACAAATTTGGGTGAGGATTCTGTGGGGTGCGTCCAAGAATCTGTGGTGTTTTTGTCCTGGAACCTGCCTGCCTGGCTTGGATCTCTAATTAAATCCATTAAGGACCTGTCAAGGAATGATGAAGGCCTGCAGGCACCTTGTTACCTGAAGAGCAAGGAAGGCTCCTGAGGTATTGTGTACACCCTCTTGCTGGTTGCTCAGGCTGAATCCTTCCTTTCCACTTAAGGTGTATCAGGTTTGCTAAGTAGCTGAGCTCAGTGCTAACTCGTGACAGCTGAATGAAGGACAGTATTGTCCAGGATATGGATTAAAGTGTTCGTTTTGGAGACATATCTCTGAGTGGAACCTAGGCTTACTTTCGGGTCTGTACTGGACTCCTCTTCCTGTCTGCAGTTTACAACCCCCTCTGTCCAATTCTGTTCGGACATGTGCATATTACACTTTGTGACCACTCTCCTGCAGCTTAGACAAATACTGTATTTTCTATGTTAATGTTTTCACACTTTTACATGTTCTTTTCTTGGTTGCTTTGACCCTTTTCTATTTACTATTCAGATAACTTTAATACTGTAATCTATAATAGGAAAGACCCATTCCTAAAGGTTGGTATTTAGAAGGATATTTCATGCACAGCGTTTCTGTTTACTTCATATTGCTGGGGTTGTTTTACTACAGGGTTCTGTGTTTTAACATTGTGATTCTGTTTGGCATAGAAGTATACCTTGGTTTGGGTATACAGAGTGGGGAAAATTTATTCATTTTGTGATTCCTATTGGGAGAAAAAAATTATATAAATAAAATTATTATTGTTACTATTTATTATGATCTTATTGGGCTGTGTTATAGTCTCAGAGGGTTTCTATGCTTGCTGTTTTCTTATGCTATGCAATTATATTACATGGCAAAAATGATGTGAACCCCACTTCTAATTAGTGTGTTTGGCCATTTCAGTCACACCCATAAAATCAATCATACAGCCATGCAGTCTCCAAACTTTAGCAGTAGAATGGGTTGTATTGTGAAGGTCAGTAACTTTCAACTTGGCACGGACATAGGATGCCACCTTTCCAGTTTGTAAAATGTATGCGCCGGTCAACTGTAAGTGCTGTTATTGTGAAGTGGAAATATCTAGGACCAATAACAGTTCATACACAAAGCTGTAGAGCACACAAGCTCACAGAATGGGACCGCTAATTGCTGAAGCATGTACAAATCATCTCTCCACAGATGCAACACTCACTACCGAGTTTTAAACTGCCTCTGGAGGCAACGTCGGCACAGGAATTGTTCTCCAGGAGCTTCATGCATTGGGCTTCCATAGTGGAGCAGTCACATACAAGCCGCATATCGCCAAACTCAATGTCAAACATCGACTGGAGTGGTGTAAAGCACACCGGCTCTGGACTCTGAAGTGACCAATTAAGCTTCATCATCTGGCAGTCTGTTAAATGAATCTGGAATTGACTGATGCCAGGAGAACGTTTCTTACCCAAATACGTACTGCAAGCTGTAGAGTTTGATGGAGGAGGAATAATGGTCTGGGCTGTTTTTCATGGTTTTGGCTGGGCCTCTTGGTTCCAGTAAAGGGAAATATTGAGGCTAGAGTATACAATGACATGCTAGAAATATTGTATTCTTCCACCATTGTGGCAACAGTTTGGGGAAAGACCTTTCCCAATTCCTCATGACAGTGCCACCGTGCACAAAGTGAGGTCCATCAAAAAATTTCCACAGTTGGTGTGGAAGAACTTGACTGGCCTGCACAGAGCCCTGACCTCAACCCAATCAAACACCTTTGGGATGAATTGCAAAGCTGACTGTGATGCAGGCCTTATTGCGCAACATCAGTGCCTGACTTTAATAATGCTCTTGTAGCCGAATGGATGCGAATATACACAGCCATGTTCCAAAATGTAGTGGAAAGCCTTACCAGAGAAGTGGAGGCTGTTTTAATATTATTAATTTCATACATTTGTTAAATACCACAGCACCATACAGTAGGTAAAACAGGACATACATAAAACAGGGACAAACAAGGTAGACAAAATAAATGCAGACATAAAAGGGTATGGAGGACCCTGCTCATTAGAGAGCTTACATTCTAAGTGGAAGAGGGCACAGCTGAAACAAGAGAAGCAAATGTGATTCAGAGTGGAGATTGGGAAAGTTGTTCGGGTGTATTAGGATGAATAGTGTTATCGAGGATACGGCAAGCTCTATTAAAAAAAAAAAGGTTTTCAGAAGAGTCTAAAGAGTTTAAGGCTGTGGGAAAGTCTAATTAGGCTTGGTAGAGCAGTCCATAAGTAGGGAGCAGCACGGGAGTAGTCTTGGAGGCGGGAGTGAGAGGTGGTTACCAGAGACGAGACAAGGTGCAGGTCAGAGGTAGATCCAAGATGGTGTGAGGGAGAGTATTTTGATATGAGATTTGAGATGTAGGAAGGGGTGATGATGTTGAGGGCTTTGTAGGTAAGGGTGAGTAATTTGAATTGGATTCTGGAGGACACAGGAAGCCAGTGTAGGGATTTACAAAGTGGTGGAGCAGTGAGAGAGGAAGATCAGTCTTGCAGCAGCATTTAGGATGGATTGAAGTGTGGTTACATGGGTGTTGAGAATGTCAGATAGCAGGAGGTTGCTGTAGTCAATACGGGAGATGAGACTGAATAAGAGATTTGGTAGCATGTTGAGTAAGAAAAGCATAAACTTATAGCAGCAAAGGGGAGGGGGGATCAACTCCCTATTAATGCCCATGGTTTTGGAATAGGATATGCAACAAGCACACATGGATGTGATGTGCAGTTGTCCACATACTTTTGGCCATGTAGTGTATCCATTTTCTGAAGTCTCTGTACAGGGTTGGATGCTTAGAGGGTCTGTACCTGCTGCTAACAGTGTGCATGCAGTCCCTGTTTCAGGTATTCACCTCAACTATTTGATTATCACAGGGAAACTGATGAGTGGCAGCTACATCTCTTTATGTGAAATGTTAGGGAATAAACGATAGAATAAAAAGTCTTTGGAGAACTGAAAAAAGTATAACTTAGACCTGATGTGTCTGATTGCAATACACTCCATGAGCAAAGCTCAGAGACAAAGATCAGTTGGTCTGTTGTGCACTCTTCAAATTCATGTGGGTGTTACTCGTGGTTCGCAGACTAAGCTTGACACTTTCTTTTTAGATTATGCAATCGGATGCAGAACTAATTGCCCAGTGAGAATGTGCAGATGCTGAGGCCACCCTGGATATGGGATGTTTTTTTGAGAGGAAACCTCATCTTAAAGTAGCATAAAATAGGGAAAGTAAATTATAACAGGGGTGCTTTGACCTAGAGTGAGAGTACATTTAATCCTTTTACAGAGGAGGCACAGATTTTGTGGCTGTCTGCCCAAAAGGAAGGATTTCTCCAAATGGAGAATGCTTCTTACTAAATATGTCCAGTACGTCTACGCTGTCATGGCTTTCTTGGTTAGGGGTATACATTCAACCATGCCTTGTGTTATGGAGGATTTTTGTGCATCCAAAGAAGATTACTCTCTGGACCAACTGCTCTCCTACATGGGGAAGATATCTTAACCAAATGTCTCCTTAAGCCACGGATTTTCTTGATTCTTCTATCTTTTTGGAGGAAGTGGATTTGCAGTCACATATTTTCCGAACGGCAAGGCCACAGGTTGGATGGACATACCCATCAAGCTTTGTAAGAAGCACATGTCCACATTTTAAACTGTCAATCTTTTAGAGGTATTTGAACAAGCAGGTCCAGAATGATCTTCATCTATATGAGAAGCACTAATAATTGTAGTTCCCATACCTGAAAAAGAGCTGGTGTACCCAGAATCATAGACACATTCCATTACTAACCACTGATAAGATATTGGCTATACACCTTAATTCTCCCAGATTGTCCAACTAGACTATACAGGTTTCATACAGGCAATATACAGCTATAAATCTGAAGATTGTAGACACATTTCCGTATCATGCATGACGATGATGATGTATAGTGCTGGTATCTCTGCATGACATGAAGGCCTTTGTTTCAGTGAAATGGGTATATCTATTGCAGGTCATGTATAACTTTGATAATCTTACTTGTGGGGTTAAATTTAGCTGGTTTATAATACGATGGGTCTTTTAGTTGTCCATAAGCCTCTGTTAAGTATTGCTCTTTCAGCCATTACAACAAAATTTCCATCCTTATCTGATGGTTTTATATTAAGTCTTATATTCTTTCCTTCTTAGATTTTTCTTGCCTTTTAGACCTAAATTTTTTGGGGTGGCATCTCAAATTATTTAGAATACTTAATATCAGGTTCACATAAACTCTTACCCAACATCTGTGTTTCTCACAAGTACAAAAATCCTTTTTTCCCCATCTGTAAATTTCCATTTTCTTCTAAGCATGATTGATTTGTCTGATCCTAAAGAAGCCATCTTTTGATCCATCCTCAACCTATGGTTGCCAGGCTGATTTTCCTTACTAATCACCTAAATAATGCTACCACTCATCCATTGCACTGGCTGCGTGTTTCCACCAGGATACAATTCTACATTCTTGTTCTTATTTAAAGCTGTCCACAATGCTGCACCTTCCTACATTTTTGTGCATAATGTTATACAACCCCATCAGTGCTGTATGGTTTGCCAATGGCCTACTATAATTTCCCCTTCTTACACCTCTGTCTCCCAAGATTTCTCCCATGCTGCTCCTATACTCTGGAATGCACTACCTCAGACAATCAGGGTAACCTCCAACCCTCATAGCTTTAAGCAGATTCCTGATATTGGAGCTTGTGTTAATCACATACACCTGCCCTGTACACCTTATAGTCACACACTAACTCTCCTTTTGTTGTTTTACAGGATTTTTTAGCCATTGTTTGTTCTTCCTGATTGTACAGAATATTTTGGCGTACTATAAATAAAGGAATAATACAGTAACACTTCCTTGCTTTGATGACAAGCTAACAACACTATGTACTAAACGCTGTTTGGCTCTACAGGTCTTTGAGTGTTCTCCGAGTGATCAAGGACCAATAATTAATCTCTCAGAGACTTTTCTTCATAAGGAAAACTGCAAGAAACTTGAATCATTCATCCAGCAGTTTATATGCAAAGGATGACTATCCCCTGTGAAGACCAGACATGTGAAACCAGTGTGTAAATATCATCTGCTGGAATACTGACGAGGTGCCTGAAAGAACCACCATAATGTTGTTTAGAGTTTGTTAAAACATGTTTTGCATTTTTAGTTTATAATTTATAATCTAGAAAGTCTACATTTGACCCCCCCACCATGGAAAAAAATGTTGGCACTTGATTTCAAATGTTTAATTACTGAAATGTAAAGATTTGTTTTCTTCTTGAAATAGAGTCTATTAGTAAAACTCTTTCACGCAGGATTTGCTTGTTGGATGGACCTGAAGACTTTCATGTCGCAGCTGCAAACCATCCTTTCTGTTTATAGAATATGTGATTTGTTCATTATTAAACCTGTTCTACACCACAGTGTCCGTCCCTCTGTTGTAATGTGCAGATCTTCACACCACAGGGTTACTAATCACTCCTAGCTGGTCGATTTCACACTCAACAACATCTCCTGCCTGCAAATCACAGTTACAAGAACAGAAAATAGGTATGACATGTTCAGATGTAGCATGTAAGGTTCAGCCATATAATTAGATCACATATGTACATTAAGGCCACCATACACTAGTGAATCTGGCCTCAGGCCACGCAGGCAGATGTCAGGTTTGTCCATACATGCAGCACAATTAGCAGAGTTGGACAATGACTTAATATACTTTCATATGCAATTATCATACAACCAGATTCACCCACTGTCCAGCCACCATCTGAACGATCCCATTTACATGTTAATCTGCAATCTGTTTGGGTCTATGCACTACAGTTTGTGACCAATTAGGTCTGAAATGAAATTGCAGCATGTATTGGCACCTTTACATTGGAGAGGAAACAAATATATATGGAAATGTAGGTGGGTGTCTGGAATAGGACAGCAAATGCAGTGTCAGGAAAAGATATGTAGATTAAGATTTGAGGTGAACATTATGCTTCTACTTACTATTATAGCTATACAATTACTTATATAGTCAAAATTTACTCATGAATATTAATGAGAGAGTGAACATCTGTGTACTAGAAGTGAACATGCTCACTTTGTTCCTGAGACATTTAAACTACCTACTTCTATTACACTGGTTTAGAATGATCACATGAGATTAGTGTCACAGAAACATCTGCCCTCATCACTAGTGTCGAAGTCAGTAAATTGGATAAAGTAATTTCAATTAATATCGAGCAGATTTGATTGTCTTCGTCTGAAATTATGCGTAGAGCACGCTACGGCGTAAAGGGGCGTATCCAGCCGCAACACGTGGCTATAACAGGTTTTACACTATTACACACATTCACACAAACATACACATTTGTAATTAGTACACATTAATTGTAGTTGCAATTTATGTCGAAATATAGCAGTATTTATGTGTAGTATTATAAGTTATATACATGTTTGTGAAATCAAAGGTTCAGGTTGCAGGAACTATGTCACGTTTAGTATCATTTTAATCCCCTATGCATCAGCAGTTGTCTGGTTCATTCGCCGAAGAGATCACACATTGCATACTCTAGTTAGCGATGTTAGAGAATAAATGTTTAAAGTGATATAGACTGTAAAATGCAAATAGACTAGTTGAAACTGGATTCTTGGCGGGAAAATCGGAGTACATCCCCTGGAGAGTTGACCCCCACCTTTGGATATTTTGGTTTGAACTGGCCTATGACCTGCAGTACACTGGACCTTCCTTAAGCCTGGACTAATAGAAGCAAGCCACATCATCTGCATTGTTTTATTGTATTCACTGACTGCATATAAGCAGGGGCTCTGGACTTAGTAGTCAGTCTTCTTGACCACAGCCTTCAGACCTGAATGACTGTACACTGGATGCAGAGCGCCTGCGATAAGTAACGGCTGTACTTGTTTTGTTTTGCATTGTTATTCTGCTACTTTTCGCTATTAAATACTTTGTGCTTTGGAACCACACATCGGGAATCGACAATCATTGGATAGCAACTAGACGTGCATAACACCAGCTTGTCTACATAATGCCCAAGGCATTCATGCCACAGTTCTACCAGTGCTTTTCCTCAAAAATGGAATGTATGTTAATAACTGACAATGTAATTGGGATTTTACCCACATGGTATAGTTTTCACAAATGTTCCTCAATCATTATTCTCACACCACCTTTGACTGGTAGATCTTACAGATATAGCGTGTTACATGTATGCACCTGTAAGGAATTGATGTGTTCTTACAATTAGTAGAAGAATGACCATGGAGTGATTTACAAGCCACAAAAATACGTTTGCCCAGTACACTTTTCATACACAACTTTGCCTAATTTAGCACACAGCTGAGTGCACATCCCAATTCAACAATTCCTTCAGCAGAAGCTTTGTAGTTTTTAGTCATAAAAGTCATATAATAAGAACCTCAAACTGCAGCTTGGTGACGTACTTGGACCACCCCTTTAATTAAGCAGACATTTTCTCCTAAGCTGCTGATCTGCCCCTCATCTATGTATTATCTTACTCATGACAACAGAGAGCTGTAGTCTTTGTATGTCACAACGTTACATTTTCAGTTTTTATGTACATTGGATGGAAACAAAGTGTTTCATTGAAAATAGCGTCTGAGTAATCATGCACAATATGGTAGTAAAAGTAACGCAGCTTCAGTGCTGTGAACTCATTTTTCTATTGCTCATAAATGACATCCTAGTGGGGGCCAAGTATGGGATCCACTGTTGTATGGCAAAATAAAATTTGTAATTAGTATTGTGCACAATGTGGCCATTTGTGTTGCAATAGGACATTTCTTTAGATTTGTACTGTGTATCACTCACCTTAAGGAATACTGGTGGCTTTCTAAATACACCAACTCCAGGGGGCGTCCCAGTCAGAAACACATCGCCTGGCTGTAATGTGACAAATCTGAAGCATACAGAGATTAGTCAGAATATTTGTCATTAAGGGTTATTGACAAACTGTATAATCTGCGCACATACAATGCTTCTCTATGTGCAAAGGGTGCCTAATTATTATTATTATTATCATTTATTTGTTAGGCGCCACAAGGTGTCCGCAGCGCCGTACATAGTACAAACAGTAAACCATACAGGGTTAAACAGTACAGAACAGTAAACACAAAGTACCAGTGCTTCAGAAACTCCGGGACAGACAAATGGAGTAAGGACGGAGCAGAAGAACAGGTGTGGAGACACGAGGGAAGAAGTGCCATCCTAAGGGAGGGTGGACGAAACAGACACAAGAGGGAGCAGAGTAGGTGAGGGGTTAGGTGGATGATTGGTAGGCTTTAAGGAACAGGTGAGTTTTAAGTGCTCATTTGAAGGAGCACAGCTTGGGAGCTAATGAAAATTGCACGGCACACGTTCATTTTACATTTACACCCCTGTGGTGGCAGAGAATTCAAGACCTTTGTGGGAAATACCACAGTTCACAAAATGAAAACTTTTTTTTTTTTTTGCACTTCAGTGCAAAGGTGGGTGTGCAAGTGTGTCTAATTTACAAGGTTCTGTGGCCCTGCAAACCCTACATCTTGATCCACAGATGCATGTGAAATAGTGGAAACTAGGCGCAGGTTCCTAAATGACCTATACTGTACAGAAAAAATGTTCAATTCTCACAGCTATGCCCAATATACTTGTAAAATAGTGAATGTCAAATAACACCTGCCAGTACTAGAACCGCTAGCTCCCATGGTGATCACAACAATTTAGCAGATCCCATGTAGTGGTATTGTACTACATACAGTATATTTTTGTGGCATGGTAAAAACCTTCACACAAAACGGGGAATCCTTGCGTGATTCCCAGCCAGCTTTTCCCACACAAACCCCAAGGATACGGGTTTATTCTATGGATTGGGGGTGGAGACGTACAGAAGACCACATCCTGCCTTAGAGGTGCAGTGCCATCAAGTTGTACACAGGTTTTTACCTTCTTTTCTAAAGAAGGTTTTTACTGTACTCGTATACAGTGAACTTTGACTACATTTTGCCCATAGTCTATTTGTGAATCCTCACTTGGAGACCCAGGCTATGAGAGCTTCCGTCTTGAAGACCATCTGGTTTGTGTTACTATCCTGGACGAGGGTCTCATTCACACGGCAGCGGATTCCAAGGCTATGGGGGTCTGTGGAGGAGAGGAAGCTTAGTTAATCACACAGTGTGCTCTAGAGACACACTTGTTAACTACTTCCTTGCTGATGTTTAAGGACAAACCATTATTAACCCTTTGTGTGTCAAACATACAGTGTACTCTAGCTACTTTTGAAAAAAAAAATATATTTACAATGCATTTATTAGTGTTAATTCCCATTTCCAAAATAAAATTAAATGGATCTGCTTTTCCTTACCCTGGAAAAAAATGTGAATGGCTCTATAGACCCTGGCCTGCAGAACTGTGCTAGCTGCGCAGTCAAGCAAAATATTGGTGCATTAGTTTAAGTATAAACGATCTTACAGCCAATTATGTTTTAGGAACAGTGTTTTAGGCAACGTGAAGCCCCCCACTCCTCACTGCCCTAAGCTATAAGAAACCTCTTTTACAGGGTGATAAACCTGTGTAGCCCTGCAGTTGTTGGAACTACAAATCCCAGCATGCCCTGCCAAACCAGCAGACTAGATTTTTAGTTCACAAACAATAGGCATATACATACAGGGAGACAACCCATGTCTTGCTCCGGATGGGATGGACTGGACAGTTAGCCTTGCACATATGGCAAATTAATACACAATGCAAATAAAGTTTGTTATATTATTTAGCCTATGTATATAGCAAATATATTCACTTCAGTACCTGAAATAGAGTCTTTAGTAACCAGTGCTGGTCCCATCGGACAAAAAGTGTCAAATGTTTTACCCAACAGCCACTGCTTGCCGTTCTTATTCATCTGCCAGTCACGGGCGCTTACATCGTGAGCAACAGTAAAGCCGGCCACGTGCTCCATTGCATCCTGCTCCTGTGACAAGAATATCATTGTGTGTGCATGATGGGAACATGTCTGTCTTATATCTTACTGACATGTACAGGACATTGGGGCTTTCACCTCTTCACAATGCAACCGTCTACAAGTTATATATCACGTACAGGGCTCATCTTCACTAGGCCCCCACAGCTACTGACATACAGACCTCCAGGGAAGGGCTGCCACTGTAAGAAAAGGGTTTTCCCACAACCCCTCTCCTCTCCTTTAATGGCATGGTGTTGAAGCATCTGTTCTGCATAAAGCCATGGGACGCTGCTGTGAGGATGCTCACTGACCGCTGGGCTGGCCAGCGAGATCACATGCATATCATTCACTTGTTTATCTACAGTATGATTTGATATATGTCCACTAATTAGTGACTTACACACAGAATAGTGTCACGTATTGACTTTTATTTGTGAGTAGCTAGGTTTGTTTTATTTTTACCTTAATATTTTTTCCTTTTTTTCCTATCACAAAGGCAAGTTCAACTTCCCAATCCACTTCCTGCAAAAAACAAAACGAAAAACCCAGCATAAGCATATTCAGTGACAATACGGCCATCTTGTAAAATATGAACAATGTAACCCTGCCACCTAGTGGAAAACACTGGAAGTTATAATTATGAGTGAAACTTTGGATGTGATCTTTCCACAAGGTATCTGTACAATTAGATTTATGGTACTTTTATGTGTAAGAGACACATTGTCACCTTTGCTCATAAGATAACATGTATGGAGCTTGCTAGAAAGCAGGAGACACGTGATAGACAGGAAGGGTAGACATAGGTTTAGTTTTACCTTACCATGGTTGCCAAAACAGCTCTCTTTTCAGGAATGTTTCTATGTTTACCCAGCAGATGTCCCATTATAGTGATGATGCTACATCCCCCACCACTGACTTTCATTTCATTATTCTCCTATCAAATGATGGCAACACTTTTATCAACGTTTTCCCCTCATCATTCTCTACACCACGGGCACCTGGCTTTCTGCCGGAAGGATAATCGAGTCATAGGGACCAACAATGGAGCTGGGGAACTTGCTGAAGATGATGGGCTCTTTGGGAACTGGGACATTCTGCTCCAGGCAGTGATCCACGTAGTTCATTCCAACACAAATAATCTTCTCTGGGTTGGTGATGGGAGCCAAGAGCGAAAGCTGAGAGCGGCTCAGCATGTGTTGACCAGAGTCCAGGGCCCTAGAGAAGAATAAATTATATAAGTATGACAACTGTACCTCCCAACAGTACTGTATTTAGGGGCACATTTTAGTTTTTGGACTCCAAAAGAGACATGGGTTATCAGGATGGGGAGAAGTCTTCTGAAAAATCATCATGGTTGGCTGCATCATGGGAGCGGCGAAAGTAGATTGGGGGCAAGACAAGTTTGTCCTAATGCTGCTGGGGTGTATGTGAACATAAATGCTTATTTTCAAACAAATGCTATTTTCACATAGTTCCTTTCCTTTTGTGATTTCATCCTCTAGGCACTATACACAAGGCGGCTCCAAGGTTTGTCACACTTAATACTCCCCCAGAAATAGCAGAGGTGGAAAGCTGCGTATTTTACAAAACTTAAAGTACTGTGAACTTTAGTGATATTGATAATGATTCTACACATCCTGAAAAAAAAAATACTGGGTAGGTAGGACTCCTATAAGGAACGATAAAAACCATGTTTAATTACTCAATGCACAGTCCCTAAAACAGATGTTAAGATGTCATGAGTATCCCTGTAAGCACCGAGGAACACTGGTTGTAGACAGCAGTCACTATGGGGGCTGATTAGAAAAGAGGCCAGTTAGCCTTTATGAGGTTAGTGTAGTCAGACTGTTGAAAGCCAACATGATTTGCTGTTATGCATTTCAGCAAGTGTTCTACTAGAACTATTGTGTTAAATAACAGCTTACAAAAACATAACATTTAATTTTGGGTATAGTTGACTATGATAAGCAAAACTAGTTTTCCCCAATGTAGAGTTCCCCTGATCCTGCGGTTCCTGATGACTCCAATGTACCCGATGACTCCAATACTGCTCTGCTCTGACCCAGGTCTTAAAGCAGCTGTGTTCTTAATGCCCCTCCTCTATGATGAGGGGAAGAGCATAAACAAGTACTGCCACCTGTCTGAAACAGGCAAGTAGTTGTAGCATAGAGAGCAGCGTTGGCAACATTGGTGGACCTACCATGCAAAACTGCATTTTACTTTAGTATAGTGAACCTCATCCAGAAAAAAGGTGTACAATTTGGGTGAATTTCTTATATTATATCTACCCCTGTTATTAACAGATGGGCCAGGGATTAAGGAATTCCCTCAAGCAGTAGTGCCTTCCAGATATGGGTTTGTACCTCTTAGCTATCTGTAAGGCGGTGTCACCAGCTTCTAGGAACTCTCTCATCTTACACGGAAGTGATGGATCAAAGGCATTAAGGTCAATGACTTTTTCTCTATCCAGCTCCAATCCAATCCTCTGACCTTGAGAGGTTGAACTCTGAAACTGTACCAGCCTCATCCTGAGTGGTGGAAGCTGGGAGACACCACGCTGGGGCAGTAAACGGACTGTGTTCTTCTGGACTCCTCGCAAAATGCCTTGGACACAACACAACATCAGCCCTTCAAGAAAAGACATATTAGTGTTAGACACAAACTGTGAACAATCTGCAGGTAAAAGTAACAGAACATATTAGTTTACATTTGGCTTATGTTACGCTTTATTAAAATCACAAATTCACAGTTGACCTACACCATACTTGCCAAGTTTGGCGTCATGATGTTCGGGAGGGGGCTCTGTCATGGGGGTCGGGCCAGGTGGATCGCATCGCTAGGGGGGCCAGGATGACGCATTTAGCCCTGCACCACCCACTTCACCAACGAAGAGGGCAGGCTGCGGGAGGCTGCCCTACTCAAAAATTTGTAAGTCTACCAAACATTCCAGGAGAATAGGCAAGTATGAGTCCTACACCAAACTACTCCTTTTTTTTGCCATGTAAGTCGTTGCTATATTGCAGGACAGTAATACCCCAGCAATTCACTGTGATGTCATTGTGCAAAAAGAATGTTTTCGTCAGTTATTAGAGCCATTAGATATGTAGGTGTACAAATACAAATATACATTGTGATGCCAACCTGTTACTAAAACTCCCTCCAGGGAAAGAGAAAATGTATTAACATTTTGATGGGATTAGGTAAAAGTTTTTTTTAAAAACGTTTGAATAGCCATCCAATTCTGCAACTTATACACAGTAAATATTGGAAGCATGATTTTTCCAACAGTACTTCCACCTGGTTATACTCCACTGCCATATGATTGACCAGTGGGCGGAATGATCAATGTTTGCCATTTAAATACTTCCCTGCATATGTTCTAGTGTATTGTCTCAACGCGTGTTCAGCGCTGGCAGTGGAAGTGTTACTGAAAAGAGTAAATATCCCCCAAAAAATATTGAAATGAAACTCCTATGTTTACCACTTCTCCATGCAAGATTCACAAGAACAAGTTTGTTATGTAAAGAACGTCCTGTACAGTGATTTGATGCTAAGTAATATTCTGCAGCAAGTAGAAACTAGATTCCATAAGATAAGTTTCAAATAGAATTTTTTGTTGTCATTGTTTTATCTTTCAACAGAACCCTATTGAGATATGTTGGCTTAGCAGTTTCACATATTGTAAATGACCCAAGTGTTGAGGTGCAGTGCAAGTGATTTGACTTCATTGGTGAAGTCACTAGCCTTGATTTGCGCTGGAGCACCTAGCTTTCAGCCAGTGCGCATCACGGTGGCTTAATGGTTAGCACTTCAGTCTCACAGCACCGCAGTCATGAGTTTGATTCCTGACCATGGTCTTATCTGTGTGGAGTTTGTATGTTCTCCCAGTGTTTGCATGTGTTTCCTAAGGGTGCTCCAGTTTCCTCTCACACTCCAAAAACATACCAGTAGGTTAATTGGCTGCTATAAAATTGCCCCTAATCTCTCTGGCTGTGTGTATATTAGGGAATTTAGATTGTAAGATCTATTGGGGCAGGGACTGATGTGAGTGAGTTCTCTGTACAGTGCTGCGAAATTAGTGGCGCTATATAAATAGCTGATGATGATGATGATGTGAAACCCAACTAATAGGAGGAGCTGGGTGGAGTGTTGCTGTTCTTTGCTAACAGTTTTCTTTCAGTTTCACTGTACATACTACACACATGCTCCAAGCCAGTAACGCTCAGCTGCCTCAGCAATATTTTAATAATAATAATGTTGTTAAATTGCTGAGATAAAATTCCCCAAAAAAACAGACTTATCACAGCAATTTGGAGGTTGATGATAAATAGGCCCCATATTCCTCAATTTCAAAATAAGAGAAAACAAGTTGCACACATATTCCATGAAAACGCTAATTAAGCTCACAAATGATGGAATTGAGCACTTCAAGAAAATAAGATATAAATCTTGAATGCTGTCTCTCCATCTTCCAATTCCAGAAGGCCTTCAAATTAATCCCCTCTGACAACTAGGACGTGTGCTTAACTCCTAAAGGTATTTCTAGATTATCAGCAATAAATTTTGGAAACACACATAGCAATCCAAATTTAAAATGTGCGGATAGATTTAGAGTTGGAAGGGGGCGTGTCCTAGCTCAGCTCTAAATCACAGTCTAAAAATAAAGTTGTCCAATATGTGTGCGCTAAATGCAAAAACAGACAGTATTTTCCTTGCATGTGAACAAAAAAAAAATGAATTTGCATCCCTTGCGTGCCAACATGATTTGTCCAGGAGCAAATTTGCTCCTCTGTAGCTTTGCTCTTAGCTTTATATGAGGCCCTTAATTTTCTTAGTCAAAATGTTTCACCTTCCCGGTCTTCCACTGAAGAGAACATAGAGGCAATTCCCACATTCCAAAAAAAGGCAATCCCTTCGGGACAACACGATGCTGCTTATACACCCATAACATTCAAATGGCCAGTTGTCTCCATTTTACTTTGCATAATTTTTTCTATTTCAGTGTCCACTGCATTTCGGAGACTCACTTGTTTTTCATTCTGGTTGAGAACAGCCACAAATGTTTATACACTTCAACTATTCTAAGTGCAATTCTATATTTCACGTTAATAAAACCCACTTGATTTATTGTACTTTTGTTGTCCCTGTTCAGCCCCCTCCATTCGGGTTACCTAAATTATCTTGAATAGCATCTTGCTTGTAGCAATAAATGCTTCCACATCTGTCCTCCGCTTTTCACGTTCTACCTTCTTTGGCAAAAACATTGCACTTCATTTTAAGATATTAAGAAACCTTCAATAAAACTGTATAAATATAGCTGAGCTTTTTTTTTAAAGAAAACTTCATTAGAAAAGTGCAAAGTAAACCAAACTTGAATATATTAGTGCAAATTACAGCAACTTCATATAAAAATGGGTGTTGGTAGCTATCCCTTTGATGTTGGGGCTTGGAATGAGGATAGCTCCTTGTGTTATGCAGAGTACTGGGAGGCATGGGGTTAGATACATTGGTTATTCCAGCCTGGAGAAGTTGTGACCTGGAGGCCAGAGATCGGGCAAACATGCCACAGAAGTCCCTGGAACGCTGGGTTTGGGTAGTGGAGCCGGATGACAGCAGTTTACCAAGCTTAGGCAGCTAAGTGAGTCTAATGGCTAACTGAACTGACTTCTGTCAGCCTTGGGTGAAGGCTGGGTAGGCAGGCCACAGCCGAGCCCTAACAAGATTACAGCTGAGCCCTGACAAGATTACAGCAGAGCCCTGACAAGATTACAGCAATCACACATAATTCTGGACCTGCTACACAGGAGAGTTGAGAAGTCTCTCTTAGGAGTAATTTTGATACCCATGTTCTTGGATTATACACAATATTTTGGGGCATGGCCTTTTCTTCAGGTGAGGATAGGGCCATGTCTTTGCCAAATTGTGTTTGGACTCCCATGCTTGTGGATTAAACTGCTGTTAAGGGAGACTTTTTAACTCACTATCTGTGGTTGCGGGTCCTCAGTTCTATGTGATTACCGTATTTGGACCTATGGAGGTGGTCAGTTCTGTGTGCATCAGAATAAATTTGTGAGTGAATGTAGAAATGAGTGCACTTTATATATGTTAGGAACCCCTCCAGCCGGCATAACACAACCCGGAGTCTGCTCTGCTCTGTTCACTGGAGCCCCTGATGGTGGGGACAGGCTGGGCTGCAGACTGACAGAGGGTCGTGAAGTGTTTACCGGCTGGGGAGAACCCAGGCAAGCGAAGTGGAATCCAAGCAGAGGTCAGGGGCCGGCAGCAGACAACAGTACCAGTATACAAGCTGAGGTCAGGGGTCACGAGCAGACAGGGAGGTTGGTATTCAAGCCAGAGGTCAGGGTCACGAGATTCACGAGCAAAGTCCAAATCCAAGCCAAGGGTCATACACGGGTAAACAACACAAGTCCAATAGACAGGAATAAGGCAGAGAGCAGGTCTAGCAGACTGGATACAGAAACTATAACCGGCAGTGAGGCTGCAGACCTCACTGCCTTAAATATCAGTACCAGCCAATCAGAGCCTGGCAGTGGGATCACATGGACAGAGGTCCTGATACAAATTACTTATTTAATTAGCCCACAGGCTTGCCTATTCCCGTGCCCGGCTGTCCCCAGCCGCCGGGACGCGGCGCTGCTGCTGTTAGCGTCCGACCGTTGCCTTGGTAAATCCCGGAAGTGACGTCCTGGTCGTCATAGTGACGGCCGGGACGCCTGCAGACAGGAGGTGTGAGTCGCGGCGGTGCCCGCGGCCGCCGCGACTGCTAACAGTACCCCCCCATTGAGGAGGGGTCAAGGCACCCAACATCCAGTTTTTCTTGGAAAATTCCCTAAAGAACTCATTCAACTGTCTGGGGGCATGAAGTTGTCTCCGCGGAACCCAAGACCGCTCTTCTAACCCGCGGTTCTTCCACTGCACCAAGAAGTGCACCTGCCCTTGCACTTTTTTAGAATCCAGGATCCTTTGAACCACGTATCTTAGTGGTTTGCTCGAATTTCCCCCAGGCACACTTGAAGATTGGGTTTGGCTAGGATACAGTGAACAATGAAATGTGTTGGTGATTCTTAACGAGCCCGGAATTTTTAACCTGAATGCAACGGAATTGACCTGCTTGATGATGGAAAACGGCACGATGAACTTAGAGCCCAACTTCTTGCAAGGCTGTCTGAGCCTGATATTTTTTGTAGACAGCCATACTTTCTGGCCCACCTTGAGGGAACAGATGGTACGGTGGCGGTCCGAATTTTTTTTGCAACATATGAAGCTTGTCTCAAAGATGACTGTACTTTCTTCCAGATAACTCTAAGGTCCCTGGCAGTGGAGCGGATCTCCTGAATACCAGCGGACTTGAGTGAGTACAAGGAGTTGGATCTGGGGTGAAAGCCATAATTGCAAAAAAACTGAGAAGTTTTGGTGGATGAGTAACATCAATTATTACAAGCAAATTCCGCCCAGGGTAACAAGGAGAACCAGTTATCATGGAATTCTGACGTATAGCATCGTAAAAATTGCTCTAAGGACTGGTTAACCCTTTCAGTTTGCCCATATAACTGAGGATGGTATGCGGATGACAAACTGATTTTAATCCCGAGCAGGGTACAGAAGGATTTCCAGAATTGTGCAATGAATTGTGAACCACGATCAGAAACGATATCAGAAGGAAGTCCATGGAGACGGAAAATATGCTAGATCTCGAGCGGTAGGAAGTCGGGTTAGTGGAATGAAATGTGCCATTTTGCTGAAGCGGTCTACCACGACCCTAATGGTATTGTGACCCGCAGAAAGTGGTATATCAACGATAAAGTCCATGGACAAATGTGTCCAAGGTTTTGCAGGAGCGGCCAACGGAACCAACTGACCTACCGGGCGAGTCCTGGGAACTTTGTTCCTGGCACAAACTTCACAAGACAGGACGTGACTCTTGACGTCAGCAGACAAAGATGGCCACCATACAGTACGAGAAAGGATTTCCAATGTCTTGAAAACTCCCGGATGTCCAGCAGTCTGGTTATTGTGTGCTTCAGCAATGACTGCCTTCCTTAGATGAACTGGGACAAACAAGCACCCTACTGGGGTATTATCAGGAGCTAATTTCTGAAACCTTTGTAATGTACAGCTCAGGTCTTGGGTTAACCCAGCATGGGTCATAGATAAGGGAACAATAGGTTCTGGACTAGTAACCGGTGCATGGTGTGTCAGGAAGCTTCTGGACAGGGCGTCTGCCCGGACATTTTTAGAACCTGGACGGTAGGCGATTACAAAGTTAAAACGGGTGAAGAACAGCGACCAACGAACCTGTCGGGGGATCAGTCGTTTGGCCGACTGTATATACTGCAGATTCTTATGATCCGTTATAACGGAGATCTGGTGTGTAGCGCCCTCCAACCAATGTCGCCATTCCTCAAAGGCCCATTTGATTGCCAACAGCTCTCGGTTTCCCACATCACAGTTGGTTTCTGCTGAAGAGAACTGACGGGAAAAGTAGGCACATGGATGTAGGCGGTGAGTATGGGGATCCTTTTGTGATAAGATGGCACCAGCACCGACGTCAGAGGCATCAACTTCCAGAACAAACGGTACCTTAGGATCTGGATGTCTAAGGACCTGAGCAGACACGAAGGCTTCCTTCAGGGTTTCAAATGCAATTATTGCCTGTGGTGACCAATTAGCAGGATTGCTTCCCTTGCGAGTCAAGGTGACAATAGGAGCCACGATATCAGCAAAGCCGCCAATAAATCTTCTGTAATAATTGGCGAATCCCAGGAATCTCTGGACCGCCTTGAGGTTATTCGGTTGTACCCAGTCCAGGATTGCTTGGACCTTGGTTGGGTCCATAGAGAATCCTTCCGAGGAGATTATATAACCCAGAAAGGATACCTTCTGAACCTCAAACTCGCACTTTTCGAGTTTAGCATAGAGATGGTGTTCTCGCAATTTTTTTAGGACTTGTCTAACATGACCCTGGTGTACTGACAATGACTCCGAATATATGAGGATGTCGTCCAAGTAGACAACAACAAAATGTTGCAGAAACTCACGTAGCACCTCATTAATCAGGTCCTGGAATATTGCAGGGGCATTACTAAGCCCAAACGGCATGACCAGATACTCGTAGTGGCCCGAGAGTGTATTGAATGCCGTCTTCCACTCATCACCTGCTCTTATACGTATGAGGTTATATGCACCACGAAGATCAATTTTTGTGAAGATAGTTGCCCCTCTTAGTTGATCAAAAAGTACGGAGATGAGAGGAAGGGGATAGGTGTTTTTAACTGTAATAAGATTCAGCCCTCGGTAGTCGATACAGGGTCTGAGTCCACCGTCTTTTTTGGATACGAAGAAGCACCCTGCTCCTACTGGAGACTTGGATGGCCTGATAAAGCCTTTCTCCAGGTTTTCATCAATGTATTCCTGCATGGGTTTGGTCTCTGGACCGGAGAGGGAGTACAAGCGTCCCTTGGGTAATTTAGAACCAGGAATAAGCTCGATGGCACAGTCGAATTCCCGGTGCGGTGGTAGAGTATCAGCAGCCTTTTTGGAGAAGACATTCCAGAATTCATGATACTGTGAGGGAAGCTGTCCTGGAATAGACTGAATCACACGCAGAGGTAGGGTCAAGCAAGACTGTGTACAATAAGAGCTCCACTGGACAATTTCTCCTTTTATCCAATCCATGACAGGGTTATGACGGAATAGCCAAGGGTGGCCCAAAATCAAGGGAACTGATGGACATTTGATAAGGAAGAAGACTATGGACTCCGAATGGAGAGCTCCAATGTTTAATTGTAGTAGCAGGGTCTCCCAGGTAATCTTACCGCCAGGAAATGGACTCCCATCTAAGCCACATACAGTAATGGCAGATTTGAGTTTAATCATCGGAATTCCAGCAGAACGGGCAAACCCGATGTCGAGAAAGTTGCCTGCAGCTCTGCTGTCAATGAAGGCTGACAAATTCACAGAACCAGCACTGGACGTGAGTTGTGCAGGAATTAATACATCATTTTTCGGGGGAAACAATTTGTAGACCTAGGTGAATTTTCCCCTCATTCCCTAGGCATGCTCTTTTCCCGGCTTATTAAGGGAATGAACGGGAAAAAGTGGCCTTTAGTGCCACAGTAGGGACATAGACCTTGTGATCGTCTCCTGTCTCTTTCCATCATCCGTGGAAACAGGAATCAGAGCAGATGGAGGAGAAGATGCCTCCTTTTCAGATTTCCGCTCTTTAATTCTCCTGTCAATTTTAATGGAGAGGTGCATCAGATCCTCCAGTGAGGTAGGAGACGGATATTGCACTAAGGAGTCTTTAATTTGTTCCGACAGGCCTAGACGAAACTGACTGCGTAAGGCAGGGTCATTCCATCCACTGTCAGGTGACCATCTACGAAATTCAGCGCAGTATTCCTCTGCCGTTCGCCGGCCTTGTTTCAAAGCCCGTAGATGAGCTTCAGTGGAGTCCATTCGATCCGGGTCATCATATAGTAGACCTAATGCCTCGAAGAAAGCGTCTACGGACTGCATGGTCTGCGGCAAGGAAAAGGCCCAGGACTGGGGGTCACCCTGTAGGAGGGAAATGAAAATCCTGACTCTTTGTTGCTCTGAACCGGAGGAGCGGGGTCTCAACCGGAAATAGAGCTTGCAGCTCTCCCTGAAATTCCGGAACAGGGATCTATTTCCAGAGAACCGATCCGGCAAATTCATCTTAGGTTCACAGGTAGAACTCGGAGTGGGTTGTGTTGTTTTCGCGGCTTCTTCTTGAACGGACAAACCCTCAGACAATCCCTGGATCATTTGATACAGTGACTCCACATGGCCCGCTAGGGCTTGCGCCGGAGACGGTGAAGTTCCGCTTCCATCCATCTCAAACTTTGTCTCCGGAACGTGTTTTTTGGGCCGGTTATAATGTTGGGAACCCCTCCAGCCGGCACAACACAACCCGGTATACAAGCTGAGGTCAGGGGTCACAAGCAGACAGGGAGGTCAGTATTCAAGCCAGAGGTCAGGGTCACAAGATTCACAAGCAAAGTCCAAATCCAAAAGGGTCATACACGGGTAAACAACAGCAAGTCCAATAGACAGGAACAAGGCAGAGAGCAGGTCTAGCAGACTGGATATAGAAACTATAACCGGCAGTGAGGCTGCAGACCTCACTGCCTTAAATATCAGTACCAGCCAATCAGAGCCTGGCAGTGGGATCACATGGACAGAGGTCCTGATACAAATTACTTATTTAATTAGCCCACAGGCTTGCCTATTCCCGCGCCCGCGCCCGGCTGTCCCCAGCCGCCGGGACGCGGCGCTGCTGCAGTTAGCGTCCGACCGTTGCTGGGACGCCTGCAGACAGGAGGTGAGAGTTGCGGCGGTACCCGCGGCCGCCGCGACTGCTAACAATATATTGTATATTTTTCTCCTTCTGAGAACATTATAGCCTCAGGTGGAAAGAGTGAGAAATTCCAGCTCTCATCCAGGTGAGACGGGGTACCGAGCTGCTACTAATTTTATGATGTTATAAAGCCATAAGAAAATGTAGGCTGCTTTACTGTATAAGAACGCTCTCTGAATAATTTTTAGAATTTTAATGAAATGTAATTTGTTATGATTAATTAGTTTGAGAAGATCTCTGTTGATTGGTCTCCATAATGTATCTAACAGTATTTAAAGGTGCCTTGAAGCTGTGAATGTTAGTCTCTGATGAAACTGCCCCTAGAGGAGGAGAAACGCGTCAGGTTTCTGCTAGTGGCAAGGAAACAAACCTCTCCAGCTTTTCAAGCCTTATCACCATCGTGGACTTCATGTCTTATGGATTCTTCCTAATTACGTATAAATTGGATGCTCTTTAGATAGTAAGGTACAACACTGAATACAATTGTGGACAGTTAAAAAGGAAAATCTTTTGGCTTCTTATTGTTGCCTAAAATGGACTGACTCTTGTTTCCTAATATTAATGTTGGGAAGTGTTCCCTAACAGTGATGTATCGGATTTGAACCATTTATTCCTAAACAGAGACTGTTTCTTAAAGAGCATATATTTTGTACTGGACCCAGCAATGAATTGTGGTTAAAAGGCTAAACACACTGGAGCTGTGAACCCTGTATATAAATATATAAAGTTTTATGTGGATTCACTTGAAGATTATGAAATATGATTGCATAATACAATTTGGTTTTGGATATACAGGATTGGCCATATGAGTGTTTGGAACAAAGATGAAGCTTACCCGGGTTCACATGATAAATTAACTTATATTAGCCGGCTCATTATTCCTTGGGAGGTTTTATGTTTTATTTATTGATCTTATTTTATGCATTGTATTATTTGCCTATACTAGCTTGTTGAATATGTGTCACTATATGTGATTTTTTTTTATTTTATCTTAATTTAATAAATCAAGACATACAATTTTTTACT
The DNA here is from genome assembly GCF_038048845.1 of Mixophyes fleayi. Taxonomy (NCBI): domain Eukaryota; kingdom Metazoa; phylum Chordata; class Amphibia; order Anura; family Limnodynastidae; genus Mixophyes; species Mixophyes fleayi. Next base: position 66,165,960 of record NC_134405.1, read on the forward strand.
CCAACTAGTGCTCATCAGCATTCTTGTGTCTGTTACCATCTATTCTAGTTGCCTGTAGAAATGGGTTCCTTGGGACGAGTCAACTAAGTTGTATGTGAATGACTTTGAAATTATGCAACATTACTTAGACTTACAATACTTTTAAATGGGCAGTCCATTACAGAACATTTAATCTGCTATTAAAAATTAAAGATTATTTAACTATAATTGTGGATGAATGCATTTTCTTTATGCAAAGGAGACAGCCTGTTTGCAAGCCCAATGAAGGAAGGACACATACAACTCGCGTTCCGACAGGGTACAATTTATGTTCTATTATTCTCACTTATTCTAAAACTTGCATTAACCTGGGCTGAATTAAAGTGGTTGTACAATTTCCCTCTCTGGTAAAAATGATTGCTTCTTTTGAAAGGGCAGAACTGACAGAGGCGTCATATGCCGCCCTCTACAGCGGTGAATGATGCAATTGCTGTCAAACTCTGTCACTGTTCCCTGTTAAAAACACCCCCTCTAAGTATGTTTTGATGCTAAAAACTTTTATTATTTTTTAGTATGAGTGGTAATGTAATTCAGCCCAGGTTACTGCAAATGGAAAATCAGAGGGAGAACAGAACATTGTATCCTGGGTGGAAACGGTCATTTGCAGAGAGCTTCTGTGAGTCTAATTGCTGCCTGCACTGACCTACAGTGCCGATGTATGTAGTATATGAAGAGTGATATGTTCTGTAATGGTATGGAAACGTTTACAACACATTTGTGCATGTAGCCTTTCAATCATAATCATATCTGGCATTTTGAGGGTCATAAGGAAGGGATCTCTCTAATAAGAACCGTATGAATAAATAACATATATACACTAGAAAAGCAATTGGCTTGTTATTCCTGATGACACTGCTGTATGTGCTATACTGGGTAAGTAACAGAAAGCGTCTCGTCAATAGAGCTATTTACTATTCCGCTGCAAGTGAACAGCACAAGACCTTGCACACATACAGCACCCGCTAGTCTTATCACGTGATAGTAACCTGTCTCCAGGTGGACAGCACAAGACATTGCACACATACAGCACCCGCTAGTCTTATCACGTGATAGTAACCTGTCTCCAGGTGGACAGCACAAGACATTGCACACATACAGCACCCGCTAGTCTTATCACGTGATAGTAACCTGTCTCCAGGTGGACAGCACAAGAAATTGCACACATACAGCACCCGCTAATCTTATCACGTGATAGTAACCTGTCTCCAGGTGGACAGCACGAGAACCCCAACGTCTTCCGGTATCTGAGCTGAGAGCTCAAAGTCTTTTATGACACGTGCCTGTAGACGGAGAACTACATCTCCCGGCATCCACAGCGCGCCGTTAACAAGCTTTATTTAACATACTACATTTAGGTAGTCAAGGCAATAAGGGAGACAGAAAAATAATGTATATTCACAGCACAGTCTCCACATGTAAGTGGCACCGTTCCCCTGAGGGGGGAGGGAGAGAGAGAGACTACCTGTATATATCTTAACATCATATATTCAGAGACCGCTTCGCTCAGGTTTTTAACATTTTCAGTTAGTTTTTAATAATGATCAACATGAACTGACCAATACTAATTTAATTTTGCTTTGTTATAATTGAACTTAGTGGGTGCCTGCCTTAAAATGAGTATCATTGGTGCCTAGTGACTGACTTTCTTTGCCTTACAATGACTGGCCACTGTATTGAAACATGCTTTGCGTCATTAAAATTGGTCACAAAAAATAGAATTGCCTCTCCGATATTTTACCATTGAACCCATGTTTTCCAAGTGACTGATAACACCCTTTAGTAGCAGCCTGGACAACTTGTGGCTCTTCAGGTGTTGTCAAACTACAAGTCCCAGCATATCCTGACAGCTCTCATCTAGATATTGTCGTGCAAAGCATGCTGGGACTTGTATTTTCACAACATATTTGCCTCAGTTTCTTGACCCTTATTCTTGAATCTCAAATCACTTTTCTTATTCTCCTTTTATGGCATTCTCTTTAGACCTATATTGTCCTTCACCCTTCTTGTAACACACACCTTTGTCCCACTGCCCCCTCACTACTCCAATCCCCTTTAATTAACACTCGTGAAATTTTTTCCTATTTATTTTCACTAGTTGGAACATCCTCACCCTGTCGACAGAAAATAAAAGGTCACACATCTTACAATCATCTTTCATGCTTCTACTAGTTGGTGATATATCACCTAATCCAGATATCCCTCACATCCCCTATACACGTAAAACAGAACACTACCGAAATCCAGTAATCTTTGTCGAAGTCGTATAATTGGATGAACGAAAGTATATTGGTTAATATTGTTTTATCGTGCGTTTGCACTCAGTATGCCACGCTACACGTGGCATGGCGCGATGACGCGGTAAAATACGCACGCACACATTTAGTTATTTATATATTTCATATCTATATTGATTCCAATCCACAGTGATTTGTGAGCAGATAGTATTTAGTTTATTATTAGTTTATATATGATGATATATGTACACTTTAGTGTTATTTAAGGTTCAGGTTACAGGAAACGTGTCATGTCTGGTATCATTTTAATCCCCTATTCATCAGCAGTTGTCCGAAGATATCGCACATCGCATACTCTAGTTAGCGATGTTAGGAAATAAATGTTTAAAGAAATACTGACTATAAAATGCTAATAGACTATTTGTAACTGCATTCTTGGCGGGAAAGTCAGAGCACAACCCCTGGAGAGATGAACTCCACCTTTGGATATTTTGGTTTGAACTGGCCTATGACCTGCAGCACTCTGGACCTTCCTGATACCTGGACCAATAGAAGCAAGCCACACCATCTGCATTGTTTTCACTGTAACACTGAGTGTATATAATACAGCTCTATCGGCACTGGCCTCAGTCTTATTTGACCACAGTATTCTGGAGTGAAGTACTTTGTGCTGGTACCAGTGGGAGCGCAGCTTAGCGAGTGCATGCGGGCGCGGTATGTATTTATCTTTTGGTATTGGCTGTACTGTATTATAATTATGTATTGAATTAATACATTTTGCATCTGCCAAAATAAATTACTTTGTGCTTTGGAAACACAATACAATCGCTTGGGCAATGCTTATTTGAAAACGATAGAATTACTTTAATATCTTAAACACATGACCTGTCTCCCGTCTTATCCAAAGTGCTTTAAATGTGCCCTATGGAATGCACGCTTTGTTTGTAACATACCTAACGCCATACATGACCTCTTCCTCTCAAACAATCTCAATCTTCTGAGGATAACAGAAACATCGCTTACACACTCAGACACTGCCTCATCTGCAGGCCATTTCACCCACACTTCCAGACCTGAAGGCAGACAAGGAGGTGGGGTTGGGCTACTTTTTTCCCCACATTGCACATTCACGGTTCTACCAAATGTCCCATCACTCACATTACCATCTTTTGAAGTACATACTGTTAGGATTTTTAATCTTTTCTCTATGCGTGTTGCTGTGATCTATGTCACTGGCATAAATATCGTACCTCTAATGATTTGCTTACATATACTGCTATCTGCCCCTCATATTGAAATGTACTGGACACTGCTTAACAAACTTCTAATCCCTCATCTCTGATCATGCTTCTAACCCCAAACGCCTTTTTAACACATTTAAATATCTTTTCAGCCCTCTCACCCCAAACTCTCCAACTACTATCAATGCCCAAGACCTACTTAAAGGACAAGATTAATAAGATCTGATTTGAAATGTTATCTTCTACCTCGACAAACAACCAGCTCAATACCTTCCCAGCACCCTCCGATACCCTTTTTTTCATTTGATCCCACAAATGAAGGTGAAGTATCTACTCTCTTCTTATCTTCCTACTCTACCACCTGTCCTCTTGATCCTATACCCTCAGAAATCGGTAGATCCCTGTTTCCTGTGCACATCCCATCAAACTAAAATCTGTAATCTCTCTCATTATTCAAGCATGTAGTGATTACGTCTATTCCGAAAAAGAAAAATGATGACATAAAATCTCAAATCACCATCCCATATCCCATATCTCAGCTCTAATGCCCCTTCAAGCTTTTCAAGAGAATTGCTTACACTCAAATAGACTAGGGGCTGTTCTCCCTTCGTTGGTCCACCCGGACCAAGTCGGATTTGTTCCAGGAAGGCAAGCTTCCGATAATACAATAAGAGTAATAGACTTAATCCATATAGCTAAATAGCTAATAGTGCGTCTCTCCCTGCCTTGGTGGTTGCTCTAGACGCTGAGAAAGCTTTTGATAGAGTGGCTTGGCCATTTATTCAGCAGACCTTAGAAAGCATGGGGATCCAAGATTCCTTTTGTAAGGGGATCTCGGCACTGTATCATAACCCCACAGCTTCAGTTTTAGCGAACGGTCTCACATCCACACCCTTTAGAATAAGTAATGACACTCGCCAGGGCTGCCCCCTATCACCCTTACTCTTTGCCCTCATTATGGAACCCTTAGCAGCCAGAATTAGAAAAAATACGGAAATCACGGGTATTCCCATGAGTTCTAGGGATAATAAGATAGCTCTATACGCTGACGATGTAATACTTACATTAACTAGCCCGCACGCGTCACTGCCTAAACTTTTTGAAGAAATATCGCTCTATAGTTCCCTATTGAACTACAAAATGAATGCGGACAAGTCTGAAATTTTAGATCTTAATATCCCTCAGCATATCACCCAACCACTTAAAACCACTTATAATTTTCGATGGCAGCACAATAAGATCAAATATTTGGGAATATACATAACCAAGAATTACTCCTCTCTATACGCAGCTAATTTCCCTAGACTAATTAATACAATTCGAGGCGACCTAACTCAATGGAATATATTTCATATTTACTGGATTGGCAGGATGGCTTCAATCAAAATGAATGTTTTACCTAGATTACTTTATCTGTGGCAAACGCTCCCAATTCAGGTTCCCTTGCATGTCCTCCAGCACCTTCAGCAAATGGTATCTAAATTTGTATGGGCAGGGCGTAAGCCTAGAGTGCGTATGCGAATACTTTCTAAACATCAAACCTCTGGAGGACTGGGCCTCCCAAATATAATAAAATACTATAGAGCTACGCATATGTCACAGTGTATCTTATGGCACTCACCCCCTCATTATAGAGTGTGGACGCAGATTGAGGCAGACATATTGCAATTATATTCTCTGTATTCCTTACTCTGGATACCATCCCAGCATAGGACTAGACGTTTAGCTCAGCTTCCAACTGCTCGTTTTTCTGTCTCATTGTGGGATCAAGTGACCAGATTTTACAAGTTGCGGTCTAATTATCCACTCCTTGTCCCACTTTGGAATAATAAAAATTTTGAGCCAGGGTTAGATCATAAAATGTTTCATTACTGGTTTGCACATAATTTGCTCTTCATTTGGGACTTGGTCCCAGCTGGGGTTTTTCCTACTTTTGCAGACTTACAGAGAAGATTACATTTGCCCCCAAAAATCTTTTATCAATATCTTCAACTTAGGCACCTTTATCGTTCCTTAAACACGCCTCCCCCTTCGGTTCGATGTTCTACTTTAGAATCTTTATGTAGCTGTTCCCCAACTACTACAGGCTTAATTTCCACTTTGTATCAATTGATTAACAACTTTGGCCAGCCCGACAAAGACCCTCATGAGCTTGCCTGGGAGAGGGACACCGGGGAGACCCTGACTCCTAAAGAATGGTCAAAGGTGAGAGCTAACATAGCTAAGTCATCTATATCAGCTAGGATAAAGGAAAACTCTTGCAAAATTTTCTATAGATGGTATTTGGTCCCCTCTCGTCTCCACTCTATCTTTCCGACTGCTAGTGACAGATGTTGGAGAGGGTGTGTATTGCGAGGTACCCTGTTGCACGTTTGGTGGAGTTGCCCTAAATTACGATCTTATTGGCAACAAATTCATAATCTCATCAAGGATATTACACTGGTTAAAATGCCCGAGTCCCCCCTATACTCGCTTCTTCCTAGACGGCTCCTGGGTACTAATCGCTCCATGCAAAAACGTATCAATCATATATTAAATGCCTCTAAATTTTTAATTGCCGCTCTATGGAAAAACACCTCTCCCCCCACACTCTCAGACACTAGCAACAAAGTTTGGTCAGTTTATAGGATGGAAAGCATCACAGCTCTCCTCAAAGACAAACCAGTGAACTTGAAGAACACATGGTCTTCCTGGACGAATCACTATGATGCTGAACCTCCCTTGACAACCGGTTGACAAATTGTTTTGTTTTGAAAAAACCCTAATAAAAATTGCTTTAAAAAAAAAAAAGAGAATTGCTTACACTCGCTTCACACGCTTTCTTTCCTCATATAACCTATTTGATCCTCTTCATTCAGGCTTTCGTTCTCAACACTCCACAGAGACTGCATTGACTAAGGTTATCAACGATTTCATCACTGCTAAACTTAAAGGCCATTACTTCCTTCTAGTTCTCCTGGATCTCTCTGTTGCATTTTACACTGTTGACCACTCTCTTTGCATAATAATGCTATGTTATGCCTATCAGGAGATTTCGGCACTTCCCAGGGTGCGGAGTCTAACGAACCCCCAGGTTTTCACAAAGAACCACCACAAGGTGGAATGGATTTTGCTGCCAGAGGTCCGCAGGTCTTGGCCCTTTGACGTAAAAGGTGATAGACGGTTGGTAAGAGACCAAGGCTGGACCAGGGAGAGCGGACTCTGTAGCGGTAGTGTAGTACAGCGAGGTAAAGCAGGATTTAGTTAGCTGAAGTGGTACAGCACACACAGAAGAATTCTAAGCCGTATTCAGTCGAACACTGGGTCGGATACACTGAAAAAACACAGCACACAGTAGTCGCTTGGTCAGATACACAGAAGCACAGACAGCAATGTGGTCGGTATGGTTAGCCGGGTCGGATACACAGGAGCACAGGCAGCAGAATGGATCTCCAGAACCAGAGGTATAACAAGCCAATAGGTCATACACAGGGAAACATCAGAATGTAGCACAAGGGTACACGGAGAGCCAGATGCCAAGTGGTAACTTGTTGCTCTGACACAGCTGCAGTGTCACAGTGAATTTAATATAGTCTGCAGATTGAATATGCCGCCTCCCAGCCCCGATCATGTGACTGCCCTGACCAGGAAGTGCTGACCTGTACACAGAGGCAGGAGAATCAGAAGTAGGAACATGGGACAGGTGAGTTTCTAACATGCTACAATCCATAAGTCTTCAAGACACTGTCATCCTGGTTTTCATCTTACTTATTTAATCGCTCTTTCAGTGTTAATTTCTCTGGATCCACGTCTGTTCCACTTCCTTTATCAGTTGAAGTACCACAAGGCTCAGTCCTAGGTCCTCTGCTATTCTCTATCTACACCACTTATCTTGGAAACCTAATAAGCGCCTTTGGATTTTAGTATCATCTCTATGTGGATGATACACAAATCTATCTATCCTATCCTGATCTCTTGCCATCTGTGTTGGTCCACGTTGGTTACTGACTGTCTTTCTGCCATTTCATCTTGGATGTCCTCTCTCCAACTGATACTAAATCTTTCAAAACAGAGTTAATAATGTTCCCACCAGTCAACAGAATTTACTTACTTGACATTTCTATTTCTGTTGACAACATGACAATAAATCCCACCCCACAAACTAGGTGCCTAGGTGTGCTTCTTGAACTATCCTTTGTTCCCCACATCGACTCTATATCTAAATCATGTTACATAAATCTAAAAAAACGTTTCCAGGATATGCACATATCTCATACAAGACACTGCAAAATCTTTAATTTGCGCACTTAACATTGACTATTGCAATTCTCTTTTCACTGGTTTTCCCCCGAATCAGACTCTCACCCCTACAATCTATTTTGAATGCAGAATCTAGATTGATTTTCCTTGCAAATCATTCTCCCTCTGCTGAACCACTCTGTCAGTCTCTACATTTGTTGCCTGTTTATCACCAAATAGGACCATCAACTAAACTGCAGCAACAAACATCTCCTCACTTGTCTGAAAACATCTCCCAACTCAACACCTCCATTCTTCACAAGTTCTGCATCTCTCATCCACACTCATTACTTGTTCCCATTTCCGGTTACATTACTTTTTTTGTGCTGCATCCACTTTGTGGAATTCCCTCCCTCGTACAATAAGACTTTGCTCAAGTCTTCAAACTTTCAAGTGTTCTCTGAAAACTCATCTCTTCAGGCAAGCTTATGATATTCCTCAACCACCCTTTAACCTCCCTAGGTTATCTTATCACCACCCTTTGCACAGTTCACACAGGAAAACAACCATTTGACCAACATTGCTATGTGAATGAATCATATAGCCCATTAAGCACTTTCTACCCTTGCAATCTGGCTGGACCAACATGCAATATGTAGCTCTTAACCTCACATATCAAACCCCTATTGTCCCATAGATTGTAGGCTTGCGAGCAGGGCCCTCTTACCTCTCTGTCTGTCCCTATTACCCAGTATCGCTTTATTACTGTGTTTGTTCCCAATTGTAAAGCGCTATGGAATTTGCTGGCGCTATATAAATAAATGATTATAAAATGATGATGATGATGGACACCTAGAGAGCCACAGGTCTGCTCTAGTGACACTGCTTCCCAGTTCATAACAATGGCTTTTCAGAATATACTCTTCTTTATCCTCACACACACATCTATGTACATGACTTTTTGAATTGAATGCATTTTTTTCCATTTATTTTAATAAAATATACAGTGATGAGCCATCAGGTGCTGTCATATATAGACACATCATGTAGTGGTGAGGTGAGTGCATATAAGAGAGAAAATTCCCCTTTTAACATGCATTCATTCCTTTACATGCCTCTCTGGTCTAGTGCAAATTTCCAGCAAACCCAGGGTGAGGAATGGTTACTGGAGCCTGTCAGGAGAGCAGTACATGCGGTGATAGAGTGTGTCTGAGAATAGTGTAAGTTTCATATGTGGAGAGAGTCCAGATTTGTTATAGGGAGCGTTCACGTGGGGTTATAAGAGGGAAAATGGAGTGCGTTCATACACAGTCATAGGAGAGCTATAAAGCAAGTTTGTGAAAAGAGAAGAGTTATAGAAACAAGTTATACAGAAGAGTGCTACCAATTGAACAATATGATAAACTATAGGGATATTACAGGGGAAATGATAGAAGGGCTAATTCTACAGACACTAGCAATAGGATAAATTGCACATAGAGGTTAAAAAGTTAACTGTATAAACATTTATGCCTGCAGTAAGCCTACTTCCCCCTGAAATATTAAACTTACAGGGCTCCCATGATCTAGACCACAGCAGTTGGTTGCAGTCCCTTGATGGTCCAGGACTCTGCAGTGTGAGAGTAAACTAAGGCATATGAAGATTTTTAACGGGATTGTCCAGCCAGTTGTGTTGTCAACCTCTATTTTCATGTTTTCTTTCAAATTAGAAACTGTGAGCCCAGGAGCATCATGTGACTGCCAAACTGTAGGGACCCTGGACACGTGACAGACCCCATCATTTTTTTTTTAAGTTGGGGGCAAGAGGTTTATTGTAAAAATTCATATATATATATATATATATATATATATATATATATATATATATAAATGCATGGAGTTCTTTGGAAGGTTGTAAACCTTTGCTTTTGATATATGAGCATTATATGTGAGGAATGAGTCCTGAGTGGTGTCTGGTCAGCACTCAAGGAATAAGACCTGCATGGGGCCTGGTCAGTATGTGAAGAATAAGACCTACATGGTGCCTGGTCAGTGTATGAGGAATAAGACCTGCATGGGGCCTGGTCATTATGGGAGGAATAAGACCTGCATGGGGCCTGGTCAGTATGTGAGGAACAAGACATGCATTGGGTCTGGTCAGTGTGTGAGGAACAAGACCTGCATTGGGCCTGGTCAGTGTGTGAGGAACAAGACCTGCATTGGGCCTGGTCAGTGTGTGGGGAACAAGACCTGCATTGGGCCTGGTCAGTGTGTGAGGAACAAGACCTGCATTGGGCCTGGTCAGTATGTGAGGAACAAGACCTGCATTGGGCCTGGTCAGTGTGAGGAACAAGACCTGCATGGTGCCTGGTCAGTGTATGAGGAATAAGACCTGCATGGTGCCTGGTCAGTGTATGAGGAATAAGACCTGCATGGGGCCTGGTCATTATGGGAGGAATAAGACCTGCATGGTGCCTGGTCAGTGTGTGAGGAATAAGACCTGCATGGGGCCTGGTCAGTGTGTGAGGAACAAGACCTGCATTGGGCCTGGTCAGTATGCGAGGAACAAGACATACATTGGGCCTGGTCAGTGTGTGAGGAACAAGACCTGCATTGGGCCTGGTCAGTGTGTGAGGAACAAGACCTGCATTGGGCCTGGTCAGTGTGTGAGGAACAAGACCTGCATTGGGCCTGATCAGTGTGTGAGGAACAAGACCTGCATTGGGCCTGGTCAGTGTGAGGAACAAGACCTGCATGGTGTCTGGTCAGTGGGTGAGGAATAAGACCTGCATGGGGCCTGGTCAGTGTGTGAAGAATAAGACCTGCATGGTGCCTGGTCAGTGTATGAGGAATAAGACCTGCATGGGGCCTGGTCAGTGTGTGAGGAGCAAGATCTGCATTGGGCCTGGTCAGTATGTGAGGAACAAGACCTGCGTTAGGGCCTGGTCAGTGTGTGAGGAACAAGACCTGCATTGGGCCTGGTCAGTATGTGAGGAACAAGACCTGCATTGGTCCTGGTCAGTATGTGAGGAATAAGACCTGCATGGGGCCTGGTCATTGTGTGAGGAATAAGACCTACATGGGGCCTGGTCAGTATGTGAGGAATAAGACCTGCATGCGGCCTGGTCAGTATGTGAGGAATAAGACCTTCATGGGGCCTGGTCATTGTGTGAGGAATAAGACCTGCATGGTGTCTGGTCAGTGGGTGAGGAATAAGACCTGCATGGGGCCTGGTCAGTGTGTGAGGAATAAGACCTGCATGGTGTCTGGTCAGTGGGTGAGGAATAAAACCTGCATTGGGCCTGGTCAGTGTGTGAGGAACAAGACCTGCATTGGGCCTGGTCAGTATGTGAGGAACAAGACCTGCATTGGGCCTGGTCAGTATGTGAGGAATAAGACCTGCATTGGGCCTGGTCAGTATGTGAGGAATAAGACCTGCATGGGGCCTGGTCAGTTTGTGAGGAACAAGACCTGCATGGTGTCTGGTCAGTGGGTGAGGAATAAGACCTGCATGAGGCCTGGTCAGTGTGTGAGGAACAAGACCTGCATGGTGTCTGGTCAGTGGGTGAGGAATAGGACCTGCATGGTGTCTGGTCAGTGGGTGAGGAATAAGACCTGCATTGGGCCTGGTCAGTATGTGAGGAATAAGACCTGCATGGGGCCTGGTCATTGTGTGAGGAATAAGACCTGCATGGGGCCTGGTCAGTGTGTGAGGAACAAGACCTGCATTGGGCCTGGTCAGTGTGTGAGGATAAGACCTGCATTGGGCCTGGTCAGTATGTGAGGAACAAGACCTGTATTGGGCCTGGTCAGTATGTGAGGAATAAGACCTGCATGGTGCCTGGTCATTGTGTGAGGAATAAGACCTGCATTGGGCCTGGTCAGTGTGTGAGGATAAGACCTGCATTGGGCCTGGTCAGTATGTGAGGAACAAGACCTGTATTGGGCCTGGTCAGTATGTGAGGAATAAGACCTGCATGGTGCCTGGTCATTGTGTGAGGAATAAGACCTGCATGGGGCCTGGTCAGTGTGTGAGGAACAAGACCTGCATGGTGTCTGGTCAGTGGGTGAGGAATAAAACCTGCATTGGGCCTGGTCAGTGTGTGAGGATAAGACCTGCATTGGGCCTGGTCAGTATGTGAGGAACAAGACCTGTATTGGGCCTGGTCAGTATGTGAGGAATAAGACCTGCATGGGGCCTGGTCAGTGTGTGAGGAACAAGACCTGCATGGTGTCTGGTCAGTGGGTGAGGAATAGGACCTGCATGGGGCCTGGTCAGTGTGTAAGGAATAAGACCTGCATGGGGCCTGGTCAGTGTGTGAGGAATAAGACCTGCATGGGGCCTGGTCAATGTATGAGGAATAAGACCTGCATGGGGTCTAGTCGGTGTGTGAGGAATAAGACCTGCATGGGGCCTGGTCAATGTGTGAGGAATAAGACCTGCATTTTATTGGATCAGTATGTGAGGAATAAGACCTGCATTTTATTGGATCAGTTTGTGAGGAACAAGACCTGCATGGTGTCTGGTCAGTGGGTGAGGAATAAGACCTGCATGAGGCCTGGTCAGTGTGTGAGGAACAAGACCTGCATGGTGTCTGGTCAGTGGGTGAGGAATAGGACCTGCATGGGGCCTGGTCAGTGTGTAAGGAATAAGACCTGCATGGGGCCTGGTCAGTGTGTGAGGAATAAGACCTGCATGGGGCCTGGTCATTGTGTGAGGAATAGGACCTGCATGGGGCCTGGTCAATGTATGAGGAATAAGACCTGCATGGGGTCTAGTCGGTGTGTGAGGAATAAGACCTGCATGGGGCCTGGTCAATGTGTGAGGAATAAGACCTGCATTTTATTGGATCAGTATGTGAGGAATAAGACCTGCATTTTATTGGATCAGTTTGTGAGGAACAAGACCTGCATGGTGTCTGGTCAGTGGGTGAGGAACAAGACCTGCATGAGGCCTGGTCAGTGTGTGAGGAACAAGACCTGCATGGTGTCTGGTCAGTGGGTGAGGAATAAAACCTGCATTGGGCCTGGTCAGTGTGTGAGGAATAAGACCTGCATTGGGCCTGATCAGTATGTGAGGAATAAGACCTGCATTGGGCCTGGTCAGTATGTGAGGAACAAGACCTGCATTGGGCCTGATCAGTATGTGAGGAATAAGACCTGCATGGGGTCTAGTCGGTGTGTGAGGAATAAGACCTGCATGGGGCCTGGTCAATGTGTGAGGAATAAGACCTGCATTGTATAGGATCAGTATGTGAGGAATAAGACCTGCATGGTATAGGATCAGTGTGTGAGGAATAAGACCTGCATAGTATAGGATCAATATGTGAGGAATAAGACCTGCATGGTATAGGATCAGTATGTGAGGAATAAGACCTGCATGGTATAGGATCAATATGTGAGGAATAACACCTGCATGGTATAGGATCAGTATGTGAGGAATAAGACATGCATGGGGTCAGGTCAATATGTGAGAAGTTATGAGCTTTATTTAACAGGCTAACCAGAAATATAAATATTAGGATAGGGTTATATGAAGCTGCAAATGTGGAAGAAATGCTTTATACAGAAAGAGGGGCAAGATTGAAACAAGTTAAAAATAATATCATGAGGGCAAATAAAAAAGATTGTATAGAGAAAACACAAAGAGCTGTTGTACAGTAGGTAAATATATTACAAAACAAAATAATTCAGTGAGAAACTGTTGACATCTGAAGCAGGCTCAATTGCACCTTCCCCTTTCTCCAGATGCCCCATGCCTTGAGATTTGTGCTTTACCATGACAAAAGGATTGCTTTAACCCTCAACTCCGTATTAATTGATGCTACATTTCTTTTGTGTTTATGCACAAAGTACAGTTACAATTCGTTCAATTCAAGAACAGTAATGGTATTGGGAAACATTTCCGTTGTCTTATTATCTATAGAATCAGCATCAATATGTAGAATTAGTATGTGTGCAAGTTCCTTACTAGACCGCTAACATAATGCCTAAGGGTGGTGTCACATGGATGCTCTGAATGCAGTAGTCCATCTGGAAAAGCCCTAGCATTCATAGCACTTAGTCTCTCCTGCCAGGACTGGTTGAAGTGAAGATGAAATGAAATGATCTTGCACTACATGCAAAGTGTTCAGAGTTTAATTGCTCCCTTAGGAGGGACGTTTCTCCTTCACTTCAACCTGCGCCCCAGAGCAATCGTGCACTATGAACGCCAGCATTTTTCTAGCTAGAATTGCGGTAGCATTCAAAGTGCCCTTGCGACAGCACAGGAATAATGCTAGTCCTGTCCATTTATCACATCCTATTCAGCGTTACATGGGACAGTTTATTATGTTATTCTATAAAATAAATTTAAAAAAACCTCACTTATGAAAGCAATATATCTGAATTCACAAAAATGATGTTGTCAAAAAAATGGGTGAATGGAAGCACCAATGAATGTGTGTGGAGGGGAGGAGAGGAGAAAAAGCGCTAGACACACACCCATCGTGACATGGCCACTCCCCAGTTGTGCCATAGCCATACACTCTGTCACGAGGCCGCCAACCCAAATGTTGGGAGCTATGCCAGTGGGTGTGGTTATATTACCAATGTGTCTGTGATTTTGTTTTATTATTGTTAATCCCAGAAACAGTTTGGCTCTGTATGTTTTTAAAATGCAGCCATAGTGGGAGAAGGGCAGCTTGCAGTTATATCACTATTTTGTGGCAGTAAGATACACTTGCCACCATCCATTGCAACTATGCAAGCATTAAAGCACCAGTAAACCGTTTCATATTTAGAGACTGTAGACTGTGCAGTATATCGATGGACAGGCTGTAAATATACACATACAATCAAGTCCATAAATATTGGGACATCTACACAATTCTCATATTTTGGGCTCTATACACCACCACAATGGATTTGAAATGAAACAAACAAGATGTGCTTTAACTGCAGACTTTCAGCTTTAATTTGAGGGAATTTACATCCAAATCAGGTGAACAGTGTAGGAATTACAATGGTTTCTATATGTGCCTCCCACTTTTTAAGGGACCAAAGAATAATGGGACAAACAAAACAATCCTACATCATGGTCTTCCAGATCTTTTGGTGTTGCTGAGCTCTCCGGTGCGTTCTTTCTTTTTAAGAATGTTCCAAACAGTTGATTTGTCCACACCTAATGTTTTTGCTATCTCTGAGGGTTTGTTTTGATTTTTCAGCCTAATGATGGCTTGCTTCACTGATAGTGACTGCTCTTTGGATCTCATATTGAGAGTCGACAGCAACAGATTCCAAATGCGAAATGTCACACCTAGAATCAACTCCAGACCTTTTACCTGCTTAATTGATGATGAAATAACGAGGGAATAGCCCACACATGTCCATGAAATAGCTTTTGAGTCGATTGTCCCATTACTTTTGGTCCCTTAAAAAGTGGGAGGCACATATAGAAACTGTTGTAATTCCTACACCGTTCACCTGATTTGGATGTAAATACCCTCCAATTAAAGATGAAAGTCTGCAGTTAAAGCACATCTTGTTAGTTTCATTTCAAATCCATTGTGGTGGTGTATAGAGCCAAAAATATGAGAATTGTGTCAATGTCCCAATATTTATGGACTTGACTGTAATTCTAATAAGAAGTTACAACAGTTTACTCATACATGTGTCTTCTTGTGTACAGTAGACAGTCATTTAGCCCAGTTGTGCCCTATTCTGGCTCAGACTGCAGCAACAGTACGTGTTTCGCGACTTTCCACACAGAAGCACAGGTGGGGGTCATTACTGGTTCAAGCAATTTTATACACTAACCTGTGTCCCTTGTGAGAGATTCACAAAACGTAGTGGTGTTGGTGAGGCCTGATGTTTGAGAACCACCGTTTTACCCATATGATCCTGTTTGTTTCCCACTATGTCAAATTATAAGGAGCCTTGCATTGACACTAGCATACCTCCCAACATTTATCCCAGCAAAATCATAGTAGCCCGTCGCAATCAGCTCAAGAACCCTTTTAGGGCAGTCCTGCCAAAATGGAGACTTTTGGGAGGTATACACTGCTCTGGTAAGACATTGTAAGAGAGGTGGATGATGGACATAAAATAATATATATAACTAAATTGTTGATCTTGTCTGTTGTGCAGTGTCTTAATACATATTTAAATAATTCCTCTTTAAGAAAATGCAGCTCTGAAAGCCAGAATTGGATATTATCTAAAATACCTTGGGGTAAATGTATCATACTCCGGTTTCTTCAACTCCCTCGAGTTCGGCGAGATGACAGCTAAAATTTAAAGCGGCGCTGCCTTGTAAAGGGAAACTTGCCTTTACAAGGCAGCGCCACTTTAAATTTTAGCTGTCATCACGCCGAACTCGTGGGAGTTGAAGAAACCGGAGTATGATACATTTACCCCCTTATCAGAAACAAACAATGGTGCAAAGTAAAATAGTGGGATTTGAATATAGCAACCAACCAGAATTTCACTGTCATTTTTCCTATTACTGTTCAGAAATAGAAAGCAAATATCTGATTGGCTGGACAAAAATAGCTTTTTTTTACCTGTGCATTGGTTTTCAGAAATGCCACTTACTGTCATCTCAAGATGTCATGGACTAGGCAACTTGTTTACCGTACATGCCAAAAAATCACTCTGCAATAAACTGCTCTGTCAGGACTGCAAATACAGATAGTACATTCGTTATCCCAAGATATTCCAAAATTAAATCAGGTTAGAGAAACAGTATTACTCATCCCAAGGGGATTTCTTTTGCTGTCCATAGTAGTTGTCTCCAGAATAATTTACTATGCTCCATTATAGGGGTAAATTAGATAGGACCCATGATAGGTCAGGATAAGCTGAAATAATTTGAGATATTTTGGGATATTAAATGCTCTATTGCGGTCTTGTATAGAACATGATGCAAAACTCTACAGGGTAGTAAACTTTTAGTTTGTTCCATGAAAACAAAAAATGCTGATCATATCTGTGCCTCGTCTTAACCCTTCTAGTGTGAAACGGATTTGGCAGGTTTTCAGATCTTTGCGTAAAGCTTGTGTATTCTTTCACAAAACATTAAATGTTATGCTTCTTCTTTTCGGCTATTTGTTGGGGATTGGTATTGTCCCCCTCGTTGGGTTCAGGCAAGAGCGGCTTTCTGTAAAAATCCCTGATTTAAGAATCCTGGCTCTTGCAGAGATAAATGTGCTTTTTTTTTCTAATAATATAAAACAGTCCTTATAAAGGTGAGTTTGGTATGGTGAGGAGTAGGAAGGGATCAGTGCAAACAGGCAGTAGGTAGGATCGTCTGTTCCCTGGGAGAGAGAGATAACACCATCCTTTAACTGTTTGTGACACGAGCAAGAGGGGTGGTGGATGTGATCCGAATGTTGGAATACTCCATCAGATGAGTCATTTCTAGTGCTGGCATGGGTGGAGTGCTTTATCCTCTTCTAGATCACATTCTCAAACAGTTGCATGGACCTCATGATGTTTTCATCCTGTTAGTGAGAAAGATAACTAGTTACTAAATGCAGTGATTCAAATGATACATCTTGAAGCCAATTGGAAAAGTCTTTCTGAATATTATCAACAATATATCTTTTCCATTTTATGTGTTTCTACTTGATGATCACTGAAAAATATAGGTGATCAAGAGCAAAACAACACACCTTTTGACAGGTCTCCAGAAACTCATCAATAGTCACAACTCCATCATGATTCCTATCCATCTTCTGCAAGAGAGATCAAAAGTGGAAAATTCCAGTATTAAATGTTAGGTTAGGAAAAGGAGCGGCTTTTATTTCCATTATGAACCTAATGTTAATATTACCTGGAAGAACCTCTCCACATGCTCTATTGGGGCATCGTCTCGTAACATGGGATAAGTGCAACGTCCCATCATGTCATAGATGGATTTCATAATAGCCAACATCTCCTAAATGTGGAACAGACGTTTTCCATTAAAACCTTTACATATTTATTTTAAATAGTTGAATATTTTCCTGGGTTTTGCACATCAACCTGTAGTAAAACTCCCATTTCTGGTCTATACAAAAATAATCCTGGTGTGTATTAAACAAAGTGATATATTTTTATGATTTATTGCATAATATATTAGTAAAAGTATTAAAATAGAAGAATTTATGTTATCAGGATAAGCTATTCTGTAAGTTGTCTTTTATATTTTACCTCTAGACCAGTTAACCTTTTTGGCGGCTGGCACCACTTTGATTCTAAAAAAACGTTCTTGCCCCCGTTTAAAAATATCTTTAGTTTTTTATATACCTCCAAAGTAACGTAAAAAAAAAAAGATGACAATACCACTAACAGTTTCAGAAGAAGAAAGAAAGTGAAGTGGGCATAATAAAAAGTTGTTTTTTCAAATCATAAGTTTCAGATAGAGAAATCAAATTTTTTTTTGAAATAGACATGCCAAACTTATCATTGATAACTATTTTGAAAACTTATAAAAGAGGGGGAAAACTTAAAGAGGGTGACGAGGGAAAAGATGGATGAGAAGAAGAGATGGGGTGTCCTGTGCTCCTGTTAACAGAGATGGTTAGATCTAGATAAAGTCACTTCTATATGTGTCCGATTCTTTCAAGGTTAGCCAGCTAAACCAAGTAGTGGTGCACTCTTCATTTCTGTCTACAGTCATGGCCCAAGGTTTTGAGATTGACACAAAAATTATTTTTCGCAAAGTCTGCTGCCTCAGTTTTTATGATGGCAATTTGCATATACCGCAGAATGTCATGAAGAATGATCATTTGAATTGTAATTAATTTCAAAGTCAATCTTTGCCATGACAATGAACTTGATCCCCAAAGCCACATTTCCACTGCAATTCAGCCCTGCCACAAAAGGACCAGCTGACATCAGGTCAATTATTCTCTCGTTAACACAGGTCAGAGTGTTGAGGACAAGGCTGGAGATCACTTTGTCATGCTGATTGAGTTATAATAACAGACTGGAAGCTTTAAAATGAGGGTGGTGCTTGAAATCATTGTTCTTGCTCTGTTAACCATGGTTATCTGTAAGGAAATATTATAAACTTGTACTACTTTGAGTTTAAGACTTGGGGGCATCTGTGTACCTGTGAGCACATTCAGCTCTACGGGAAAGGCGGCTGCTATAAGTGAAGACTTCTTCTGCCTGTTCTATGAGTTTATGATATTTGCCGTCAGCCCTGACAGGAAACACGTGCAGTCATCATTGCTTTGCACAAAAGGGCTTCACAGGCAAGGATATTGCTGCTAGTAAGATTGCACCTAAATCAACCATTTATCGGATTATCAATATCCTCAAGGAGAGAGGTTCAATAGTTGTGATTGGACTACTGAGGACTGGGGTAAAGTCATTTTCTCTGATGAATCCCCTTTCAGACTGTTTGGGGCATCTGGAAAAATGCTTGTCCGGAGAAGGAAAGGTGAGCGCTACCATCAATCCTGTGTCATTGGAACAATAAAGCATCCTGAAACCATTCATATGTGGAGTTGCTTCTCAGCCAAGGTAGTGGGCTCACTCACAATTTTGCCTAAGAACACAGCCAGAATAAAGAATGGTACCAAAACATCCTTCAAGAGCAACTTCTCCCAACCATCCAAGAACAGTTTGGTGATGAACAATGCATTTTTCAGCAGGATGGAGCACCTTGCCATAAGGCAAAAGTGATAACTAAGTGGCTCGGGAATCAAAACATCGAAATTTTGGGTCCATGGCCAGGAATCTCCCCAGACTTTAATCCCATTGAGAACTTGTGGTCAATCTTCAAGAGGCGGGTGGACAAACCAAAACCCACAAATTGTAACAAACTCCAAGCATTAATTAGGCAAGAATGGGCAGCCATCAGTCAGTATGTGGCCCAGAAGTTGATTGACAGCATGACAGGGTGAATTTCAGAGGTCAACACTGCAAAAATTTACTCTTTGCATAAACTTAATTTAATTGTCAATAAAAGCCTTTGACACTTATGAAATGCTTGTAATTTTACTTTAGTATACATAGCAACATCTGACAAAAAGGTCTAAAAACACTGACGCAACAAACATTGTGAAAACCAATACTTGTGTCATTCTCAAAACTTTTGGCCATGACTGTAGTGTGGCCAGGATGATATCTTACATTGACCTTTAGAAGTCTAGTCTATGGAACCAATCCTTAACTGATGGAGGAATAGTGGATTTCCACATTATTGAAAGGCTTTAGGAAGGTTTTGTTATATGAGGAAATCGGCCATAATGAAATTTAGAATCCAGAGGCATTAACACTTTATTTGCATGTGTAATTTAAGTGAATGACATGTTAATGTGTTATCAGTAATTGTATTCAAAAGATCACTAACTGGGTCTGACTGCAGTGTTCTTCAATATGATTACTGACAACAAATCTGTGTGTAGGAAAATGAAGCTGGCCACACACACTACAATATAGCAGCTAATATCAAGCAATTGACCCAATCTCACAGTTTTCGTGATCGCAAAACAAAAACAACACACAATAGTGATCAGTATCATTATCGGGCATGGAAAAAGATGACAGCTATCGACCTGTGTGTGTGGTCATCTTCTGACCTCACTAACAATAATCCAGCTTCTAGGACCAAGCGCTGAATGCTTGTATCATCCAGTTTGTCTACACTTTGTGTGGCCAGATGGGGCAATGATCCTTTTGCTCAAGTTGAGCAGCTGGATCTGTGTGGGGGAACTCTAATTTCCCCCTACGTTCACATCTGCATCTTAAATACCTTTAACAAATAAATATGTAAATGTTATTAGCTATATAAGCAAACTAGTGTTTTCAGTGTAGTGGCCCTTTAAGAAATATGACGTAAGTACTTTTGCAGAACACTTCACCCATAATGACTCCGACATACCTCCTTGGTGATATATCCATCCTTATTTATGTCATACAGATTGAAAGCCCATTTTAATTTTTCATGGACAGTCCCTCGTAGTAGAATAGACAGTCCAACCACAAAATCCTATAACGTAAAAGGTAGGAAAAAACACATTATCATGTGCCGCCATGGGTAAAAATTTATGCCCCCAGTAAACTTGTCTGGTGTGCTTCTTTGTTTGCATAAACTCACATTTTGTTCCGTAAGTAAGAGAATACAACTCTTGGATCTACAGAATTCTTTGGTAATATGTTATCAATGCAAAGTACAGCATCACTGAATTATGTAAACTGCAAAGGAATACAGAATATTTAGCAATACTGTATTTGTTTATCTAGTAGACCTTTCTGGACTCAGTACACCCTTCAGCCTCCCCTTCTTATCCTTTAAGTGTCTTACCTCAAACCGTATTGCACCACTTCTGTCCAGATCAAAGGCGTTAAAGAGAAAATGTGCATACATTGTAGCATCTGCAGATAGAGGGAGAAAGAGCCATTAGTACAGAAATTCAGCAATTACTTAAAATCACATTACCACCCACAAATCCATTAAATATTCCATATTTTTGCAATAAAAATTAGTGCGTGAGCTACATAATCTTGTCTGAAGCATTTATTGTCCATACATGTAAAAACGTTGATGCCGGATCTAATTGGATATGTTCTACAAGAGCTCTAGGTACCACATTTGCTAAGCAGTCAAAATTGTATTTGCATTGACGTCCACATTTTATGATACACATTGTGGAATACCTCTACCGTCTAGAGAATACATTTTTCAAATTTGTGTACACTCAAATTGCCCTGATTATGGCAATGATTAGTTCCTAACTCTTGTGAGTAACAAAAACACCAAGACTTGGAAGATGAATCAAGCAGAAATAAAATCCATAAGCCCACAATATTCCTGAAAGTGAAGCTCTCACAAGATTTGGATCCCTCTGCACACCAGCTGATCTCATTCTATCTCACAATAGACAGAACACATTAAATCCCTAACTCACAAAGTCTACAAGATGAGGTTTTATTATGCCTCCATTTCTGTTTGATAACCTCTTGAAAGTGACTAAGATAGCAGAGGGCCCTTTTAAAGCATTTCATTTCTTCTGGATACATTGGGATTTTCCCTTAAATATCTTATGTCATGGAACAGCCACTAGACATCAATTATTTTATTGAAAATTTCTTCTAAACAGACTGACAGAACCCCAACATGACCAGTTGTGGAGTGAGAATCAGTTTATCTGTCCTCATGAGTAGAGTTTCTTCATTTTGATCATCAGAGATAGTCTACCATGTGTGACAGCCATACTTGTCAATATGGCCACATTGGGGCTTATGCAGAGTGAGTACTATGCCAGTTTTCTGGTGTGAAATCACTCTGAGCGTGTAAAATGTACATGCAATTGTGAATGCATACTGGGAAAAATACGTATATATGCCTAAGAAAGCTGACGATGACATCCTCTATAATAATAAAAACAGAAAAACTTACCTAAACTAACAGATGTTGATGTATCTAAATGTTTCTTGGACATCAGATGAGATGCCTTCAGCAATCAGATGACTGATTGTTAACCTTTGGCTAAAGCTCCTGTACCTACTGGTTACTCCAGCCTCTTTTAAGAATCCTTTACAAAGGCTCTCATGTCACATCTTGTTAATTTATTTAACTTCTGCTTACAAGAGTCCAGATGTCCCTCAGATATACTAGACGTGCAGGTAATCACTTTCGATTAGGCAGATGAAGACCCATCTATATGTCCAAATTATAGATCAATTACACTTCTAAACTCAGATTTGCATCGATCAAGTAACATTATTTATGGTAGACAAGTCCCTGACAATACTCAAAGAACAATCAATTTAATTACATTGGCTCTTGCCTCTCAACGCTCCTTCACTGCTACTGTCCTTAGATGCAGAAGAAGCAATTCATCATCTTGGTGTTATCTAACCCATACACTTTAAATATTTGGATTTGAGGTCGATGCATTAAAAGCTTTCCTAGCATTGTACCCCTTTGCCAGTTTCTCCCAAGCGCTTTGTCGGTCGTTATAACTAACTGATTCTTAAACTTCTCTGGCAGCACTTTGTCCACTGCGAGCGTTTACAGGGAAACTCCTTACTATAAATTTAATGACCAAAACTGAGGTCCTCCCTTTCCACGTTACACCTATGCTCTATAAGACTTTACAACAGAAATACAAATACTCATGGCAAAAAAGGTCGCTAAAATAGTTAGGAATACAACATCAACAAGCTCCTAAAGAACTTTTTGAAAAAAAAATTCCCCTCTTTTAATGTACATTAATAAATAATTGTGGTCCTGGGAAGTACACAAAATATCATGGTTGGGGCACATCGATACAGCCAAGAAGCGTACAGCCTAAGCAAACTCAAGTGTATGTTTCAAACCATCCAAATTTGAGTTCCTAAAACATTTTTTTGTAATAATTTTATTTATCAAAAAGTCAACATTATAAACAGTAATGGAACGTGGACAAAATGAACAGATTGAAACACAAGGTCAGAACCAAAGCCAAAATTTACATCATGCAAATTAAGGATGCAGTATGTTCTGGAGGGACAGAGGGGGGCAGGAGAGACAGAAAAATAAGGATAACGGAAGAGGCATTGCGGAGGCGGGGGGGAGGGGGGCTAAAGGGAGGATTAAGATGAGATATCAAGGGCAGATCACTCAGGAAAAGAAGACCTGGGCAGTTATGAGCTGAAGGGTAAGTGAGTATTGAAGTGATCCATCCAAGGCTCTCAGATTTTACAGAGTGCCTCGGGGAAGTTGATTATGCTTGATACACACACTAGAATCTGTTTAGGATTTATTGTCTAATTGTCTAAGGAGACTTCCAGGAAGCCGCAAGTTGGCAGGTGGCAGCAGAAACTATATGACCGATCAATTTGTTTTGATGGCAAGTGGCCGATGGGACACCCAGTGGTAGGAGGAAATATATTGGAGACAAAGGGATATCAGGTTTATAAAACAATTGATGCCCCCCCAAAATGGCATAAGCCTGGGACACTGCCACCAAATGTGTAGAAACCTACTAACAAGTAGATGGGGAGTCTTGTTGGGACAGTGTAGGACCTTGTAAGCATTTTCCTTGATTTTGATGCAGAGTGAGCTGTGTTCTCTCTAATTATAGACCACTCCTTGTCGTCTACCTTTAAAACATTTCTTGTAAAAAATGAAAAGCTATATGTACTGGAGATCTGAATCTCTATAATATTACAGACAGACAGTTGTTGCAGCATTTCAGTGTAGATCAGTGTATATCAGAAGGTAACTGTGAGATACACACTGCTAGAGAGTGTAATTGATGATTGGCAGAGAGTTCAGTAAGCAAAATTAATCTAAGGGACAAACTAATTAAAAATGTCTAAATCCCAGGTGGACTTCTGTTAACAACATTTACAGATAATTACAGGCAGATCTAGGAACTTACATCAGAACTGAAGATGTTTGAAATAAAGCTGTGTTAATGGTGAAAGTATTTTTTTCTATGCTCGGCAGACTTTGTATGTTTAGTTTTGTAACCACCCTTCCAATCTGAAAGGACTGATAACCGTAAACAATATAATCCACTCAACTGCACAGCAAATTTAAAATTAATGTGAAAAATCACAAGTTGTAAAGTAACTTGTCATGTAGGTGTAGTAATTTTCTCAACTCAATAGGCAATGTTTGCTTGAGAGAAAAGGGAATGTGGTGACTGCTTATTTCAAACTGAACCAAGGTGATAGAGGTAACTATCTGTATTGTAAATTGCAACTTCACAAGTGTAGTCAGATTCAATGGCAACATTGGAACAGGCAACTGATTTTTTAAAGTTGCAGACAACTCTTCGTGCAAAGTTTGCGAATACTTTATCTTCATATTACCATTTAGTCTGGATACATAGTACAAGTGTTAAGTTGAGCAGTACACAAGTATGGTAAACTGCTTGCGATAAACGTAATAGTTTGACAGAGCAGATTTATAATCAAAATGCATAAATTCAAAAATACATTAATATATCATTGCAAACTAATAATTTAGCAAAATAAAAGAGCCCATGAATCCACTAGTAATGGAGGCAAATGGCACTTCTTGCTTCAGAGACTTCATTAAGTTCCTAGTGACTCCTGCATTCTCTTGAAAAGTATTTCAGCCCAGCAAATACCTCCGCTGTATGTAACAGACAGGTATGCATTCAACACTATTCTAGTGTAAATATAATATAATCATCAAGCCTATCCACAGTAGTCAAGCAACAGCATCAAAAATTCTTAAATATGCTGAGAGCCTCATCCCTTAGGCTAGGTACACACTACAGAAATTTGTGACCAATGTGTTATCTACAACCATTGTACCTATGACTGAAGTTCCGATCAGTTTCCCGATTCATTCGTACACACTGTACACGTTTTAAACTATTTTTGGTCCATTTAGCATCTTGGCTGTAATTTTTGTCTGTCGTAGTATCGTCTGAAAAGATTGCGACTCTGTACACACTGTGCAGATATAAGACGTCCCAGCAGCAACATGCTAAACAAATTTAAATAAAAGGCTGAACCTCAGCGCACACAATACCCACAAACAACGATTCCGGAAAATGAAATACATATCATAACCATTCATTTTTGTACAGCATTCTGTATAGTGTATGTTCGTTAACTCTCTTCGTAACTACACAATTACTACAATTTATTTTAATATAATGCCCACAATAAATGAACAGAAACCTCATGTTTTTTTGTTTTCGCTATGGCAAGTACACTGTAAACACAAACCCGGAGGGAAAGAAAGGGAAAAAATTTGATTTGTTGGACCAAATAGTGGTTCCATAGGAGAGACTCTTTTTCACATATGCCCCTGCTATAGGAGATATGGTGACTTTAGGAATTTCCTGTAGATGAATGATCCCACATTTCACTAGCTGCTCCAACTTGTCACTCCATTCATCCACCTCTTTAATGAGACCCATATCTGCAGAGCAGAGACTGGTTGCTACCTAAGATCTTTGGCCACAGGAAGGATACTGGCAGATCTCAAGTACAGCATCGTAATTTTACCACAAGTTCAGGTTTTAATCATACCTGAGACCTGTGAGACTATCGTCTAAGTTCTGCTGGACAATATATGAAGGTTGTTAAAAGAAATGGTCTATTAAAATATAAATTAAATATATTAACATATTAAAAAGCCACACAAACAAAATATACAGTACAGAATACATTAGATATGTATAAGCGCTTTGTGCCTATATGCTGTCGGGATATGGAACCCATTGAAATGGGGCAAACATTGCTTTGGGTTTAGAGGGGTATGAGACCCATCTCTGATATGCAGATCAAAGATAGGCTGAAGAAGGGTAAGCAAAATATTTTAACTTAAATAGGGTGCACATAAAGCATAATAAAAATTTTTAAAAAGACATTATTATAAAAAAACAAACAGGTGTCACAGCTGTTCATAATGTAAATGTTCAGTTTTCAATTGTGATGGACGCTCTATGTATTGTAGCATCCTTGTGCTTCCCATAGGTGTTGAAGTCCTGTAGGCAGGAGTGGTAACTGCTTGGCTTCTCATGACAGGATGTTGTCTGTGGAGTGGTAGTGGGCAAAATGTATAAGATTGGGCTGGTCTGAAATATCCTTGCTCCGGTGTGTGTGTGTGTGGATTGTGTCCACATAGGGGCATATTCAATTAGCTTTCCGGTCCGCGGGATCGCGCCGGAACAGCCGCGAAACTTAATCCATGTTACCGCAATAACGTGGATTTTCATTCGCAGCCCATTGGGTTGCGTACGAAAATCCGCATTATTGCGGTACCGTAATACCGGCAATAACACGCACTTTTCGCGGTAATGCGCGTTATCGCGAACCGGAAAGCTAATTGAATATGCCCCATAGTGTCTTGTGAGAGATCCCCCCCTATAAATTATGTCATAAACTAAATGTTCCATCTCCATTCGCATCAAATTGGTCTGGTTCCTTTGACATTAAGAGGTTCCTTTGACTTTATAATTTTTTGTGTAAAAGCATCACTTTGCTCATGGTCACGGACCCTTTTTTCCCCCTCCTTCCAGTTGAATCCCCTTGGGGCTGGGTGGCTTTACCATTGTCCTGTGTGGGTAGAAATGTGCTTTCCTGGTTGCTTCTGTCAGCTGGGTGACTTCCGGCATTGTGCCACATTGCTCTGCCACATCACTGAATCCAGCTTCAGATTAGACTGCTGTTACTAGATTCTAGACCAGTAATGGGCAACCTGAAACACTTTGTGGGCCGCAGGATGCAGCCCTCTAACCTTGACAAGGGCCGCACATTACCCTTCTTTTCAGTAATAAGTTAAAACAATACATTTAATCAATTTAAGAGACAATTATCTGTAATAACATCAGGAGGCATTTTACACAAGTGTTACAGGCTATAGCAAACAAATATGACAATAAGCCAGGAAGGAAGGGTGAAGGCCATAGGGCCAACTGTTGCCTATCTCAATGAACAGGCTGCATTATCCTGAATACTGGTTCAGGCCACAAAATAGTGAATACCTCTTCAAAGGTCTCAGAGACGTGACCATAAGTGTGGGTGTTGGATAGTAAAAAAAAAAAAAAAGAGAAAAATATATACTTCCTCTTTAAATCTGTGATAGTTCCAGTTGCTTTAGCTTACCAGATAAATAGCCTTATTTTCTTGGGTAAAAACATTTTTCATCCCCCCTATACTGTTACTGATTTTGATAAAAAAAAAAAAAAAAGTGATTACATTTTTAAAGGTCATGGTTTAAATCCCACAAGTACATTAAAAGGAATCTTTCATGAAATTATATACTTTGCTCATCTTAGACATACTGTTTCACTATGTCCTTCTTTACCACATCTCACCTTATTGATCTTGAATTACGAAGTAAAGAGCTTTTTTTTTTCAACATTAATAAGTGAAGCATTACCCCTCACCTTTGCTTACTCCCATTATCCTGAATACAGACTTAACATTATTTTATTATGCATAGAGATCAGTAAGTTGTACATTAGTGTAAAAGAGATGTTTTGGTTTTTTTTGGTCTTTTTTACTATTTTGAGATGTAGGACATTCATTGATAGCAATTCCAGGTTTTTATGTGTCACTGGATGAAGGCTAAGTTTGGACCTAGTGTTTCAATAATAAAGGACTACTAAATCCAAAATGCCAGTTTCTGTCTATAAAAGAGTTTCTATTGACGAGATATCTGCAAACCAGACATCCAGGGGAGGGCTGGCAAAGTTTAGCCCGGGGGGCAAGACTTAACTCAGCAGCCTATTCGGAACATTTTAAAGGAAAAAAAAATCAATGTGGCCTAGTGACCCAGCCCAAGGTAGCCCACTATGGGACTGGCCCGGGGGACAGATGCCCCCCTGCCCCTTAGCCCAGCCTGTCCCTGCAGATATCTGTGGTTAAATTTGGTTTCCAAGACCATTGTCATGTTTTAATGTTAGTTTTAGTTTTAGCAAAACCAAGCTAATGTTGTTTTTTTTAAATTTACGCAATGATGTAAATTTAATTAAAAAACATTAAATAAATATAACAAATGAAATTGTGTAAATTGGATGTGTTTTTTGTGCCTACATAACTATATAATTTACAGTATAATGACCACCTCATAATTGCTGACTGCCTAAAATAGTTACCTTCACCCTATATTAAATGGATTTGTGTAACATGTTGATGGATAATGGGATTATTCTCCCCATTACATGCATTGTCCTGTTTATTTTTCTCTTGCTTGTACACCAATCCTCTAGCCTCAGGACAGTGTTATATCTTTCCTCTACTAATAGTATTAGAAGCCAATATATGAAACAGAGTTGCAGAGCAGTGGCAGATAGGATGACTGTTTAATAAAAGATTCAAGTGGGCAAAGCCAAGCATTTATTAATAATAGTACAAGAAGATGCCATTAGATATAAATGAAACTATAGCAAAGAGCATCCTCCGTTAGATAGCTGGCAAAAGACAGTGCTTAATAATAATAAACAATGGTACAAGGTGATGGCATTGGATGTAAATGAATCAGAAAAAGCTGTGATAGGGAATGTCACTTTTTTTGTGCTTGTAGTGCTTGGTTTCCTTGGGCCCCACAAAATGAAAGATTATGGATTTTGGACTAGGTTTAGGATTCAGTCTCAGAGAGGGCATCTTCCTTAATACACCTCTCATCATCAGTGTCAGCACTCATGTCAAGTTACAGATTCTCTTTTAATTTGTTATCAATGCTATTCATCAAGCAAGTCAAAATTAAATTTGACGAATACCATTTGTTTTCTACATTTTTGGGAAGTAACATCCTGTGTCATTCACTTACAATTTGACCGGCTGTACTAATCACTCTTTCAGAGTACACAATGGAGAGTGGGCAGTTTAGGTAAACCATAGCCTGTCTGTACAAAGGGGCTTCAAAGAGTCTCCTTTTTCTTCCAGTATTCAAAGAGACTCTCTCTGATGTCAATGTCTCTATTATTAATGAAATAATATTTTAAAATACTCTTCGCTCGAGCCATAGTTTTTCAGTTTGAGACTTTGTAGAGGCAATAAGATATTTGGGCATCTATTTTAAGCCTGACCAGGTATCATAATACTCTGACAAGTGTGTGCTGTGGCAACTCATTATGTGTGAATTTTCTTATAATAAGTCAGGTTTTCTAGCAGAAGCAGCAGTATTTGCAGAAGAAGCTGCAAAGTGCATCTGGTTACTGTGCCACTCAAACAGGTTACTTGTTTTCAGTTATCTGTTTACATGTCTTTACTTCTGTGTCTTATGAAAGCAAATACATTACATATGCTTAAATTTAGCATGGTTGTCAATAGGGAGTGATCAGATTTCAATACGCTGTAAACCCTTGGGTTGTGGCGATTAAAAAAACTCTGTCTACAAGGCCCAGCAGTATTGGTTATTTTCATATACTCCTTCTTTTTGGGAAGAGATACTTGTGTTAGTGAAGTTTTTTTGCAATTGATACTTTACTGCAGGACGTAATGATGAGGGTAAGGATGGTGCTGCCAGTGAAAACAGAAGGTATTACTACTACCGGTAACTGATACATGACTGCCTTTTGCTACAAATCATGGTGCCTACATGGTCTACATTTCTAACTTTACTTGCTTTGTTTTGAGAAGAAATGGGGGGGTGGACCAATCCGCTCAAAGGTAGGGACAAACCTCTATTAAATATGGTTAGATATGACATATAATATGAGGGGGTGCTCTCATAACTGGACGAATCTAGACATCAAAAGGATAAAGTTGATAATAAGTATCAGCTGAGCAAAGTAGTGTGCGAGGCACTCCTGTCCATGGAGGTTATAAATGTAAAATCAACTTTATTGTTAATTGTTATTAAAAAGAATTAGATAAATAACCAGATGTCATATAGGTCGGCGAATTAAAAATTAGAGGTGAAAAAGATTGAAATAAAGTGTTAGAGAAATAAAAAATGACCCGTAGGGAAAGCCGGTAACTTTTATTAAATATCGGATTCGTATTTTAATTTAATACGTAAAGACTAATTCAGTCTCTAATTAGATTCTTAGTATGCAGGACCACTGTAAATTCATACATTGTGTCTAATCAAAGTATTGGTTCATAGCAGATACAGCCACCATTATAACTATCATAGGGTTATTATTAGCCCCATATAGGATACTATCATATATATATGGAACACTCTCATATATTCTTGAGATGTCCTATATTGTCATATATATGTATGGATATCCTCTCATATGTTCTAGAGATGTCCTATATTCTGCAGAAAGAATCTTGTGGGCTTGCTGCAAAATGGTAGTAACAGAGGTTTGTATCTGTTGCTATTCTATAAGGACACTATATCCACAAAAAGAGGGCAATAAATATAGATGATTTCTCCCCACATAATGATACAGCCGTTATTATTAACTTCATATGGATAAGGATGTGATCATGTGTATCCATATGACATTGTCATGTACTTGTTTCTACATCTTTTACCCTAGATAAGAGATTATTTTAGGCTTGTTGCAAACTGGTAATGGTGGAGGTTTTTATTGATAATTATAATTATAATTTCACAGCAAGCCCACAAGATTTTTCGAGCGCTAACGCTAACAATTGAATACGCCCCAATGTATGAATTTACAGTGGTCCTGCATACTAACTGAGAATCTAATTAGAGACTAAATTAGTCTTTACGTATTAAATTAAAATACGAATCCGATATTTAATAAAAGTTACCGGCTTTCCCTACGGGTCATTTTTTATTTCTCGAACACTCTATTTCAATCTTTTTCACCTCTCATTTTTAATTCGCCGACCTATATGACATCTGGTTATTTATCTAATTCTTTTTTAATAACAATTAACAATAAAGTTGTTGGGGGCCCGAGGCAGGACTCCTATATAAAAAAAAAAAAAAATTACCTTTTGCTGTCACCTGACTGTTCAGGTCAGGTGGCAATCCAGCTCCCTGGTCCCCTCTTCCATGATGCGCTCGTAATGAATGTTGGGTGTTATGACGTCATCACGCCCGACATTCACTGCGAGCACAGCACAGAGAAGCGCAGGACAGCGACGAAGAACAGAAGAGGATTCGACTCGAAGAACAGGGCGATTGTAAGCTAAGTTAAGGGGGATTTGAAAAAAAAAAGTGATTATATATGTATAATCACTTTTTTTTTTTTTACACACAATCACGGCTATCTTTGGTTACCGAGTCTGGATTTAACGTAATTTAGCATCAGCATAATTTCATATTCTCTAAACCACAAAGCAATAGGCAAGTTTATCTAACTTAAACAAAAGCTTACAAAGATAACCTGAATGTTTAGAAAACCATAGACGGCCAGATAAATGTTTTTTTTAATACTGTTTGTATAAACATTTCACATACATGTCCTTATAGGTATCTTCTGCAGCTTACACTGTGACATAATGTATTAAAGATAGGCAGTCAGCCAGATAGAACTCTTTTATATGAAGCAACTTGCGCGAACACCATTTTGCATTTTTAAATATAACAGCTAACATACTGCTAATACACAACATTGTATGCGTGTATTGTAGTTTTGCATAGTCCATATTTTTACTGAGCATATACTGTGTGTGTATATATATATACAGAGAGAGACAGAGTAGCTAAATGACCCTGGGCCCGTTGCAAAACATAATAATGCGTCCCTCTAATATCTTTCCACCACACACAAAAGCCTGCACACATCGTGCCTATTTCATGGACATTTTACCAGAGCTGCCTACTGTTTGGGGCTTTTCTAAATCTGTCTTTGGTCTGGCAGCTAATATGTGCCGGAATAGCATAAATACACAGCACCGGGCCTGTAGCACCATGTTACTATGCTGCTGGAAGAATATTCAAGAAAACAATAAATATATATATATATATATATATATATATATATATATACAAAAATAGACGTGGCACACATAGTGTATCACAAATAAAACATTCCTCCAAAGAAGATAATTGAAATGGCCTCGTACCAAAGATATAATAATGTGCAGCTTATCTAATGTAGTCATTCCAAGGGTAGATATCCGATAAGAGTCCTCTTGTATATGTTCTTTTTAGTCATCAGATAATAAGAAAATAAAACAGAAAGAATGAGGCTTATCTGTGCGACTCCTAGATAGAAAATAGGGATTCCATGGTTCCACCTGGCCGGGGTGGTTCAAGAAAACCACAGGAGAGAACAGAGAGCCTTCTCCACCTCGACGCGTTTTGCCGTCAGACTTTATCAAGAGGTCAGCAATGGTTATATATATATATATATATATGGGCCCCAGTGCACTGCTTTGCCCGGGGGCCCATAATGTTGTTAAGATTGCCCTGGTTTGACAATGCCTTGAAACGTGTCTGGGTTGGGGTAGCTATATTTTCTCACACAAGAAGTGGATCTGTTTGTCGGGATACAACAATGTATTTATCTAGGGCATGTGGTTTTACCTGTAACTGCTTTACTTCAACATACTCTACAACATCTTCCTCCAAGGTAGCATTACTTTATTTCTGTATCTTCATCATTACTAGTAATCTTTCCATTTCCAAACAGCTGAGAAACTGGGGAAAGAGGTTCAAGGGGTTTCAAGCTGCTGAAATGTCAGAGGGTCAAGTCTGGGGCACTCTTAGGGCTAGATTTACTAAGCTGCGGGTTTGAAAAAGTGGGGATGTTGCCTATAACAACCAATCTGATTCTAGCTGTCATTTTGTAGAAGGTACTAAATAA
This sequence comes from Mixophyes fleayi, assembly GCF_038048845.1. NCBI lineage: Eukaryota > Metazoa > Chordata > Amphibia > Anura > Limnodynastidae > Mixophyes > Mixophyes fleayi. The sequence continues at coordinate 66,198,804 of NC_134405.1, forward strand.
ATGAAAGCTAGAATCTGATTGGTTGCTATAGGCAACATCCCCACTTTTTCAAACTCGCAGCTTAGTAAATCTAGCTTTTAGACTCTACTAAGAATTATTTGAAGGCCCAGTTGTTTCTTCTGGAGTCTCAGTGTTCTTCTACTGGTTCTTTGCCTGTTTTGAAAGTGATAGACGTATACAAGCTAGAGCGGGATGTATTATAAATTACAGAAAATGCCTGACCCTAGTAGGGAGTCACTTCTGTACTAGGCATTGTAGTATGAACAGTGGCAGGACAGGTATTAATAAAAAGTGACCATGGCCTGAGCCTTTCCTTGTCACTGTAGATGGTGTATAGGATGTTAGCTCTTTTCTTTTTCTAATGAAATGTGTCACAATCATTAAGTTTTGCTTTAATGCATGGAAGAGCTGTTCTTCAGGAGACCTCTTCCAGTAATTTTTGGACATCCCTGTCTGAGGCTTTCTTCTTAAATATCCTTTTTACTAGAAATAGAGCTCCTGCCAGTACTGGTAATGTGATGCTCCTGTTCCGTGTACTGCAGTGTGACAGGAAAATAAATCAAATGACAATTTGATTTAGAGAATATTCTCTATTAGCTGCCACCATACCTAATGAATGCGCAGTGCAGTAAGGAAGGAGGGACTGATGATGTTACCTTACAAATCATCCACTGCCGCATAATGCAGTTTAATAACAGCTTTTTTGTCTCTCTTAGGGGGTCTATTTAACATTGGTGGCTAGTAGGTGGCTGTGGGGAAACGAGGTATTAATATCACCTCAACCTGTCTGCACCTCGTTTCTCACAAACTGCAGACTATAAAAACATATAAAAAAAATTGGCCCTCTGGTTCCCCATATTTGTCAGTCATATTTAAGCTTGTATATATTCTATTTTGAAAGTAGTTAAAATGCCAGCCAGCATGTTTTGTTATCTTGCAGACAAGTCTGTTGTTTCAGCCTAGGCAAAAGGATTATTGTCCACCAGTCCTGTATGACCAGGGAGTCTCTTGTCTTTGTTTAGCTGTGGGTCTGTGTGTGCTAGCATAGGGAAAAGGTCCACAGACAGAGCTCTATGTTTAATTACAGAGTACTGCATTGTGTATTTAAATGTAAATGTGTCTGGATTGTGATCTCTCCTGTTTAAACAAACTCTGCTGTATAGCCACAGAACAATACCTGTCCCTAATTAATTCAGGAGTGGCTTATGTGCTACCCCTTTGTCTGTATGTTTACCTGTGAAAAGGTAAACACAGAAAAGGACCAATCAGGCATTTCCTGAAATTGCTGATGTGGTCATTTTTGGGCTTAAAAGACAGCTACAGAGGACAGCAAATTGGCATTCACTACCAAGTCATAGCTGAAGTCAGGCTGGCATTGAGATATAGATCCCTGCCACTGACAGGAAAGGTACAATCAGTCTCTGTAGTACTGCCGTTGCCCTGATCTACCTCTCCAGGTCTTGGGGAGCTGTGTGTCCGCCAAAAGCGGAGTGGCAGTGACTCAGGGCCGCTACCTTTGCTGGTAGCCTTAAAGGAGAGAGGGGGATAAGCTTGGATTGATAGACAACAGTCCCTGAAAGTGACAAGGGTACTGGTGAGGTGTTTTCATTATACTCTGTATGTTGTCTGTGCCAGACTGTAGTTTTTCAAGTTATTGTTTAAATATGTTTATTGCTTTTTGGTGCTACCATTTTGTTAAGTAAACTTATTTGTTTTATTTCAGATATTTGCCTGGGTGATTTTGAACCTTGGATAGGTACTGGGTAGGCCAGCTGTGCGGCGCAGAAGGTTGCGTTAAACCCGGTATCCTCACAGTGGCAGTAAGTATTATTTTGAATTGCTGCATACACCATTGATACAAAATGTACTGCAGCTGATGTTTACCATGCCAGGGCTGTTTTCCCTGGATTGTTGGCTCATCACAGTTTAATAAAAAGACCTCTAATTACTTTTATTTTCTTAGACTATCTTACATAAATTTTAGATAGCAATTTGCACTTGTTTTATTTTTGTGTGCCTGTGGAGTGCTTTCTGTATGTTCTCCCACCCACTCTTTGCCGCTACTCTGCCTGTTCTGTCACACAATATTGATTTGATTAGTTTCACATGTTTTCAAGGAATTGAAATAAACAATAACGGTCATCAACACTGACCCTTTGCTCCGCCTCTGACACACACAAAATCAAAGAAGATTTTAAATTTAATATTCAATATTAATAATACTTCACTATTACTATGATGTTCATTCTGCAGTCAGTCCTCCCTGCCAGAAGTAATGTGTTACTTCTCTGTATGGAGTTTACATGCATGCTCTCTGTATTATGTGGTGGTCACTAATATGCTATCTGTGTTGTACGGTGATCATTAGGTTGCTCTCTGTATTGTATGGTGATCACTGGGATACTATCTGTATTGTATGATGGTCACTAGGATGTTCTCTGTATTTTATATCGGTCACTAGGATGCTCTCTGTATTGTATAGCCTATATATCGCTAGTACAGGCCAAATTATTATGCAAAATAGTACAATACCTGCTTCGTCTTACTTGCTATACAATTTGCATGGCACATTCATGGGAGTATTTTTGTTTATTTCAAACAAAAACAGCACCTGTTGAATTGTTGATGCTAGTGTTTACAAGTAGTCACTTAAAAATATGTATTTTTCATGTTGGAAAGCCACCCCTGCCCACAAGAAAAGGTACAGAGGTCATTGGGAGGGTAGAAACACTTCTGGGAGTCACAGCACTCTCACCACCAGGGCTGGGGTACGCTAATATCTTGGGTGCAGGAGGCAGGCGTTGGAGATGTGATCTGTGTTTTACACTACTACGGAGAATATGTCCCCAGTAAGAGCTCTCTGTATGTCCAGTAGCAGGATGACAGCCAGCCTAGGAAGCTTAATCTCCCACATTAGTGTAATCTTCTAAGGTTGAAATGCTACATTTTACTTTCAAACATTGCATGTTAGCATTTCTTGTATTGTTGATGCTAATGTTTACAGGTAGTTAATTACAGTTATATTTAAAATATGTGTTTTTATTTCCCTTGCCCCCAAGATGAGGTATAAAAGGCATTGGGAATGTGGAATCTCTTTTTAGGTGCAAGGGCATGCCCACCACTATAGCTGGGACATCATAAAGTTTTTGACACAGGGAGAATTTAGAATCAGTGGTAACTGATCAGACCCCATTAAGTATGAGCTGTATTACAGTGGCCAGGCTTCATGTAATAGCAAGGAGAATTCCCAGACCCAACTACTATAACTTCAATGCTAATCCTGGGAACTCCCTGCTGCTGAATTCAGCTACACCACTTACATAAACAATGAGTGTACTCCACCCATTGGTGTTCTGCCTCCTTGTGTTGCTCCACCTACCAGTACAATGCTCCGCCTACTTGTGAGTTAGTGACTCCACCTACAAGTGTGTGTTGCACTGGCCTTGCTTACCACTGATGTGGATATAGCGGTAACTGTGTGACCTGACTACAGTTGATCTGGTCCCGCCTATGTGAAGTCACTCTCAGAATTTTTTCTAGGGTCACTTTAAGTTCCCATTCCAATCTGGTTGTATTGCTAAAATAGGAACTAATGTTGTCCATACTATCACCAGTCAGTATATAATCAGTATAACAATAGTTATCCAAAAGGAAGTGCCATTAATTGGTTTCTAATTAGTATAATCATATAATAGCTCTATTTAGTACTGTATCAGAGATGTTGTCTCTGTTCTCTACAACAATATACACAATGGTGAAAGACTGGCTGCGCTTAGCTGAGAGATATGACAAACAATATACAGAATTACCAGAATTCACTGACCTCCTTGGGGAAAAAACTGTGAGTAGATTAATTTGAAAGTTTCCTCATCCACCAATCCAAGTGGGCACTCCTGAAAAGAAACAGATGAGTTTAGCTGTAAATATATTAGAAGATCAAAACCTGTAACTAGAGGCAATTATCTCCATCAGCCACTAGATTGAAAGTTGTCCCCATGTGAGAGAATACTATTATCTGTCACTAGAGAGACAGTAATGAGCGATTAATGTCACCTGTCACTACAGACTATTATCACTGGAGAAAATATCATTATACGCCACTAGAAAGACGGTTATTACCACTGGAGCAAATATCGCCACCTGTCACTAGAGACAGTTATTACCTTTAAACATAATAAAATTAAATACTGGAGGATTATTACAAGTCAAAGAAGAGAGTACCTCCACCAGTCATGGAGAGATTAATATAACCTACACAGAGGAGAGTACCTTCACCTGACAATAGAGAGATTAGTATCACCAGTTACAGAGGAGAATGTCTTCCATTTGACAGAGAGTGTTTCTTTACCTGACACTATAGAAAGAAGATTGTCTCAAAGGAGAGTACCATCACGCTGACACTAGAGAGAGGACTGACAACAGTCACACAAGAGAGTAAAATCACCCAGACACTAGAGAGAGTAAAATCACCCAGACACTAGAGAGAGTATAATCACCAGTCACAGAAGAGAGTATAATCACCCAGACACTAGAGAGAGTATAATCACCAGTCACAGAAGAGAGTATAATCACCCAGACACTAGAGAGAGTATAATCACCAGTCACAGAAGAGAGTAAAATCACCCAGACACTAGAGAGAGTATAATCACCAGTCACAGAAGAGAGTATAATCACCCAGACACTAGAGAGATGACTATCACCAGTCACAGATGAAAGTATTTTCCTGACACCAGAGATAGGAATATCACCAGTACCAGAGTGTCTTCACCTGACACTAGAGAAAGATTATTATCAATAGTCACAGAGGAGCATACCTTCATCTGATATTAGAGAAAGAGAAATATCACTAGTCACAGAGAAGGGAATAACACCTCACATTTGAGGCAGTATAATATGTTCTATAGGAGGCAGTGTAACCAGATAGTAATAGAAAAGGAAAGTGTCATGTGGTACATAGTGAGATAATATGTTATGTAGGAGGCAGTATCATCTGACAAACAGGGAAAGTGCTATGTGGCACATAGTGAGGCAGTATAATATGTTATATTGGAGGCAGTATCATCTGACAGACAGGGAATGTGGCACATAGTGAGGCAGTATAATATGTAATATTGGAGGCAGTATCATCTGATAGACAGGGAAAGTGGCACATAATGAGGCAGTGTAATATGTTATGTAGGAGGCAGTATCATCTGACAGACAGGGAATGTGACACATAGTGAGGCAGTATAATATGTTATGTAGGAGGCAGTATCATCTGACAGACAGGGAATGTGACACATAGTGAGGCAGTGTAATATGTTATGTAGGAGGCAGTATCATCTGACAGACAGGGAATGTGACACATAGTGAGACAGTGTAATATGTTATGTAGGAGGCAGTATCATCTGACAGACAGGGAATGTGACACATAGTGAGGCAGTGTAATATGTTATGTAGGAGGCAGTATCATCTGACAGACAGGGAATGTGACACATAGTGAGGCAGTGTAATATGTTATGTAGGAGGCAGTATCATCTGACAGACAGGGAATGTGGCACATAGTGAGGCAGTATAATATGTTATGTAGGAGGCAGTATCATCTGACAGACAGGGAATGTGACACATAGTGAGGCAGTGTAATATGTTATGTAGGAGGCAGTATCATCTGACAGACAGGGAATGTGACACATAGTGAGGTAGTGTAACATAGAATTTTGATGGTAATATAAAATCATATGTTACATTGGGAGGCAATGCTGGAAGTATGTAACACCTGACAGAGATCATGACAAAATGAGTGGGGGCAATATCGGGGACTGCATGCTCACATTTTTAAATCCTCTGTATAGGGACTGAAGTTCCTTCTTTGTAAATTTGGTGACAGCCTGGAGCTGTTCCAGTCCCTCTGGCTGGTGACGTACTGTCGATAGTTCCAATTCACTGTCACTGCTGTCTGCAAAACAGGATCACATAGTCACATCCTATACAGTTTACCTGCAACACTAACTAATTGTAAGAGTGAATGAGGATCATGAATTATACCAAGTAATTAAAGATCTATCATTCCTGCTAATGTAACCGCTCTCTGTAACTATTACCTACCACATGCCCCTATTGATTTTTGTAAGTTTTTTTTTGAACACACCACAGTTTCTTTTTCTCCCTTATCTTCATATAATCATTCCCTATAATATTTCAAAGTGGACTGGATAACCATCTGTACCGAATATGTTGACCAATAACTCAATATCTGTTATTATCCAGGTTACAGGCACAGCAAGATGTGATTTCTGGTAAAAAAAAAAAAAGACCCCTATTTTATTAAGCTTCCTGAAACCATGGATCCCAGTACCGGTATTAGGTTGACAGGAGTGGTGCTCTGAAAACTATAATCTTAAATATATCATCTTTAAATTTGGCAGCGTGTGCCCCTCCCCCTTACAAATTTTATAACCAGCCCCAGGTCCAGCTGGTTTTAGCTGGTGCCTGTATTACAGTGGTTAGGGGCCTTATAGAGGTTACCAACCCTGCTCAGACTCCTCTTGGCGGTAGTATTCTGGGTAATAAGAGCATGGAACCCCAAGGCTAATAAAGCAATAAAAAACAATACACTCACCATGTAGAAAAAAATAAACTTTAATTGAACTAAAACACACTACTCCCAACCACCTAGCTTATACAAATTTTGATTAAAAAAAATCCATAAAAACGAATATCTTGTTTTTTTTCCATAAGTACAGACTGTGCATATCCCACCCAATGAAACCCCATCTAACTGTTCTTTATTGATCTGACATAATCCAAATATAAGTTGAAAAAAGATGACTCCTGATAAATCCCTGTAAAACCCCCCCAAAAACCTTTATACTCACACTAGCGCCGACAGGGGGTAAATGAACATAACTGTAAGTCTCTTAGACTCTCCTTCCCTGGTCAACTAATCAGAAGCATGAGGCTTTGTCTTCCAGACTTCTGATTGGTTTACCATACAGCCATTCATAAAGCTAATAGTGTAAATTTCAGCTATGTCAAATCAATACAGAGGAGTGTGAAGGAGGGCATCACGGGATGGGAACATCACAATCAGTGCTTCAACTTGGTTAGATGGAAGAAAGTTTCTTGTTGTTATGCACTTAAATGAGGTGGTGGGTGTGGTGTGTATTTTCCTCAATTAAACTTTAGTTTTGCAATAGATGTTTTGAGTGTCTTTTTTTTTTAGCTTTACATTTTAGGTATAGTGGCTCTTACTGCTCAGGGTAGTCGGAAAGAGCCTCTGCCATTGTCTTGCCCCTCTTCACCTTTAATACAGGCACCAGCTCTGTGCTGACTAACCTGGCAGTTGGTTTTCACTATGCCCACCCCCCCACTTGTGGTTTCTCTCTTACAGAGAGAATCGATCCAGGCTGGTTAGCGCTGGGGCTAGTTAACCCCTTTGCTGCTAAGGCTTTTCTTTCCCAAGTGCTGAGCACTTTTGGCCTCATCATATATTTATTTATTGCCCGCTGACCAAATACAATCAGCAGGCAATAAATAAACAAGGGTCCCATCATTTGAAAGAGGCAATTTTCTATGTGCCAGGGATGGGGAGATAGAGACTATAAAAGATCCATGGCATTTCTCATTGATTTTAATAGACAGTGCGCCTGCATGCTGTGGTGCCGGTGTGTATGTGCACGGACGTTCCTCATGCCGGAAAGCATTATCAGAAAACCCACATATCACGGTGGGAAGTGATCTATGGATTTTCTTAACCCTTTAAATGCAGAAGACGAGTGGTACTTGTCCTTTGTACTTTAGGGGGTCATGTAGAGCCCTACTCATTAAGGTTAGCTTGAAACTATGTAATTCTAACTTTTGACATCTCTACTCATTGATTGTAGCAATATGCTTATAATCTATAGTTAGGGTTACCAGACACCTAGTGCAACTGTTTCTTGTATCTAAAAGACAAATCCGAGTCTAAAGAGAATTTAAAACCATCTAGAGTTGATAGGGTGACTTTTTCACCCTACCTGGGAATGCAGCTTAAAGTGTGTTTGTTACTAACACATCTGTGGGGAATCTCTTCCTTGGAAACATTTACTAAAATTCAGAGTACATACTGATGATATGTTATATTTACATAATCTTTCTTGGGCTGTAGTAGTTGAAGATACTATAAAAAAAGGAGAGTTGAATCGCTCATTTTACAACCAGAAAAACGGTTTTATCTTGGATCAGGAAATTCATCAAGATTGACTATTGGTTCATTAATTACTGGTCATAACTGGTGCTGACATAAAGAATAATTCATATAAAGTTCATGCATATTTTACAAAGAATATATAGACCACAACAATATCTACCACCCTTTCAGTACTATAAGAACTTTGCCTAAGTAAAATGAACTGAATAAAGTCCAACATAATTAGCGGAATTGCTTTGTTTCATTTCCTCCTTCAATTTCTCTAGCTGCTTTTCAAAAAGTCTGATTAGGGAAATCACTTGACTCAAGCTAACAGTGTCTGCACTCTCTTCACAGGTGACTACTTCGAGTGGTTTCAGCACCTTGCCCACAGAAAGTATTCGCCACTACGTTGGACTAAAGTACATTCCCCCTAATTTCTATTCTTCTTGCAGCTGCTGCATTCTCCTACATGCTGTTGCAGAATCCCGAAAATGACCCTAAATATTTCGGGACACAGACAACATCTCTTGCATGTCATTGTAATTTTTTACACAGACAACATCTCTTGCATGTCATTGTAATTTTTTTAAAAGTTCTGTACTACCAAGTTGATTGTGTGAGCAAAACAGGAAATATGCTCCAAAAATATTGGTGGCGTAATTAGAAATCGCATATCCTCAGAAGAGTCCAAGCAGGATAAGCCATGTTGCAATGACCTCCCTTAGTTTTCAAACAGGTTGTCAGCGCTATTACCTCTGACCTGCGCCTTGTCTCGTCTCTGATAATCACTTTTCACTCCTGTCTTCAAGACTTCTCCCATGCTGCTCCCCCACTTATGAAATTCCCTACCACTCTCAATCAGACTTTCCCACAGCCTTCAAATCTTTAGATGCTCTTTGAAAACCCATCTCTTTTTTTAGAGGTGACCTTATCCTCGATAACACTATTCACACTAATGCACCCTCAAAACTATACCAATCTCCACTCTGAGCCACACTCGCTCCTCTTGTTTCAGCTGTGCCTTCTTCCCTTTAGAATGTAAGCTCTCTAATTAGCAGGGTCCTCCATATCCTTTGTTTTTATGTCTCCATTTATTTTGTTTGCCTTGTGTGTTCTTGTTTTACGTATGTCTTGTTTTATGTATGTCCTTGTCTTCCCTACTGTACGGCGCTGTGGAGCACTGTGGTGCCTTAAAAATCTACAATAATAATAATAATATGCTTCTTAGTGAAGCAGATGATACACAGAGTAGCCTGCTTCTGAAGTATAGTGGATATTGGACGCAGATCTAATACTAGCATAGTCGCCATGGCGTCTGTGATCCGCTTTGCGACTGGGTGACAACTTTCATAATTGCTTCCTCTTGCAAAGTGAGAATCATTCCAAGATCGTAGAGAGACCATGTAAGGTTGGGGATATATATGTTTTTGTTAGGGGAGTGAAGGGAAAGGAAGGGAGGGGGAGGGGGGGACTCTCAATATTAGGTGTACGTCCTTGCACAGAGGCCATTCTTATCCAGGTAAAATGAGGAAGAGAGAGGCAGACGAGAGGGGGTAAAGAGGGAGGAGGGGAAGTGGAGGAAAACAAACTTGTTTTAAACATTAATTAAAATAAATAATGCAAACTTTATCAGCAAAATAATTATATATAAATAACTATTCAATAAGTTATGCACTTTATAATAAATAAATTAAATTGTGGCTTGAACAAGATAACCTTGGAATTACTCAAGTTAAAACTAAAACAGCGTTGTGTGTGTGACAGATATCTGTGATATATCAAAAATTGCATATTCCCAAAAAATAACTAAGCTTCTCTATGTAAACTGTATCAAAGTAAACAATCTTGTATAAAGTGCAGCCTCATAAAAGTTCACAAGAATAAACATAAAACTCAAGGAAAAACACAAAACCACTGATTTTCCCAGTTTACTTGATTTCCTCAATTGATAAGCAGCAGACTTTGCTTTGCACAAAAGCTCTGTGTAGAGTTTGAACTAGTGACAGTTTATGTCTGCAAACAAATTCATTTTACATTGTAAGAGACCTGCACTGGTGTGTGCCAGTGTGCGTGAGACCTGCATTGGTGTGTGCCAGTGTGCGTGAGACCTGCACTGGTGTGTACCAGTGTGCGTGAGACCTGCATTGGTGTGTGCCAGTGTGCGTGAGACCTACAGTGGTGTGTGCCAGTGTGTGTGAGATCTGCTTTAGTGTGTGTGAGACCTGCTTTAGTGTGTGTCAGTGTGCGTGAGACCTGCATTGGTGTGTGTCAGTGTGCGTGAGACCTGCTTTAGTGTGTGTCAGTGTGCGTGAGACCTGCATTGGTGTGTGTCAGTGTGTGTGAGACCTGCATTGGTGTCAGTGTGCGTGAGACCTGCATTGGTGTCAGTGTGCGTGAGACCTGCATTGGTGTGTGTCAGTGTGCGTGAGACCTGCATTGGTGTGTGCCAATGTGCACAAGACTTGCATTGGTGTGTGCCAGTGTGCGTGAGACCTGCTTTAGTGTGTGCCAATGTGCACAAGACCTGCATTGATGTGTGCCAGTGTGTGTGTGAGACCTGCATTAGTGTGTGTCAGTGTGTGTGAGACCTGCATTAGTATGTGTCAGTGTAGAGAAATGTATTACTGTGGGTCGGACTGGCCCACCAGGGAAATCCCTAGAGGGCCCCAAAGCAGGGCCGAACTGGGACTAAAAATCAGCTCTGGCATTTAAAGCACACACGCCCACCTCTGTTCCAGATAATAATAATAATAATATTACAGTACTTTTTGCAAAGTCATTGTTATATGGTGTCCCATGAGATACAAAAGTTTTACGCGCAGCTTGACTCTCTTTTTGCAGCATAGGGCGCACCAGTATCAGATAATGTGTGTGTGTGTGTGTGTGTGTGTGTGTATGTGTATGTAGGGAATTTAGACTGTAAGCTCCAATGGGGCATGGACTGATGTGAATGCGTTCTCTGTACAGCTCTGCGGAATTAGTGGAACTATATAAATAAATAGAGGATGATGATGATGAGGCTGGTTAACTGCGTGTTTACTGTATGTGACCTTACAAGGCTTTTCTGTGGCCTGCAGGTATCTTGAGAACATTCATAGTGATGGCTACATAAGTGTAGACTATGCTGTGAAAACCTTGGACTGCACTGGTCTTTATGTCTCTTCTTCATGATGCTGCGATATGTTCTACTGGCCTTGACATAATAGAGGTCTCTAATCTCCATCCCTGTCCCTCTCATTCTATTGCTGGTATGTATCACTAAGCAGCTACATATCATGCCGGCTATTTCCATTGCTGAATACTGCACAGTGCTAACCTGGGTCTGATAAACGCAAAATGGACGTAAATAAGTCTTAATAAAGCACATGTACAAGTAGTACTTCGCCCGTATGCAGAGCAGTTCACATCTCGAGATGCGTCCGGCTCCTCATGGCAACATATGCCCGTGGTTTACACCAAGTCATCATCATCTGTGTGTATTTGTATCTGCCCTCTAGTAAAAGGTGTGCCTCCTAACAGGAGTACCGGTGCATAAGAACAATAGTATATGCATGTTTCTGCAGGTTTGCATGAGTCACATTTGCACGAACAGGCCCTTACTGTACTCGGCCTGCTTTTGCACGCCCCTTCCTGCTTCTTCAAATCATAAGGAGCACAAGTACCGTATACAGGCAAGTCTGCATCTATTTAGTTTTGTGAGTATACTCAGTGCAAATTTACGCCACGGAAATTTACATAAGTGCAACTCTTCATCATGGCCCCTGGTGTCTAACACAATGACTCTACACACCATACAACTGATAGATGCTTCTATTCTTCCACTTTCCTATTGTAACGTTATCCCAGATTAGTTCTCTCCAGACCTGCTATTATTTTGTGTTCTTCCTACTAGCTCTGTACACATGGCCAGTTTGACACATTTATTACAAAGCCAGGTCTCAAATGATATTGAACAAGAAGTAATTACTGTGTTGCAGTGGTAGTATTTTGTTACCTTTGTTTTTTTTAGACTTTTCTCTATATTTTTACTTTCCAATTTCCTCCACTTATCCCTAACTCCCATAGTGTTTAAGCATTAATTATAGTGAGCCTGTGAATTTAAGACTTGCATCACTACATTTCCTTGAAGAAGTCAATATTTTTTTGAGAGGCCAATGTTTTTCGTAGTGCATTGGGATTGCCCATGCCCTGATACTCTGACGTTCCATATATAACCAGGCTGACTGCAGTGTCATCTTTCAGCGCACTCTCCTCTACTTTCCTGCAAATCCTAACCCCCCTTACTAAAAATAGACCCAGCTGCAGGCAAGGGATTGGAATATGCATTACATTCGGGACCAGGATAGAGTTTCCTTTGTAAAATGACGCATTGTTAGGGGAGGCGTTCGTATTGGGGGATACCCTCTAGCGTTTAACTCCTTCCTTGCCACATGCCATTTAGCCGAGTCAGTGTGGCTGATGATGTAGGAATCATACAGCAATCAAGTCTAGAACAGAAAGAATTTTAGCAAAGATTCTGACGTGTCTAACAGAAATGGAATACCAGAAGGATGCAATGAGACCGTTTTCTGGTACGGCACTAAGTATGCTGTCAGACTCTCAGATGGAAGACAAAAAGTAATGGAAGAGAAAAAAATGCCCAATTTGAAAAAGTTTAAACACAATTTCAATGGTTTTTTTTCCCGCTAGGCCAGAATCTGGCTACAAATAATGCATATAATCGTTCTCTGAAGCTGGACAAAGACAAACTCAAGGGTAGTAAGAGGAATTAGAGGAAGCAATGCACTAAATTATAGAGTGGTGGTTAGAGGAATTGCCTTTTATGAGAATGATTAGTGCATTAACGGCAGGTAGGGTTAAATGGAATCTAAAAGAATAAAATAAAACAATAAATCAATTAAAAAAACATGCATTAAATGGTGTGCCCTTAATGTCACTGGCAGTTGTAGTATTTTTTATCAAAGGTGATTTTATGGGGGTCTTGCCCAGTTGGCATCTCAGTAGATTTTAGACATGTTGTAAAATGACATAGTATATGTAATATTAGAACTTCACTGTTGACTGCTATGATGTAATCCTCATACTGCCATTATGTAATGAACTGCTGTTCTCTGCATGTTGTTTAGCCACTAAGGGGGGAATTGAGTAAGCCGTAAAGTGTCTCCGGAATGTCCATGGGACACTTTGCGGCGGAGATTTTACTCACCCCATAGAGGTGCAAAGAAAAATGAGTGGCGATTTCTACCATAATTGCCGGCAATGTTCTGGGTGCGATGTCCGCGTGCCACATCGCCGCCAATTGAACTCCCCCCCCTAAGTGTTGTGTGTAAATATTAGTTGGTGAGACAGAACATCTAAAATACATTTACTATCATCTGATTTAACTGTAAAAATAGCGTAGTATCAGATAATGTAAAACACTGCATTCCACTTAGTAGGCCTGTGACTGCTAGAAGTGCGTATTCTGATATTTACTCGCATGGATTGAAAATGATACAAGTATAGTATACAAGGTTCTTTAAATTAGTATATATGTTTGCTTATTTCCATAAAGAAATATTGTTCAAACGTTGCATAGAGGTACTAGTCACCTATCCCCATGGGTATGGTTATTGATACAAGCACAGAACGGAGGGGCCGCCTTCTTTAGCTGTTCGGTTACCTCCCCCGAAATGTCGTGTTCTCTTCTGTAAACATACCCTTCATGGGAATGAATGGTGAGCTAATGCCTGTGTGCAGCCGTGGAATAATTTTATCGGGCACGCAGAGAGTTAGTGGTGGGTGTGTCCCAGTTCTAGGATTTCCATGAAGAGTGCATTGATTAAAAGCTGCATACTTTTTTGTTTAATAACTATTCAATAAGGCACTGGCATACACACACACACACACACGACAAAAACCTTAATTGTCCAGTGTCATTTTGTTATGAGTAGTATACAATAACACATAATAAAACTAGATAAATTGGAAGATAACTAAATAGAGAAAAATCCCTAAATTCTGCTGTGTGTACATCACCCAAACCCCCCCCCCCCGCCCCCCGGCCCAGCCGACCATCATAATCATTATCTGAAATATTTTCTGTTCTTTTAAGCTCCTAAAACTTTTACATTGGAGTTTGAAAATGTTATGAGTAGCTCTTTTATGTAAATAATCGTGTTTTTTTATTTTTTTTTAATAGCCTTTTAAATACAAGACATGTTGTCCTCTGGCATGATGGAGCTGGGATCAGCGTGGATCACGGCTCCGGACTTGGAGCTGGAGCTCAGCTTCTATAGCTGCTCCTCTCTCTCTTCTAGACTAACATTTTGAAATAAATGTAAAATTGGACTAACATTTGTATCCAAATAACATTGGTTAGACAATGCCATTAATCATACTACATTTACTTAAAATGGGCAATGAACATAAACAAAATATATGAATAGCTCCAGAGATGGAGTTGTGAGAAGAGAGTTTCCGGAAGCACCCTGGAGCTTGTGTTGGCTCTGGAGCTCGGCTAATGGAGCTATCCTAGGACAGAACTGGTCGTCCTGGAGCAATGCCACCACTAGCACAAAGTGTTCTACTGGCTCTATTGTGTCTGCTTGTACATGACATATCTCTTGTTTGTGTCTGTGAACCATTGCATCTGGTAGATATTTGTCTGCTCCTGGACTTAGCACTGGCTTTTCTTTTTATTAAAGTAACTTAAGCTTAATTAATTAACTTACAGGCTGATTTTATATTAAATCATTGAGCCAAGGTTCATTCAGTTAAAAAGTCAGTGCTAAGTTTGAGAGTAGACAATTATCTTCCGAATGAGGTGGGTCAGATTGATGTGTCTGCACATGATGCAATGTAATTGAATTTGCAAATAATTTGGTGACATGTGGAGGGTCTAATTGCACAGATCAAATCAAATTGCAGTGATTCATACAATCAAATTGGAATTATAATGTCTGCACATGCTGTCAATTTATTTAAGGGCCAACCAATGACCACACATATGTCAATGGGGGTCGTCAGCCAACTCGCAGATCCAATCCAAAACACACAGAAACAGGCACACATGCTTAGGATAGTAAATCTGTATCCAGCATTAAAACGCAGTGCATTTGGTGGTGCAATCTAACTTATATCTTGTGCTTTATAATGGGTTTCACACTTCTCTGTATTAATAATCTACAGATAATGTATGTTTTTGTGTCATTCATTCTGATTTCTGCTGTATTGTGTTCTGTTATTTTTCCTATTTTTCGTATGCACACTTTATTTTTTTTATAATCCATTAATACTCACTTTTTTGTATTATTACATTGTTTTTCTTTGGGGCATTCCAAATAATATATTTATTCTCATATAAGTTTTCATAAGATTGCTGTGTGTTAAATGCTATTGTGATCTTAGTTTAGTTGTCTGTCTAAGCAATTCCCATATATGTTTGTGTACTTATCTAACCTGCTTTCCTAGTTATATTTGAAACATTATAGTCAATTTTTAGTGTGTACTGTGTAGGCTCAGCTTTCCGTGGAGAAAGTATTAAGCTTCCCTAGCAGAGCTTCAGATGTACCAGTCTTGCGCAGAGCTTTTTGGCATTGGATGATTCCTGTGTTGGGCCACACTTACTGAACACTACAACCCTGCAATATAGCCCAGAAATCTCCCTTTCCTTCAGCTGCTGATTCACATTCCTCATCATTGTAGATTGATTTACACAAAAAAAGCTGTTCTAGATGCCAGCTCTCACTGCTTCCTGTGTGTGCCACTTAGGAGTTATTATTGGCGTGTACTAGATAAATATTAGTTTTCTTTCTATGTTTGTTCTGTGGGCAGAAGACAAAATCTTATAAAATCTTTAAACCTGCAATCCAAACATGTTATTACATCTTTACTTAATCTATTAACAAGTTGGTGAATCTCTTATTATGCCCTTATTATGTGTTCAGTAATCAGAGTAATGCTTACAAACATCAAGGTTATTTTAGGGACATATATCGACCATACCTTAGCATTTTGAGCCACAGGAAGAAAGGATTAAAAATCCCCCGTGACTTGTATTTCCCATGTACTATACTGCTATTGTTAACTTTTCCCTCATTAAAGTCCTATCTGGTAGGTAAACAGATTCATACAAGCAGAGAAATTATAAGGAGTAACATATAAATGGTGATTAATTACCTTCCATTGACATAGGTTCCAATATCCCAAATTGCTTGAGGACAGCTACAAACAGTACAATAACCACAGCAATCGCAAACAGTTCCATTCCCTGGATCCCCATGACAGGCCACTTTCCCCCAGCACGGGGTCCGTGGCACTGGGCATGCAAATCACCCTGGTCTCCAGTTCTTCGTCCACCCAAGTTAAAATCCTCTATGAGAAATCTGAAATCATATCTCCAGAAATGCCCAATGAAAAAAATCCTGGTGAGGGAAAAGGGATCCAGGGTGGGTATCTAGACCCTCCAAACAAAACAGGCAGTAAGGAAAATGTTCCAGAGTGGAACTAGAACTTAATAAACTGTGGAGATGGCTTCAGGTCAACATCGTTCTGGAAGGAACAACTTATAGCATCTACTGAGAAGCTCCTCAAGTGACCAAAAGTGGTCGCATTTGCTGGGTCACAGAGAGGCATTGGGGCATCTCTGTTTACAATGTTGTGCAGTGGGTGTCAGCCCGACAATGTCCCATTGGAGGCTGAAAAACTAGCCGGCTCTATTCAACTTCTCCCCCCTCCTTCCCCTATCCATCCCTCTCTCCAGTGTGGGATAGGGAGGAGCCTAAGAGGTGTACCACTCTCCCGTTACATACATTGATTGAAATCAAGGTTTCCATGGAGACAAAGGAGTGATGGTCTTCAGGAAGAAAAAGACTTACCTCAGCAAGCCCGCGGTTTTGAAAAGTGAGCTGCAGGATTTTCCAGCCATGCACGTAAAGTAATGTGTATGAGCAGAGGAGAGAGAGAAAAAGGCAGGGAAGGAGGGAGGGAAGGATGGAGCAGTAATGCTTCTGAATCCTCTTCTGTAAGGTCAAATACAGCTACTGATATGAGAAGGACATATACTTTACCATTCCTATTCTTTATTTATATAGCTTGAACATATTCTGCAGTGCTGAACAACAGTTATACGATATACAAACATATCGATATTTGCAGTTTAGAGTGTAATAACACTAGCGTGTTTTACTACAATCTTCTAATCATGGTTTCTCAATTGCCTGCAAAGTTACTGGCAGTAAACACTTATTCAAATCTTTGCCTGTCCGTAAGAACAAATTAGAACTTTTTACTACATTTTAGAATTAATAATTTGTCAGTAAAAACTATTCGTAGTCGGTAAATTGTTATAAAATTGTCAGTAAAGAATATTTTCATCAGTGTCTCTGGAAGCAATCATAAAACACTTTAGCGAAATGCACAATTAGTCTTCCGTGTACACCAGAAATCCATAATATTTGTCCAGCAGTGAAGTCACTAGTGACATGTTGTGGCAAGTCCACGTCTTTAAACTACTTCACCTGGGACAGTTCTGCGGATTTGTTCACAAAACCATTCCCACCAATGAGTACAGAACTGACCTCTCTTCTAAAAGAGAACGTACAAATTTTGGAAGAACCTTAAAAGTGACAACTCGCCCTCTTTACAGTACCCATTGCACAAAAATGTTCAGGGGAAATACCACAGAGAGAGAGAGCATGTGGTGGAATATCTTATTTATCACACATGAAAAAATATGAGACTGGTTTGGATAAATCCTAGGAGCCAGGTTGCCTAAATAAATTACTGCTGGTATCAAACTTTTGGGAGTCATTTCTACTAATGTTAATGGCTACAAAAGTTCCCTGACTTTTTAAAATATCCTGTTCACTCCTAGATTTGACAGACTGGCTCCTGAATCCTTCATTATTTAGTCCACGCTAATGGTCATGTATACAAATTGAAGGCTCAGCGTAAATGATCTGCATAGGTCTTTATAACATCTCCAAAGTCATTTATCATTTATTCTGAGACACCCACCTACAGTTCTTATGCATTATTATGCTGTGACCTATTAGGTAAAGCTGGTGACATCACTAAACCCATTTTCGGACCTTGCACCTTCTTGCCTGTCCCAGTTATGTCTGCTCGTCTTGTCAACCCCGTTTTGCTGTGCTCCTTGTCTCTTGTCTGTGCCCATCCTTGCCTCCCTTATACCCTCAAATCCTCCATGTCTCCTGTTTGAGCTCATTCGATCTTGCCTCCTTCTTAATTGTCACCTTTGTCTGTTCCTTTTTTCAACCCTTCTTGTTGGATTTCACCTGCCCCATTTGATTGTCCATTTGCTCCCATGATTTTGACCTCTTGTAGTTCCATGTCATTTGCCTTCTCCCTCTTGCTTATTGCTTTTCTCCCTTTTCTGCTTTTTTTGCCTGGACTGTTGTCTCTCATCTAGCCCCCTTCTCACCATATCTAGTCTCCCCATTTGGAACTTAGCGCTGCAAAAGCTGTTGCCTGAATGTACCACCAGTGTGACTTTCTGGCACTCTGCAGAAATCAAACACTTTTATATTTTGAAAACTTATAGTAGCAGTGACATATTGAAGCACCACCCCCCCCCCCCCCCCTAGATTTCATAATATGAAAATGTTCTAAGCCTGGTAGATCCACAAGCTTAAGACCCAATGTACGTGGGTAATGGCTCATTTACAAATAAGGACAATCCAATCCCTATTGTCACACCAATGTATAGAACTGATTATTGTTTCTTGCATTCACTATCCTAGAAATACTTAATTTCTTTCCTTCACTCGCTTCTCCTCTAGCATTATAATGGATGTCACCAAAACAAAATACTTGTCTACCATTCTGCTTCTCAACTAGCAGATCAATAGGGGTCAGATGTTCAGGACACCTTTTCATGAGGTACTTCTCCCCCACTCCCTTCTCTATCATGTCTAATTCTCCTGACACAGTTGTGAGAATACTTTTTATTTCAGCAGTTCTGACATAAAGTAACTTAATTTGTGTAGAAAGCACCGACTGGATGACTGTGGCAGCCGCCCAATCAGTACTCTCGACACCACATCTGTCTACACTTGTGCTCATACATTCAGTACTGCACCTCTTATGTTCTCCCAACAGTTTCAGCATTGATGGTTGAGAGATATGCTCCAAACAAGTCCTAGGCTGAGCTGTTCATCATATAGTTACAGTATTATCATGTCTAAGGAAGACCAAAAGGATGCCCTTTTCGTCTGTCTCCTGTATTTCTAAATCCCCAAATCTCTCAATATTTGACATATACCCTCACTGCACATTTTCAAAAGCCACATTGAAAACTTCTTGATGCAAATGTGAGATCCCAGGTCATTTATCATTCAACAGAGACACCTAAAATTCTTATGCATTATTTTGCTGTGGCACACCTATTGGGTAAAGCCGGTGACATCACTCAACCCATTGGATAATGATGGCAACAATCTCTAACTACCAAGATTCTTTGGGTGGCGATTCTGGACATATTTAATTTAATTTCTTGGGGTCGGTTTAGGTGGGGATATAAAGTTCTAAAACGTAATACATCTTTTTAGACTGTAAGCTCTTAGAGAAAGGACTTATTTTCTTTCCTATAGCATTCATCTTTATTTTCCATCTTTCTGTCTGTCTACATATCTACATTTATACTGTAACTCTTTTATCTCTAATACACATTTTACTTTTATTCACTTTTGAAGCATCATTACTCCATTTGTGTCTGTCTATTGCGCTCTCCCTACTAAACTCTCCATTTTTCCCCTCACTCTGTGCTGAAAGTCTCTTGCTCGCCCCGTTTCTCTCTCCCCCCTCCTTCAGTCCTATCATATACAGTATTTTGCCTCCTCTGATTCTCTCTCTCAGCATTTCTGCCAGTGATGTTATTTGAGCCCCAGAATGAGAGCTTAGATACAGAGGAGATTGATTCCTCTTTCTTTCAATGTAAAATATTAAAGATGCTTAAATGGATAAAAGCTCTAGACGTTGGAATCTATTCTGCATTATACAAATAGGATCCCTGCACCATTAAAAGCAAGACCTTTAATTCTAAATGCTGAGAAAGGCAAATAGTTTGTAGGGGACACTCCTGTTTACACATTACACAGCATGATAACACTAATGATTTATTTGAGAGAGCAGAAAGGAAATTGGAGAGGGGATATGCAAAGTATCTTAGGGAAGCAGAAAAACACAGGGAGAGGCGGGTGGGTGAGATGCCATGATGGGACTGCCAGACGCAGTGGGACAAGGTACAGTTTGTGGGTAGAGTAAAATAGATAGAAAAAAGGAAGATAACAATTTTGTGGATATACCATTAGCTACAAGTAAAAGGTGGAGCAGGGATTTGTCCTTTAGCAAGCAGGGGTTCTTAAGTTTTAATGGCCTAGACCCAAATTTATATCCTTAGTAAATGTGAGCCTAGTGATGTAGGTACCTCATTGTAATGCAAAGTGTGCATTGTTTTCTTTAATATATATGAGTTTTACATAAGGCAATCTTGATTATGGTTGATATGTAGCATGCATTTAGTATTCTATTATGTTCATGTTCACTTTGACAGTAAGAAAGTTTTTGAATACTCTATCTGACTATGTTGGCCATGGGTGTTATGATACCCAGGGGAAATAAATGTCTGAGTTCCTTGATAGGTGGATATCCCCTACAAATAATTGCAAACAGGTACCTGTCTCGTTACCTACATCCCATTGAAACTGCCATGTTTCAGCGTCAGACACCATTCATTCATTCATTCATTCATTCATTCATTCAGCTATTATCAGATCTGCACAGGTACAAGTCTATTGCACTTCAGGGCCTCCTTCCTCTTTTCATTGGCTAAGCCTTATTGGAGCACTATTTAATCCTCCTGGATTCACCTGTCTGATGCCTGTTCTTCAAGCTCACTTCCTGCAGTCTGTGGTTCTGGTTCCTGTTCTCCCTGTGGTTTGCGTGTATTCCAGCCTGCTCTCAGTTCGTGGCCTGTGTTGAACTATCACTGCTTCAGTACCTCTCTTACCATCTCCAGTATACTTCATCGTGACACCTCCAGTTCTCTCATCGCTACCACTCAGTGCCGCTACTACACCTGTGACTCATCAGCTGTTATTCCGAGTTATCTCCGCTATTCCAGCCTGCTCTCAGTTCGTGGCCTGTGTTGAACTATCGCTACTCCAGTACTTCTCTTACCATCTCCAGAGTACTTCATCGTGACAGCCTTTGTTCTCTCACTGCTACCTCCCAGAGCCGCTACTACATCTGTGATTCATCAGCTGTTGTCCCGAGTTATCTCCACTATTCCGGCTTGCTCTCAGCCTGTGGCCGTGTGGAATTTTCGGTGCTCCAGTACTTCTATTACCATTTCCAGAGTACTTCATCATGACAGCTTCTGTTATCCCACTGTTGCCTCCCAGAGCTGCTACTACGTCTATGACTCATCAGCTTTTGTCCTGAGTTACCTCCGCTTTTTTAGTGTGCTCTCAGCTTATGCCTAGTGTTGAACTACCGCTGTTCCAGTACCTCTGCTATCTACTTCTGAGTACACCATTGGGACAGCTCCTATTCTCTCATTGTTACTATGCAGAGCACCTATTCTCCTAGTGACTCATTGGCTGCTGACCATCAGCATATATTATTGTTGTTCCTGTATCTATACCACGTACCTGTGGGTTCCATCGTTTCTACCTGCTTCACCTGGCTCCTCCACATTGTTCTGCTGTTCACTCACTCGCGGGACAGCAACCTGCAATTTTGTGGCCGCTAAGACCATACCTCCTTGCGGGGGTTTCTGGTGAAAACAACCTGCCTGTTAGACTCTGCGCCCGTGGCTGGGCCTAGCTATGTTCAGCAGAGCCTAGAGATCTATTTCCAGTAAGCCAACCGTGACAATAATCCTGAGCCAGACAGACAGCATACTTGGGAGTAGAAAATAGGAATTCTTCCTTCTATTCCTACCTTGGAACTTTGATGCAGGTAGGAATCCCAGCTAAAACCAGGTAATTAAAAATGAATAAAAATTACACTTAGCCACCCAACTTCCATAGACAAAACACAGACAAAACATAGGCTAACATAATTTAACATACAAGAAAACAGCTTTAATGGTAACACGACTCGACTGTCTCCTGTTTTTGCAGGCTCGCTCCAGAAAGCTTGGCCTAACAATGGACACCAATGGCCCGTCTATGGTATCACTAACCGACCTCAAACACTGATCTGACAAAACCGTAATCCCCAGCCAGGACCACGTATTAGTGTTTTGTGGTTCTCTTGAGCCATTGTTTTTAAATGGGAGCTTTTTCCCACACTTTCCCAGGTGTAGACTAGCCTCTGGTTTCCCAGCATAGGAGTACTAATGCCCTTATGGAATTTCCTTGGTCTTCTGGGTTCCACTGGATGTGGGAGTAGGACTGGTTGGACTATAGTGAGCAAGCATCGAGGTTTATGGCCACTTAATACTTGAGAAAGGACAGGGCATATCTTCTACCATGGTCATTGTTTCCAATGCAGTGCAATGACATAAATACTTTAAGGCACATAAATAACCATCATCAGCATTGCCACATGGTGGATAAAACTTCCAAATAATATAAGTCCAGGGACAATAGCCCTTTATTAACTTGGAACAAAAAGAGTCCCTAACAGACATGGCATTTATTAACATGTCTTCTCCCCACCTATGTAATATGATGGAAAATTGGGCTGCTCTGCACAGAATTAACTGTACTGCCATGCGACACAATCTTAACTATATCATTTCTTTTCTATCTTTTACTGTGCTACACATGGCGTGCTAAGTGTTCTGTTTTGCTACTTCACTCAAGTTAAGTATTTATTATTATTTTGCCATACACTGCCTCTGAGTATTTTTCATGGCTCACACTGGGAAAAAAATCCTCAAGTGGCAGCTCAGATACTGTACCTAGTATGGTATATATTGCAGTTCCTACGCACTTTTTGTGAAATATTTATCAACTCACAGAAACGTAATTTCATAAGACCATGGAGAGGTATAAAAGCACTGAAGTAAAGAGAAGAATACTACACTATAGAATGACGGCAGCGAGATAATTCATGAATGTTCTGTAGCATTTAAAACATACAGGGGCTCATGTGGAGCCGGCTGTAAATCCGAAGCGGAAGTACAAAATGTGCTTTTCCTTGCTGCGTACGCACTGTAGAAAGGATTATTACACAGTAGAAAGGATTAGCAGACCCAGACAGATCTCCCCTTTGTGCCTTTGCGTGTAAAGAGGCGAAACGTGGGAGGAAAGTGGCGGGCCGCGTAGTAAAGACATGTTAACAGTCCTTACACAGATATGACTGCTCAGAGGTCAAGGCATGGGAAATTGCGCTGTTATATTTATAATGGTTTTCGAGAAAGGAGTTAAAGAGGATGGTGTGGAGGAGTTTTTATTTCAATTAAATTATTATGAAAATTTTAATTTTTAATTCCATTTTACTCAAGTGAGCTAGAGGTCACAGTGGGCCCTGGATGCCTGGACATCCTAACACTTGTGGTTCACCAAATGCCAGTATACCCTGGCAGCCTTAGGTACACTAGCACTCGTAGTACTACAGGCTTCAGCATGCCCATCCACATAATGGTGACCTGGCATGCTGGGACCTGTAGTGCACTAGGGACAAACCGATTATCTCTATTTATTTACTTTTTAACCCATGCTGCGGGTTCCCCTGCTATAGTTCCATAGCATTTTTTTTTTTTTTTGGGGGGGGGGCTCCACATTTTTTACCCCCCCCTGTTTTAAACTAGGTAAAGCACTACGGAATATGTTGCAGCTATATAAATAAATGATGATGATTTTAAAATGATGCAATTTACGCTTCAGTGCAAATTGTGTCCAACTGTACACAAGGCCCAGAGTGAGGACACAGCCTTTTCTTTCTCTATGAGAAACAGCACAACGAAGAACTCTTTTCATCCATCATGTATAAGATAAGCCACAGACCTCTCCATGGCACAAATTATAGTAACTGACAGTAATCTATCTGCTCTGACACTAACAGGGAAACTCCATAAGCAACTGGTATAAATCTATAGAAGCCTGTCCATCTTGAGAAATAGTGGGGATGTTTTACTAACATAGTGTTAATATACAGTATCTCATAGCTACCAATTAGCAAAAGGTTACAGCCAATTTATTTTAGATCGATCAGTATGTTTTTTTGGTTTTTGTTGAATTCTTATACTGTTAGAATTTCCTACCTGACCTGGAACACCTGAATTCTAATAATATCAATGTTTCTCCTGCACATCTCCTATTAAGTAGAATATCTTCCTTGTGTTAGGAAAGCAATAAGATACATTCGATTCTTTATCCCTGAATCGGTAGAGTGAGAGTTTAGAAACCACAGTTTGAGGTAATTTAGCCAATCGCTTATCTAGTTATTTTTGGACTGCTAAGTGATGAGTGGCCCTTTAAATATTCTAGATCATTCAGTGATAACCGTGGCAAGGGTAGGCACAGCAGATTGGACCACAGATCAATGACAATGGATGGATAATTAGCGTTGGTGGAGGGTGATGTCCATTAATAAAGTTAGAGGTACTTTTTCAAAGGTCTATTGCAGACAG
This sequence comes from Mixophyes fleayi, assembly GCF_038048845.1. Lineage (NCBI taxonomy): Eukaryota > Metazoa > Chordata > Amphibia > Anura > Limnodynastidae > Mixophyes > Mixophyes fleayi. The sequence continues at coordinate 66,223,541 of NC_134405.1, forward strand.
ATGTCCGGAATAGAGCACACAAATACTACAGAGGGAATCCCACTAATTAGATCCTCTTAATATCCTAAATGATCATTAATCACCTGAATGGCTTTTGCCTCTTATCTCACAGAACATTTATATTACATTTAGCGTAGTCTGCATAAAAATGATAAAACAGAATAAAATAGAATCTCTAAAATGTGTTGAGCCAACCTTTTTGTGGTCACCGGCTTTTCTTAAAACTTTACCAGCACCTTCAGTTTCAATGTACCTATGTAATTGCACGATTATTTAATTGATTATTAAAGGCTTCATGAGCAGCACAGTGCAGATACACAAATGGGGTGAGTCCACTCGGGTGGTTTCTGAATGAAAAGCTCTTAATTAGTATGCATGTGAACAGGCGTGGGGGCTAGCCTTCATTCGACTCTAGATAACACATTCAGCAATGGCTGATTGATGATGAGGTCCAGAGAACTGAAACTTTAAACAGGAACAGGAAGCGGGAGGAGTTCTTTAAGATGCATGTGACATGCTCCGTTTGGTACACATGCCAGATCCAATGGGGCAGGGACTGATGTGAGTGACAAATATTCTCTGTACAGTGCTGTGGAATTAATGGAGCTATATATATATAAATAAATGATGATAAGATTAAACCCAGTTGTTGGGAGGGTGAGACTTTTTTCCCATTATTCAGTTATCTGGGACATCTGGAATTGACAAGGGGAGCAGAATGTATTTCGGGTGTGGTGGAATTGACAAGGGGAGCAGAATGTATTTCGGGTGTGGTGGGTCAGTGATATCGGTGTTGCGGTATAGCAGGTCTATGACATCTGTCCAGAGTGGTCGAGGCAGCTCTACCAGAAGTACAGAAGAGATCCTGTTTGGCCACTATTTCTCCAGCAGTAACAAGTGGATATGCTGTAAGATCTACATGGCCAATACGAACATATCACCTTGTTTATAGTTTTTTTTAATATCTATATAGTTTTCTATATTTAATGCTTGCACCGGTTGGATGGTCGATAATCTATTCTAGTACTCCCATGTATGCCAGTTTTCTGTGGACAATCTTCACATACTCCATGCTTCAGATGCATTTAAATTAATACCATAAGTGGTGATAGATCCAGGGGCAAATGCAGGATTTGTAGAGGGGGGTTTCCACACCACGCTGCCTATGGGTGTGACCAGCATGCAGGGGGCGTAGCTATAATTTTAGACAGTGCTTGGCTGCTCTCCCACTCTTCCTATCCCCATAATATACATGGGCAATCCTGCGTGCATTACTGTTAGGTGCACGCAGCTCTCCCTTTTCAAGCAGAGCTGTGTGAAGCGGGAGCAGGGTCCAGCCACCTCAATTATACAGTGCCCCAGGCTTAGAGTGGGGTTTCCAGGCACTAGGAAACCCCCCGCCCCCCTTGGTTTGCCATTATATTAAGTAGATATTATGGCCTGATCAAACAGCAGGTCACATGGGTATCCCAGTTTCCCATTTTTTTATGTCAATATAATCTATATGTCTAATCAATACGCATCATGCAAGGTATATCCTCAATGGACATAATATTTATGTCCTCCAGCATGACTTGAACAGTGAACCTGAGGATAATACAGTATAATTCTAAAATATTTATCTTCAATAAATCTTGCCTTACATAGTATGTGGAAAAAGAAGAGATACTTGCCAGAGAAGTTATACTGTGCCATTACACGATAAAGCAGAGGTACATGTGGATATCAGGAAGAATTGAAAATCCATTCATAAATGGCAGTAATCAGAATTGTGAAAGATGCTGTATTGTAGGTACTATAAAAGACTTTTTGTGCACATAGTACAAAGTATACTTTTTACTGGTTTCTTAAGCCTAAATTTTTTCTTATTACCTCAATGCTCTATAATGGCAGGATATACTATCTGAGCACCTAGGGGAAGTAGCACAAGATGGAGGTGGAGGGTGGGAAGGACACTCTGCCTGCTTTGCCATTTCAAACTCTGTATTTTAAGACAATTAGTGATGTGAATTATTAAAGACAAAAGAGGCCTGCCTGTAATATACTATGAGTAAGCAAGTGCCTTATCGCTGTGGTAAGCAGTAGCCAAATCAATAAATCCACCTGATTTAGGCCTCATTTTAATGGTTGTAAATATTTTCATTTTATTGTTATGTATTTGGCTCTATCACTGGGCCGGGGCCAGCCTTGTACTTAGCACTAAGATCGATAATCATGGCAGCATAGAAGGGGAAAGTCACGTACAGCAGCAACATGTAAACACAGGATCTTCCCTATCTATCTATTCTATCCCATACCTATCTATACAAATCTCATATCTAATCTATATCCTATCTATCCATCTATCTATCCATCTATCTCAGGATTGATCCTTTTTTACCACTCTGTTAGAGGGTTGGTCTTATAGATTTGATGGGTTCCTTTTACTGTCAATGACTTTCTGTTATTGGCCACTCTTAGCGGTGCTACTTGGCCATCAGACACACACCGTCACCGGAACTTGGAACTACTTGCTTCTACATGGTGTGTGTGCCACATTTTTTTGTGGAACTCCCTGACCATTTATTGTGGACTGCTGGATAACAGGCAAAGCATTGATTCAAGACACAGGGTTTAACACAGGATAGGTGGAAGATGGATGAGAATGTTACCACTTTGTTGTAGGTCACATGGGTGCAGAAGGTATAAGCGTCTTGCAGGATTAGAGCTGGATCTTTAAGAATAATAGTTTTTATTGTTCAATGATAGCTATTAAAAGAGCTGTTACACACAATATCCCCCTTAAAGTAATGGATGTGTGCACACATTACACAGGGCTTTTATGTATAATTTAGCACCTATAGCTTAGCGAGGGGTTATACAGCCCCATGTACCTTTAATCAGTCCAGGTTAATTAATTTATCTCAGTTACTCAGTGGAGGGAGATGGGGGTGTCTAGGCTGGGAGAGTTTGTTTTAAATCACCCATGCAAATGTACTTTCCAAGATCCCTACTCTAGGTGCTAGTGCCCCTCCTTGCCGTAATCAACTCCGGAGGCTGATAGTCAGTCTCCTCACTCTTCCATCGGCCTCCACGGCTCAGTGCACCAGCAGGAGTCATTAGAATGATCAGTGCTTTTTTTTGTCATAGAACGCACCGGAACGGCGTTCTGGCACCTTTTTTCAAAGGATTTTCCAAGTTTTAAAATTAACATTTGAACATTTGATGTTTGGTCAACGTGGACTTCTATCATATTTTTTTCTTTGCGGTGCTGCTACAGTGCAGCACCGCATCTTAGTGTGTGTCCCGCTCGCTTCTGGCTCCGGCAGCGTTGTGACGTCACAACGCTGCCAGTGAGAGGAGCCGTAATCAATCAAAAAGGCAGAGAAGTGAGAAAAGAAGCATAGAAGGTAAGTACAGACTACAGAAAGCGAGGAGGGGGTGCAGAAAGAGAGGGCTTCCAAAAAAAACAAGGGGGACAGAATGAGAGGAATACAGAAAAACGAGGGGGGCAGAAAGAGGGGACTACAGAAAAACAAGGGGGGCAGATAGAGAGGACTACAGAAAAATGAGGGGGCAGAAAGAAAAAGCTACAGAAAAACGAGGGGGGGGCAGAAAGAGAGGGCTACAGAAAAACGAGGGGGGGGCAGAAAGATAGGGCTACTGAAAAATGAGGGAGCAGAAAGAGAGGAATACAGAAAAACGAGGGGGGCAGAAAGAGAGGACTACAAAAAAATGAGGGGGGCAGAAAGAGGGCTACAGAAAAATGAGGGGGCAGAAAGAGACAGCTACAGAAAAATTTAAATTATTAAATCTATCATTTGGGGCCTCCCCTCTAGATATCCTGCATTTGCTCCTGGGCAGTAGTGAAGACTGGACAGCATTCTGCTTTAGACATCAGTACATCTGGACTGTAGCCTTGCCAGCCAGCCAGGAGAGAGGTAAGAGTTATTATTTTTATTTTACAATTGTCAAGTGTGTGAGGGGCAAGGAAGGGAGTATTGGGGGGAGGAGGGCGGTAGGCTAAAGATTTGCCTAGGGTACCGAGCAACCTTGCATCGGCCCTGCGGGTGCCGTGCTTATTGAGAAGTATTTGATTATCAAGCACAGAGGTGTTTGTAAGGAACCATTGTACAGTTTGTATACACTAATCACGGTGTAATACATTGTACAGTGGCTCAATAAGTCGTATAATAAGTACAAAAGTTTTTGTTTAATAAAAGATTAACAAGATGTGAGTTCCGTCACCTTTTTTCTTACAAAAAAAAGCACTGAGAATGATACCAGACTAGGCGAGTCATCATAGCCAGCCGCCACTACACAGTGACTCTTTACAAGAAGCAGAGGCAGAACCTCATACCTATCAATATAAATATCAAATCTAATCCTATCTATCTATCTATCTTTCTATCTATCTATCGCCAACATCTCCCGCGGTGCTATGCACAGTTATACACGTACATTGGCATTATAACATGATTTTACACACACATACAAGACATTAGGAATAAGATTCCTGCTCAAAGAGTTTATAGTCTACAGGAAAAAAGAATGTAATAAAAGGTGAGGGAACATGTTAACAGAATGTGTCTTGTAAATCAGATTGTGGTGTGAATAGTGAGTAAGGCGATTGGGGTGTGGAGAGAATAGGTACAACATAAGTGAAATCTTGAAAGCCTGAATGACAGCAGATGACCAGAGGAGAAGGGAAAAGGTGACTATATATATGCTGGGGGTTCCATTTACGGGATAATATGGAGGTCAGGGAGGAGGTGCATGGAGGTGCTGATGACTTTGTAGATGAAGGTCTTTTTGGAGGATTTTGACCTGTATCCTGTGCTTGGCAGGGAGCCAATGTAGAGACCATCAGAATTGTAACACCTGAGAAACAGGAGAAAAGTACAATTTCACAACAGATTGGAGTGATGCAATCTGCTAAGTGGTAGACCACAGAGGCCGGTGTTGCATTTATCTAGTCAGGAAAGGATAAGAGCATGCATGAATACTGTAGCTTTATTATGCAAGAGAAAAGGGTAGATTTGAGAGATGTTTTTAAGATTAGATGGCAGTTGGTAGTTTGATTGTGTTGAGTGAATCAGTGCAGAGTCCAAATGTACCTCTAAGCAGCGGCAGGGACGCAGAGAGTGGACGTGTACAATGTACCCAGGCTTTCCTTGAGGGCCCATCAGTGGAAATTATGGTGCAGGGGAAATAGCTTCTTATTAGTCTATCAAATCACACCAGTATTAGGCTGTGCACGCAGCACTGGCTATACCCAAAGCTACATACATTTCCTCATTGGTGGGGTCCATGTGGTCAGACCCTCTGCCCCCCCTAGTCTGTGCACACATGACATTTCTCACAGCAGCCCTGAGCAATGGACATAGGAACAGTAGAAATCCAAATGTTATCTACAGTGATTATGTCAGATAAAGGAACATATTTAATTGGAGTTAGAATGACATATTCAGTTTTATTCATTTTTACTTTTAAACCCTTCTCTCTGCTGTGGTATATTGACAGAAGTAAGAATCTCAGATCACTGCACTGCGTTGCCCTATAAGAACCCCATGACCATAGGTCTCTGACTCCCTCAGGTCATGGACCAATGTCTGGGAAGCAACATGGTTCCCAGTCACAGCAAAAGTTCCTTTACAGACAGATACTTTTACTAAAATGCCCATCCTCTTTCTCTGTCCTCATAGCGATTTTAGCAGCTGTAAAGAAGGAGGTATCTATATAATTTGTTTTAGTAAAAATGCCCTGTTAGGCAGTATTTAGGGGATTTTTTAGAAATAAAAACCTGTTCCGGTCATGAAGAGGTTAAGCCGTGAGAGGACATGAAAGAGGAGACTGCAGCAAGACCATCATGAAAGTGAGACAGCAGAGGAGGGGGTCCCAGGACAGAGCCTTGTGGTACACTGACAAGAGATTAAAGGTCCAGCCATCAGAGAAGATCCCAGATAAGCATTAGAGTAGCACAAAGCAATCAATTGTGTCATAGACTCCCCAGAAATGAAGTACAATATGTATGGAGAAGTCACCTTTAGAATTTAGTAATGGGTAGGTCATTGGTTACTTTAGTAAAGGTCTGTTTCTGTTTGAAAGAAGGATGTCGAAAAGCTTTTTTGTATTGCAAGAATGTATGGATATATGAAAGGAGAAGTAGGTTTGTTTTGAGGCAGGTTTATAATGTCTGAAGTCTTATTTAGAAGACTTTCATCCAACATCATTCAAACATTTGAATTACTTTTTCAGATTTTAGATTTGTTTAGTGTTCCAGGGATACTAGATAGTATAATCCTAGGCAGTGTTGTATCCCAAGCAGAGGTGGTTGTGCCTGAGTAGTACTGTATGTAGCAGGAAGATCAGGGATAGTAAAGGAAGAGATGTAGGAAAAAAGCTAAAGAGCGTCAGACAAATGTTTCCTGTGTAAATCTATAGGCTGCTGTACTGGAGGTTATGCAGGAAGATAGCAGAGTGTTGGGATTAATAGATTGTGGTAAGGAAGTGGGAAAGCAGAGTTTGTAAAGTTAGGCACAAAGTAAAGACAAGGTCAAGTGTGTGACCAACCCGATGAGTGTGAGCTGTGGGCCATTGTGTGATGTCAAAGGAAGAGTTTAGAGATGGAAACTTTGCAGCAACATATTTATTTGTGTCAATGCCAATATTAAAATCAAACCTTGATAACAGTTGGGATATCAATGGAGAGGAATGGAAGGAACCACACAGCGGATGGAGAACGGTAGATTGCTGCAGTTCACAGAACAGAAAGAGAGTAAATCCAAACAAAGTGAACTGTTAATGGGGAGAATCATATGCGAGGATGGATCACAAACATGAGAGCTGGGCAACAATGACATGATAGCAGGGCCAAAATGATGCGAATCGCATTGTCACTTCATCTGCCACTTGACCTCCCCTATGGCATCTCAAGGGTGGGAGAGGAGCAAAGTTGGCAAGTATGAAACTAGGCGCACTTGTGCAAATTAACACAACACCACCACCAAAGAGGATTTTGTTCTGCTTCTAAACTGTTTTGCACTTTGTAAATGTGTATTTGAGAGTGGGAGAACAGGATTGAGGGTGCAATGTGAGTAGAATCACAAACGGTTAATCAACAGAAGGAGTTGGAACATTCAGGGAGCGGGAGAGAAGATGAAGAGCATGAAGAAAAACAAACTGAACCTATTGGATGAACAGTGTCAGGAAACATTAAACTGCAGTGTTAAGAGCATAATTTACTTGTCCTTGATGTTTGCAAGCAGAATGTTGTGACAGTTCTTTTATGGTTTAATAATGGTCTAATTCTGGTGCTACTAGTGCTGAAATATCAGACCGTCAACCATGACCCCATCTGCATGGTACAAAATTATCTGCTCCCGGACTTAGGAGTCTATTTATCATGACCTGGTGATATGGAAGATTTCCTATTGCTGCTTATTGCAGCGATAGTAAATCTTCTTTTGCCCAATTTAAGAAGAAAAGTTTGCATGGGGAGCTGATATGCTTAATATCTATATGCATGTACAAACAAATGCACCGGCACAACTGGATGGATGGTTCTATCTACATATACAGATCCACAAACACAGAGGCCCATGTTGTCACCTGTCACATATTGTCCCTCGTGTGATGTGCCCAGTATCAGAGCCGTCTGTCTCTCGTGATTAATTTTTCTCTGTATCTTCATCAAGCTCATCGCTGCCCCCATTGGTACCAAGTAACCTGTTAATGTGAGCTGTGTGCAGCAGTGGCTATCACTGGGTTCTTACGGGAGAGGGCAAAATATTTATTGGTCTCTTCCCTTTGATAACCTGCATCCCTTTCACACAGAGATCTGAAAACACCTTTGTGCCTCTTAGAACTTCAAAGGCAGGAGTGCTTCAAACACAGGCTGGATCACACAACCTGACCTGAGCTCATTAATATCTTTATTATGGTTGTGCTATGGGTGAAGGAAATCACTAGGACCATAATTGCTATCTCAGCTGTATTTGGGTTTGTGTAGTCCGCATATTTTGTGTTCTCTAGGATTTAAATTTGTACTCATTATTAATGCATAAATCAAGTTGGTGGTATAAATTGGGGTCTCTTATGCATTCTGTCAACCGTACTAGTTTTCTATAGTCAGCCCCTATTTTCCGTGGCCAAAAAGGGAAAGCCATGTGTTATCACCCAAAAGTGGATGTGCTTCTGGATGACCACGGTGTGGCTAATTTGTCCTTAGTGGCCCGTGGCCCAGTTTTCCCAGATCAATTATTTTTATTACATTAAAATCTGAACTCTCAATACTTATTTTTATTAGAGATATTCACTGACCCCCGTGTTCTGGTTTTGGTTTAAGATCTCGATTAACTTTGGGTTTGGGTTTTTGGAAAACCGCCCTCGCGTGTTTTGGTTTTGGTTTTCCATCTGTATTTTTTAGAAAAATTGCTAAAATATGCTGAAATCACATAATTTTGCTCTTTTTTGTTCCTACATTATTATTCACCTCAATAACACTAATTTCAAGTCATTTGCAGTCAATTTTGACCACCTCACAGGTCACAATATTATTGTCATACACTTTCGGACAAAGACTGCAGCGACCTGGCTGGATGCTAAGCGACAGAGCAACGACACAAACACACGGCAGTTCATAGCACATCTCGGAAACATTGCCACACAACTTATGTAGACACAGGAATGGATATTATAACTGGAGTGGCATTAGATCTGCTTCCAAAAAGACTGTGACACGGAACATGTGGGCAGCATGGAATCTGTCATGTTTGAATACGCTGCATTGAACAGAGATTTAAAGCAATATATAGACGCAGTTGAGAAGACCATACTTAAGTTAAAACGTGACCCACTGGATGAGATCCTGGATTTAAGAGAGCTTGTACACGAGAGATACACTGCACTTCAGAAGGATAATACAGAGAAGGCCCTGAGGCAGGATGACAAATATATCCAGTTTAAAGAACAGCTAAGAGACCTGAGAAAACAAATGGGTGTGTCACCGGCCCCTGTAGACTAAGCTTTGGAAGATGAAGACGAGGAGATCGTCGTCATTCTGAGCACACGGCCGGTACAATGAAACTGAGAATGGCTCATGAAATCAGTTATAGTTCATTTGATCGCTCCACCCGTTCCTTGGATAACTGTGGTAATTCTACAGCTAATACATGGCGACGAGCGCTGCCCCCCCCCCCAGGATGCGTGCATTTATCAGGCCAAGACAAATCCAGGGTGGCCCGGCGGGTTGGATGTGGTGAACCCAGTGAAAAAGTATGTGGTCACACGTAAGAGAGACAAGCAATTGAAAAGATGATTGAAAACAAACTTCAGGGAGTAAATGTATCAAGCTGAGAGTTTTCCGTCGAGTTTGAAAATACAATCCGATTCTAGCTATCATTTATTTTGTACATTCTACAAAATGACAGCTAGAATCTGATTGGTTGCTATAGGCAACATCTCACTCTGACATGAGTGTATCAGATCTTTTTCCAGACAGTGCACTAAAAAGAGCCATTGATATTCACAGCAAAAAGCAAGGTCATCACTGGGCTTCGAATCAGCCCCAATTTCCCCAAAAATTATAGTATAGTTAGGTACCTTTGACGTAAAGTGCAGATTACGAACACTTTGTGCAATTATGATGGAACAGCAGCAAAGTGGAAGGTAATACATATACATGTCTATTTAGACATCCATGCTTACATTACTTCTGCAAGCAACTTTGTTCTTTGTTAATAAAACTGTTGTCTTTATACCGTTCAAAAAAATAAAAAATAATCCTCCACCATTCTTTGGATGTTGATAGATGATAGTAGAGTTACAGCAGAGGTGTCACTAATTTTGGTCAATTATTTTACAGTAGACAAAACCAGATGTCAAAATGTTGTGCTGAGTCGTCTGCATCATCAATGGGTGTCTTTGATTTTTGCAAAGCACACAACAGTATATAGCACATATAGGTAACAGTGGCACACAGCGGTAGCTAAAAGGAAAAGTGGTGCAAGATGGAATTGTCCTTCAAAATTACCCACCCACCCTTATGTTGGATCTTAAAAAGGACATGCACACTTTAACATACCAAGCACTTCAGCAACAAGGAGTGCCACTTTTGTGGCTGATGTACTTGGTTTGTTTGGGCCCCCACAAAACAAGCTAGCAATGGGCTTAAGGCACCTATGGTAACAGTGCTGTTAATGAAATCTACTGTGGCAAGATGTTGTTGTCATCATTCTCAGCCTCATCCTCACCCTCTTCAGTGTGTAAATCATCCTCACATATTATTAATTCATCACCGCTGGAATCCACCATTACAGAAGTCTCTGTATTTTGATGTGATTGGCAGGAAAGGCCTTATTCGTGGAAATTGAGTTCATTTTTATGAACATCATCTTTTCCACATTTTGAGGAAGTAGCCTCTTACGCCGATCTCTGACAAGGTTCCCGGTTGTGCTGAAAACTCTTTCTGAGTACACACTGGAGGGTGGGCAGCTTAGGCAATGCAAAGCGATTTGGTACATGGGTCTCAAATTTCCTTTTTTTCCTCCCAGTTTGTAAAGGGACTGTCTGATGTGTCTATTTCTATGCTGTCATTAAAATAATCCTCCACCGTCCTTTGGATGTTGATAGTAGGATCAGGTGGAGTTACGGCAGAGGTGTCACGTTTTTTGTTCAATTCTTTTAGACCAGACCAGATGGCAAAATGTTGTGCTGAGTCATCTGCATCATCCCTGGGTGTCTTGGGAAAGCTAATTTTTTTCCTAGCAGCAGTTGAGTGAAAAACTGAAGGAGGAGACGCTGTCCTGTCATGTAACACTTGAGCTGTCATATTTCTCACCAGAAGCTCCTTGCATCTCTTGAGATCTGGGTCAGTGGGAAACAAAGAGAAGACATAGCTCTTAAACCTAGGATCAAGAACAGTCGCCAAAATGTAGTGATCCGATTTCAAGATCTTGATAAGTTTTGGATCTTGGCAAAGTGAATAAAGTACTTGATCTAAAAGTCTGACATACTTAATGTAATTGCTTTGTTTCATATCCTCCTTCAGTTTCTCAAGCTGTTTTTCCAAAAGTCTAATTAAGTTCAAGCTATCAGTGTCTGAACTCACTTCACAAGTGACTACTTCAAATGGTTTCAGCACCTTGCACAAGATAGAAAGTATTCTCCACTGTGCTTAAGTAAAATATATCCCCCCTCCTTTCCTAATGTCAGGGCTTGTGGAGTAAGCGTGGATGGCTTTTCGCTGTTCCTCCATCCTCAGAAGCATATACAGGGTGGAATTCCACGTTGTCACCATCTCTTGCTTCAGTTGGTGGCAGGGCAAATTAAATTGATCTTGTAGCTGCTGCAATCTCCTACATGCTGTTGCTGAATGCCGGAAATGTCCAGATATCTTACGGGCCACAGACAGCATCTCCTGTACGTCCCTGTCATTTTTTAAAAAGCTCGGCACCACCAAGTTTATTGTGTGAGCAAAACAGGGAATGTGATGGAATTCACCCAGCTGTAATGCTCTCACAATATTGGTGGCGTTATCAGAAATGACATATCCTGAGGAGAGTCCAAGCGGGATAAGCCATCCAGGGCTGCCAAGAGGAATTCAGGGCCCCGGTACAACAATTTCATGCCCCTTCCCCCCCTACAGTTGAGCGTGGTTTTTTTTATGAGGTCATACCATTTGGGGCGTGGCTATGCTTCATTAGCACGTGGCTAGCAGGTGAAGAGTACTAGGACACCCTCCTATACAAAAAAAATCCTGCATTGTTGTGTACACCATTGACACAAGGGTGCAGTGCCCACTTGCCGGAGCAAGACATATGTCCCAGCACTCCTGAGTTTCAGGACATCTAGCACCATAGTGTAGTATAGAAAGAATGCAGTGTGTACATAAACAATTCACATTCTTGACCTGCCCCTTACATTTGGCAGAACAGTCACCAAAAATCGGAATTGTCTCACTAGAATCACAACATTTCACAGACTGTCCTACCTGTTCTTCTCACTTTCACCACCTGTGGCTGCTGATTTCTTTGGTTGCGGCTTGTCTGGGTCCTGGAATGTTGGGGGCCCTATTTGGAAAATAAAATGGGTTCATTTTAGATAATTGCAACCAACCCTGGCGTTAAATCAATAGCACCCACAAGTAATAATTAGGCCTTCCTCCAGCCCCATTAAAATAATAGTATTCCCATTTAATAAATAAACCTATTTCCCTCCCTGCAAACAGCTCCAGCAATAAATTAATAGTATTTACATTTCAGAAATATACCTATTTCCCGCAACCATCACTGCCATTAAATAATTCATACTCACATTTAATAAACAGACCTCCTTCTCCCCAAACTCACCCCTGCATTCAATAGCCCCCAAACCATTCCATCCTAAATTAATAGCCCCCACTATTAAATTGCCCCACCATCACCTCACAAACAAAATAGCACCAAATAATTAGCTACCACCTACCTCACACACACTACATTGCCACAAGTCCCCTGTTCCATTACATACACATTACTGTGCCCCTTCATCACAACTACACTGTGCCCCCTTATGATCACACTGCGCCCTCCATGCTGCTTCCCCCCCTTCTTCATCACACAGTGCCTTTCCCCCTCTTCTTCATCACTCTGTGCCCCCCTTTCTTTATCACTCTGTGCCTCTCTCTCTCTCCCCTTTATCACTCTGTGCCTCTCTCCCCCCTTTCTGTATCATTCTGTGCCTCTCTCCCCCCTTTCTGTAGCTTCTCTACCCTCCTTTGTGTAGCACTCTGTGCCTCTCTCCCCCCCTTTCTGTATCACTGTGCCTCTCTCCCCCCCATTCTGTATCACTCTGTGCCTCTCTCACCCCTTTCTGTTTCACACTGTCCCTTTCTGCTTTTCTCCCCTTGCCTCTCCGCTTCTTTACTTACCATCTATTAGCTTCTTTCTTCTCTCTTCTGTCTTCTCTGTTCTTTCTTGGTCCCCTCTGCGCCGCTCCTCATCACTGGTCGTCGGGCGTGACGTCATCACGCCCGACAACCAGAGAGAAGGGGCGCCGGTTTCAGGTGAGTTGTCTGTTTTGTTTTGTTTTCTTACACTATCCAGTTCCCCCCACCAATGAGCGAGTGGAAGCTCCTAACCCCCCCTCCCCCGACGTAAAAAAATATATATATATATATATAACAGATAAAAAAAATTGGGTATTAAATAAAATTATAAAAGAAAAAAAAATCGGCAGTGGGGGCCCGGGTAAATAATACCCGTTTCCCCCCCCCCCCCTCTCGTGGCCCTGAAGTCATGTTGCAATGACATCCCTTAGTTTTTGTAACAGATTGTCAGCTATATGCCTCTCAGTAAAGCCGATGATACGCAGAGTAGCCTGCCTCTGAAATATGTGACGTTCTTGGGTACATGCTGTTGCTGTTCTTGCTGGTGAAGGTGAATCACTAACCCAGTGAGCTGTCACAGTCATATAATCTTTAGTTTGCCCAGTTCCGCTTGACCACATATCTGTGGTTAAGTGTACAGTGGGTAGAATGGCATTTTGTAGCCTAATAATTACATTTTTACGAACCTTCTGGTAGAGGTGAGGAATAACTTTTCTAGTAAAATGGTGTTGTGATGGAATTTGGTAACAGGGACAGAAGGCCTCAAGTAACTGCCTAAAACCAGCTGCATTAATAGTGGATATTGGACGCAAAATCTAAAACTAATACTAGCATATTCGCCATGGCGTCTGTGATCTGCTTTGCGACTGGGTGACAGCTTTCATACTTGCTTACTCTTGCAAAGGATTGTTTAACAGTCAATTTTTGTAAACTACTAGTAATCTTCTTCTTGGTCTGCTTCTGGGATGAAGATCCACCCCCAGCAGCAGCAGCAGCAGTGGGACTATCGCTCAAGAATTCTTCTGAGGAATCCAGGTTAGTGGAGGAGTCATCTAGCCTTAGCAACTTGGATGCAGGACTAACTCCGATCGCTACTGAGGATATTGATGAGGAAGGTGTGGTTGTAGATTGCAGGTGTCAGGATCTAGCTGAGAGAAGGGACCTAGCTGATGTTGGACTGCTTGTTGTTATTTTTTTAGTATAAGTTTTCGATTTTCCCAACAGCTTGCCTTGAATTCGCTACAAATGGCATAACATGGATGAGATTCCTAGATGGTTAATGTCACTACCTCTACTGACTGTGGCTTTACAAACGTTACAAATGGCCAGGAAACTGTTGTCAGCATTTGGGTAGAAATAATTCCACACATAAGAGGTGGATTTTTTGGTCTTATGCCCAGGCATGACAATGGCCTTCTTATCACGTGCAAGAACTGCTGGTGCAGGACTTACACAAACAACATCATCCTCATTTATGCCCTCATCAGCTACACACATATCCCCCTCATCCTGTTGCATTTCCAAAGTGGCATCTTCAACTTGGTCATGCATACATCTGCAGAAATGCTGAAAGGGGCCTTCTTTATGGGTACACTATCAGAAAGGTCAGGCTTACACATACCATTCGTGGATAGACTTTCCTTAGGGATTTGTGTCATTTCTGAATCTGAACATACATTTTCCTCTAATGCCTTACTGTTTTCTTCCAGCTTGGCTTTTACATGTAAAAGTATTTGGACACTACTTTTGGAGTCAGAATGACAAGGTCTTGCTAGGTCATGACTGACCTTACAAGAAGATGTCTCAGTGACAGTTGCAGAATTAGCACTCCTAGAGAAAGGTGAAGGCCTCATTCTTTCCTTTCCACTGCTTGTGTAGGATGGCATGTTGGCAATTTTATTTTTTTCTGCAGATAACTTTGCCTGTATTACAGGTTTTTTTTTCTTTACCAAGGTAAAAGTTGTTTTTTGACATTTTTGTTTCCCTGACTTAAAAACACTATGCACTTTACCATAGGCTTTAGCAGATGATGTAAAGGAATTACTATCGTCATGACTGTTGCCAGCAGCTGCTTGGTGCTCCTGGTCTTCTGTGTACTGCTGGGAATCCATTTTGATAACACAGTAAAATGTGACTGCAGAATTAGAACAAGACTGCTAGACCTATTATTTCTGTTTTAGCAATGACAATTAGCAATGGAGCTGTCCTATTTGTGTGTTAGCTATATAACACAGTACAATGTGACTGCAGATTTAGAACAAGACTGCCAGTCCTATTATTTCTATTTCAGCAATGACAATTAGCAATGGAGAAATGGAGCTCTCCTGTTTCTGTGTGAGCTATAACTCAGTCGAATGTCACTGGAGACTTTAGAGAAGACTGCTACCCCTCCTCTTTCTTTTATATCTATGACGCTGCCCATCTGCACTAGAGACTGCCAAGAACCGTGCTATCCCTTCTGTGTCTCTCTGTGAAATGGCGCTGGATCATCGTGGAGGGCGGTACTTATAGAATCCAAAAGTCACAAGATCCGACAATGTAATAATGATGTTTTGCCTCGTTTTCAATTCTGAGGGTATGTGAAAGTACTGAGCCGGCTTGTCTCGGTACTCAGATCTGCTGAGTTTGGGTGGGCTCTGTTCTTAGAGAACTGAGCCTGAGCATCTCTAATTTTTATATTATAAAGATACCTGAAACTTCAAAATTAACTATTTTAACCACTTTAAGGTACATGGGTACCCCTGTTCTTCATTTTAAAATTATGGGGGACTCTATTATTTAAATTTAGGTTAGATCGAATAATCCTTTAGTGAATGTCTAGATTCAGAGAAATGTTCTCTGACCAGAATAAATTATGTTCATGTATTTTATAGTATGTATTTTAGCAGGAGATTCATAGTTTCACAGCAACAAGGACCCCACCTCTAGATTCACAGATACAACTCCAATACAGAAGAGGGTACAGGACAAAACTGGACTTATGCAAAATATTTAGTTGTGGTAGAATTGTACTAAACATTAATACTTATATATGGAACATCTCCAGAAGAGTATGTTCTCTTTTACACGGAAATACTGAAAGTCCAAGTTTCACTATCAGTTTTAGGCTCACTTGTTTAGACTCGAGCACAAATATATTGTAAAACACAGTATGCCGCGTTAGACACTAAGGCATACTTGCCCACTATCCCTAGGAATGTCCGGGAGACTCACAAATTTTGTATAGGTCTCGCGGACTCCCAGGAAATCAGGCCTTTTTATCTAGGAAGTGGACAGGATAGGAGCCTCTAATGAATCTCATCATTTTGGTCCCACGGTGGTGGGGCCAAAATGACGCAATTCACGATGTTCCCTTCCATCCTAGGGAACTACTAGAGGTGAAGAGTGAAAAGTTGGTAAGTATGCACTAAGACCCGTTACCAACTGGTGTAAAAAAACAACATGCTTTTACTAGCATTAAGCATTTTTAATGCTAGTAAAATAATGTACACAGTTATGGGGATGGAACCTATTGGTACCAGTGACCCCACATGGTGATATATTTTTGGATGCTGTCTGCTCTATTTACTTGTCTTTACTGCGATTGAATGCAAGGGGATCAGTGGAGTGTCATCCATTGTGCCCACCCTCCAACCGCAAGTGCAAGCACTGTTTATCAACACATTTTCTAATGCCAATGAGAACCTAGCTAAATGTATATGGAATCATAAAAAACTGATGTATTTATACTTTAATAAATCTGTTCATTAAATAAAACTGTTCATTATTTCTCTAAGCAGAATAGATATTGCATTGGGAGATAGAATGGTACTGGCTTAAATAATGTAGCGGTGTACTTTCTAGTGGGTGAAAGTAGTCTGGACACTGTAGGGTTTATTGCCTCTCCTGTGTGTGCTCAGATGGGCAATGAAGAATCGTCCCTATCCTGATTTTCACCTTTATAAATTCATCTTTTCATCTTACAGCACTACCATTTGAATTGCCAAACAAACATTTTTCAAATCTCCGATATCCACCCAGTCATCTAACCCACGTCGCCCTTAAATCTCCCTCACTGTTAATAACACTACAATTTCTTCAGTCTCCCAAGCCTGCTGCATTCTGCTTTATTCCTTACATCCAGACTATATCCCAGTCCTGTCGATTCCACCTTAAAAACATTGCCAGAATACACCCTTTTCTTACTCAACATGTTATCCATTCTCTCATCATCTCCCATCTTATTTCCTACAAGCTCCTGCTGTTTGGCATTCCCGACACCCATATATCTACACTTCAATCCATTTTAAATGCTGCTGCAAGGCTAATCTTCCTCTTTCACTGCTCCACATCTGCTGCACCACTTTGCAAATCCCTACACTGGCTCTCTGTGTTCTCCAGAATCTAATTCAAATTACACTCAACTTTACCTAGAAAGCCCTCAACAACACCCCTTCATACATCTGAAATCTCATATCTGCTGCTCCACACTTGTGGAATTCCCTACCATGCCCAATCAGACTTTCCAACAGCCTTCAATCTTAAGACGTTCTCTAAAAACCCATCTCTTTTTTTAAAGCTTACTTTATTCCTGATAATACTAGTCACACGAATACACCCTCACAGCTGTCCCAATCTCCACTCCTTGCCACACTAGTTCCTTTTGTTTCAGCTGTGCCCTCTTTCACTTAGAATATAAGCCCTCTAATGGACATGGTCCTCTACCCTTTGTTTTTATGTCTGCATTTATTTTGTCTTCCTTGTGTTTCCTTGTTTTATGTATGTACTTGTTTCCATGCTGTATAGCGCTTTGGAGCACTGTGGCGCCTTACAAATCTACGATAATAATGATAATGAAGTTAAAGTTAGCAGGATATTAGTAAAAAATCATAGAGTTTAAGATAATGTTAAAGAGGTTGTCCTTGCGGCACAAGTGATAGTTATAGTTGCAGAGAGCTGGTCAAAAATATTAGGCAAGTTAGGAACACAATGTTAAAGGCCAACTTCACCCAAAAATTTAGACTATGAGAAGCACAAATATAATATCCATTAAATAAATCTGTCCATTATTTTGACAACATACAATATTCTACTTACTTACTTTTCTTACCTGTCTTTCAGTCGGGGTGGTATAAAAAGATGTGGGCGGGACTTGTTTGCACCATTCACATCATTACGTCACCACATCCCTTCCCACTAAGTATTAACAGGTGGGCATGGCATCAGTGCGCAATTTGCGTCATCCGAGCATGATCCTGCCCACCTTGCAGGAGATTTGCCTGCTCTTTCAGGAGCCAGTATCTCTGCCCCTAATTCAGGAGTCTCGCATACATCCTTGGACAGTAGGCATCTATGTGCAATATAGTGGCCAACAGTACATACATAAAGGGGGCATGTTATTTTTCAAGATCCATATAGGGTTTAGACATCCTCATGTGATATTCCAGAGATTTCTACTTAAATCTGAACTGTTAGAAATCACAGCTGCTTGCTGTCCTTAAAGAGTGGTTTTTAATTTACTTTAAAGAAAATAAGACACTGCATAGGAGTGGTGCTTCTTTATATCACATTACTCTAGAGCACATGAAAGTTGAAACTTGTATGTTGGCTCGCTAGTGTCCTAAGTAACAGAAATGTTCTGTATAGGCTGCAGTCATACACAGGAAAATTACCAATGATGGTAGAGCAAGCTTAATTGACATGATCTGATGTTATCATTTACATCTTGTTTTCTATAATAATATACTGTTGTATGAAATCCAGATGTCTTTTGCTTCATTTTTTGAACTTCACTAGAACTGTTACAGATTCTGATTGTTTGTCATAAGTAACAGTACATTTGCCCTGTGCACCACAGTTCATATATAACCCCCCTGTCAGGCCCGAATAGAGAGGATCACTAACCAGTATTAACGCTACTGAGCTAATAGGTGCGGAGTCTAACGTACCCCTGGTTTTCACCAGGGACCCCAGCAAGGAGGTTTGGACTTTACTACACAGGGTACGCAGGTCGCGGTCCTATTAGCCAGTTGCCGGTGTAGTGAAAGAAATGTCAGACGGTCCGGGTCAAGCCAATCGGTATGCTTGGTACAAAGGGAGAATCCAGGAGAATAGTCAAAACTAGCCAAGGTCGCAGGAACACAGTGGGGCACACAGAAAGCAGGATGGTCAGCAAGCCGGGTCACAACAGGGAGGCAGAATCCAAAGAATGGTCGAGGAAGTCGGGTCACAAATGGAGGAGCAAAACACAGAGGAGCTAGAGGCAGATAATCTGTTACTCTGGCACCCTAATGGCCCCAGAACCAGGTTTAAATAGGAGGCAGGAAGTGGCAGTGATTGGGGGAATCAGGAACTCGTGTGCCGATACTAGCGTCTCGTTGCCGAGCAACGGGACTGAGCTGGGCGCATGCGCCCAACGGAGCTGGGGGGCGCAGCATTCCTGTTGCCAAGCAACAGACCGGGCTGAGCGGAAGAGACAGGCGTCCGTCCCCGCCGAGTGGAAGAACAGCAGGGACGGCGCCTGACACCCCCCAATGTTGTTGTGGATTGGCTGTAGCTCGTTGTAATGAAGAGGAAAGAGTTAATTAAACTTTTTAACAAAGCTACTGATTACATGTATTTTATATTTGTGCTTCTGATAGTGTCAATATTTTGGTGACGTTGCCTTTAACATTGCGTCCCTAACTTGCCAAATATTTTTGACCAGCTTCTTGCAACTATAACTGTCACTTGTACCGCAAGGCCAACCTCTTTAACATTACACTAAACGCTATGATTTATTTAATATGCTGCTAACCTTTAACTTGATTGTCCAGCTGAGCACACACAGGAGAGGCAATAAACCGTACAGGCTCCAGACTACTTTCACCCACTGGAGAGGACACTGCTACATTATTTAAGCCAGTACCATCCTATCCCTCTAGTGCATACTAGAATTAGGATTCAGTACACAGAGTATAAGGGTCTGTACATCTGTAAAGGAAATAGTTTATCTTCTAAATATTTTGCTAACATGCAGTATTCTAATTGCCCACTTTTCCCACCTGTCTTCTAGGAAAGAAGGTATGAAAAGAGGTGGGTGGGACTTGTCATTCACATCATTGTGTCATCACGTCCCTACCCAATCACTATTAACAGTTGGGCATGGCTTCATTGCACAATTTGCATCATCACAGCATGTCCCTGCCCATCTTGTGGTACGAAATCCACACAAATTACAGCTCTTTCAGATGAGACCATATCTTTTTGCAGGTAGGCCATGCTCCTTTTGGCTTCAGGAAATCAGGACAGTTGGCAGGTGTGCTTTTACACTAAATAACCATGAGTTCTAGCCTCTTTCCAGCCTTACAACTTGTGGTAATTGAATTAGCCTAGGGCAGGACAAAGACCTGGAGCCAGGTAGTCAATGCGAGTAAATTATTACTCCTGCATCTAACTTTTATGAATCATTTCTACTAGTGTCAATGGATGCCAATCTTTGCTGGATGCCAATCTTTGCTGGCTTCTAGATTTGGCTGACTAGCACTGGAATTCCACATTATTTTCTCCACCCCTAAATTAGAACAACTTGCCCCATATTTATACTTCCTATACAGTCTACATAAAGGAGAACTCCGTCATCACCGTACAAAGTTTTTACCAAAATCCCTTTTCCCCATAACTCTATGGGGCATATTCAATTGTTGCAGTTTCCCGTGGCATCAAAAATATGACCGTTATTACGGTAATTCTGAGCCACTGCGAGTTGAAATCCAGTGTGAAAGGTACCGTAATAATGGTAATTACGCGCACTGTTACCGTAATGACGGTAATAGTGCGCACGCCACGTCACTTTTCCGTGTAACGCCAACAATTGAATATGCCTCTATATCTATAAATTCCTGGCTTAAACTCCTCTCTCCCATGTACATGCTTGCATTTCCCGTCAATTTAAACAACTCCGTTCCTTAATGAATCAGACTCACGGTGTTTTAAGTAAAGTCATTCATTTTGGAGCTCTAAGGTTAGAGTTAAGGTTATGTTTTTTTTTCCCAGTGATTTTCTTTGAAGATGACAGGCTGCTATGTTTGAAAACAGATGCCTGTGTCCTGAGTAGTAAAAATGCCTCTTGGGTTTTCGGCGAGCTTGGTTTGGGAGTCTGCATGCAGTAGATGCCAAGAAACTGCACTTTCCCAGTCTTTAGAGTGAGAGCTGAGCTTCAGCAGTCCTTAAATAATGTAAGAGGACAGAAAATGACAACAACAGCGTTCCCCTGCCTCCTGGTCAGTGGGAGCTAGGCTCTGGCTGTTTACAACACCCGAGCCCAGCAAAATGGTTGTCAGTAGCAGCCAAGATCGGGCAGCTTACAATGCTAAACCCATATAAATGACAGCACAGACTCCCCATCTTCAGAATGACAGTTGAGTTTTAGTACTTTAAGTAATACCCAGGACCTGTTTTAGGAGGTCTGGCCCGACAAGTGGATACAGAGGGGAGGAGAAGCCATGGAGGGGGAATCATGCAGCTCTGAATACCCGAGGAATTGGAGGGGAAATTATGTCAGAACACACCCACCACCAGCAGTATGGCACAAAGGAGAGAGAAACATGGCAGTGTGGCCGAGGAAGGAGGTGCGGAGGCCATTACTGGTTGTGTGACTGAGAAGGCAGGTGCGGCCATTACAAGGAGAACTGCTGGAAAGGAGAGGCGGCCAACCAAGGGAAAATGAGCCAGTCAGAGAGCACAGCCAAAGCCGCCGACAGGGGGGGGGGGGGGAGCGGGTACTAATGACCCGGGCCCTCACCCTGTATTCTTTTTTTTTTCTTTTTTAAACTTTTTTTTTTTCCAATGTTTTTTTTTTCTTTTTCTTCCCGGACCAGGGGTGGAGGGGTGGAGGGGTGGAGGGGTTCGCGCTGGAGGCGGCAACGCGATCATGTTTGTATACAAATACTCACATGATCGCGGCGCCGGCGTCCTTCTCCCCTCCTCTGTTTGAAGTGAATGTTGGGCGTGATGTCATAACGTCACGCCCGTCATTCAGTGAAGAAGACAGAAGACAGAAGAAAAGAAAAGAAAGATGAAAGAAAGACATAGAGAGGTAAGTGAAAGAGGTGAAATGCAGAGAGGCACAGGGGGATGAAGGAAGGGGGGGGAATTCAGCATGGCACATGGAGATGAAGACAGGGGGGGCAAATTCAGCATGGCACAGGGGGATGAAGAAAGGGGGGCAAATTCAGCAATGCACAGGGGGTTGAAGAAAGGGGGGGCAAAGGCAGCATGGCACAAGGGGATGAAGAAAGGGGCAAAGGCAGCATGGAGGATGCAGTGCGATCATAAGGGGGCATAGCGTAGTGATAATGAAGGGGCACAGTAATGTGTGTGTGATGGCACAGGGAGCTTTTGGCAATGTAGTGTGTGTGTGTGTGTAGTGGCTAATTAATGGTTGCTATTTTGTTTTAGGGGCAATGGGAATACTATTATTTTAATGTTGGGGCTGGAGGAAAGCCTAATTATTAATCATGGGTGCTATTGATTTAACGGCGGGGCTGGTTGTAACTTTCTTAATGTAGCCATTTTTTTCCAAATAAGGTCCCCCAACATTCCAGGAGCCAGACAAGCCGCAACTAAGGAAACCTGCAGCCACATGGGGTGGAAATGAGAATAACAGGTAGGAGAGAGCAGGAGAGTGTGTGAAATTTTGTGATTCTAGTGGGACAATGTCAATTTTTGGTGAGTGTTCTGCCCAATGTAAGGTACAGGCCAAGAGTGTGAACTCTGTGTGTATACATTGCATTCTTTGTGTACTACAGTGTGGTGCTAGATGTGTTGAAAGTCAGGAGTGAGTGCTTGGACATATGTGATGCTCCGGTGAATTCAGGGGCTAGTGCTTTTCCCCACTAGGCATATCCCAATGATCCATAGCCCAATTGTATGACCACACCTACTCCTAATTTTGCAAAAGTTGCACACCTGTAAGGGGGGCCCCATGAATTTGTTGTACCGGGGCCCTGAATTCCTCTTGGTAGCCCTGAACACAGCCTAACAGATGAGAGTCAGTACAGAGGCGGGGTGATTACAGAGAGGAGCACAGTCAGAGAGAGCTGACAGAGGGAGAGCTATCATGATAAGGGGACAGTCTGCTATAGAGAGAGCTGCCAGAGGGAGAGCTATCATGATAAGGGGACAGTCTGCTATAGAAAGAGCTGCCAGAGGGAGAGCTGTCGTTATAAGAGGTTTACCAGTCATAGAGCTCAGGGCCGTCTTTCCGTATGGGCACGCCCCCCGGGCATAGGGCACCCCATAGGCAGGGCCTGGAGCCCTGAAATGGAGAAAAAAAGAAAAACCTTATCTCTTCACGGCAATCCTGCTCCCTCCCTCCTCCCATCCTCCCTGCTGCGCTCGCACTGAATGTCGGGTGTGACATTATCACGCTCAACATTTTCTGTGAAGAGCGCACAGAGAGGAACCGCGACGAGCAAGACAGAAGAAGAGACAGAAGAGAAAGATGTAAGAGAAGATTTCAGAACAAAGCAGGCAATAGATAGGTAAGTGAAGGGGGAGAGTGAAATAGGGGAGACAGAAGGGGAGCAAAAGCAGCATGTTTTTTAATGTTTAAACACTGATTTTGTTGCAGGTAGCAATAAATATATGCTTTATTTTATCGATAATTAAAATTTTTATTGCTGTGAGTGGTTGTATAGGTAGGGGCCCCAGTGCACTGCTTTGCCAAGGGGGGCCATAATGCTGTTAGGATGGGCCTGATAGAACTGCCATATGTAGGTAGAGCTGCAAGTCTTGCCTTTAAACACATTGTCATTTTAAAATTAGCTGTCAAACTCGCCGCATATCGGTGAGTTGCAAAAAGTGCTACTTAATACATTTACCCCCAGGTGTCCAGATGGAATTGCAAGATCCAATCCAAGGGTTCCAGTGTGTTCAGGTGCCCACAGTCACTAATATGTCAACTCTGTGGCCTAGTGGAAAGCCATTGGAGACATCCAGAGGCCTTTTGCCTTAGTTCAGGTGGCTTAAGAACTGATACCCAGGGCCGCCGAGAGGGGGGGGGGGAGTGGGTACTAATTACCCGGGCATGTTTTTTTTTCTTTCTTTCTTTTTTTTTTTACAGGGGGGGGGGGGGGGGGGTGGGCTCGGTCGTTGGTGGGGGGAGCAGGCTAGTTTAAAAAAAAAACAAAACATACTCAGCTGGTCGCGGAGCCGGCATCCCTCCTCTCTGCTGCTCTGTGCTCCATTCAGACTGTCTGAATGCCGGGTGTGATGTCATCATGTCCTTCCCAGCATTCAGTCAGTCTGGAGCAATGGAGCACAGAGCAGCAGAGAAGACCAAGAAAGGAGAAAGGGTAAGTGCAGGGAGGAAAACGAGGGGGGGCACGGAGGAGTTAAAAGACGGGGAGGCAGCATGACAGGGGTTAAAAAACGAGGGTGGCATAGAGGGGTTAAAAACGGGGGGGTGGCAGCATGACAGAGAAGTTAAAAAATGAGGGAGGGGGCAGCATGACGGGTTAAAAAACGAGGGGGGGCACAGAGGGGTTAAAAAACGGGTTAGCATGGCACAGTGGGGTTAACAAATGGTGGACAGCATGGCACAGTGGGGTTAAAAAGGGGGGGAGGCATGGCACAGTGGGATTGAAAAAGGGGGGGGAGCAGCATAGTTTAGTGTGATGAAGGGGAGCCAGATGAAGGGGGCAAAAGCAGCATGGAGAGCGCAGTGTGATCATAAGGCATGGCGATGATGAAAGGGCACATTATTGTAATATTGGAGCTGGAGGAAGGCCTAATTATTAATCGTGGATGGTATTGATTTAACGCCAGGGTTGTTTGGAATTATCTAAATGTAGCTATTTTTTCCAAATAGGGCCCCCAGCATTCCAGGATCCAGACAAGCCGCAGCTAAAGAAACATGCAGCAACAGGTGGTGAAAGTGAGAAGAACAGGTAGGAGAGAGCAGGACAGTATGTGAAATGTTGTGATTCTAATAGGGACAATGTCAATTTTTGGTGAGTGTTGTGCCCAATGTAAGGTGGAGGCCAAGACTGAACTTTTTGTGTACACACTGCATTTTTTCTATACTACACTTTGGTGCTAGATGTCCTGAAAGCCAGGAGTGCTTGGACATATGTGACGCTCGTGCGAATTGAGAGCCAAGTGATTTTGATGTGTTAGCCACGCCCCAATGGCGAATTTGCCACGCCCCCAAATGCACGCCCACAAATCCGAAAAATTTTGCGCTCAGCTATAAGGGGGGGCCCCTGAATTTGTTGTACCGGGGCCCTGAATTCCTCTTGGCAGCCCTGCTGATACCCCTGGTGTGTTTGAGCAATCATTACAATTTTGCATTGTACAATACGCAAGGCTGAATTTTCTTGCAGCAGGTCTTCTGAGCTACAGTTCCTAAATACAGCCTTTATTACTCCTTCCCTTAATCTCACTTTAAACATACATTGTTGTGACTACTCGCCTAGAGTAGCTAGGTTTCTTCTGCTCCCATATTATCCTTAGGGGAGGTAATTTGTGTAACCAAGTATTTCTATGCAAAGACTGTTATATTAGTATTTAATATTAATTAAAAAAGAAAAATAGAAAATGCAAACTCTAATGACCCCTCAGTTGGAGCAGATTAAAGCATATTAACACACTGTCAATGAGAAAAAAACACAATAATAATCACCTTAAAAATATTTTAATAAAAAAATAATGTATTCAAACAATAAAATATAGACCATTGGATATAGATCGATCTGATACCCCATCACAAATGCGGCACTGAGGACACCTACAAATAAAATCCAAATCGAGGAAAAGATATTGGAGTCCCAATACCGCTAGCAGGTGATAAGGGAGAAAAGCTGTGTAAATCAGTCCTCAAACATCTCAATAACTAAAGTACCGGACTTTAAATGTTCCACTCTTATGGGCAATATCCACATGCAGTGTAGACCCCACAGTATTATTATGTGATTATACTGTACCGGTTAGAGAGCTCCTGGATCAGCCATTCTGGACTGTTTCAAACAGAAGTTATTTCACTCTTTGCAGTTATTCTCATCTTCTTCAAAATACACTCCTAAGTGTGAGAGGATAATAACCAGGTGTGCCTGGCTCTGAGATCAAGCACCAAACCTCTCCAGTTCATGTCTTTTTCAGTGTGTGACTTAACGCTCTCAGCATACACTGTCTCCAGATAAAATAACAAACTAATGTAAAAGTCTGTAGATCTCTAAATAATATCCATGGTCACTTGCTAGATACTGCACACTAGGTTGGCGTGTTTGTTCACCAAGAATGGTGATTACCTCAGAAGCATGAACAGTATTCCATGATGCTTTTATAAACCTCCCCTAACTAATCATAATATACAGACCAATAAACAACTTTTCTAATATATGTAACTCCCACACCCAGCATTCACCTGTGAGGGTGGTTCCCGGGAGTTTATTGACAGGGCAATAGGAGTTCCCAGCATGCCTGAGCCTCCTGGACATAGGGTGTTGGGGATTTTGACATCTAAACTAGATGAGGAGAAGGAGAAATGTGGGAGGGTGGCGGAGGAGGAGGTAGGTGTCGGTTTGGCACTTAGACACTGTAGATGATGAGAAGTGACTCACATCCCATAGACAGAACACAGAGCAAACTACAATACTGACAGACACAGCTAATACCTTGCAGACAAGGCTACCAGTTTGGTAAAAAAGCTGTAATTTATCAGGTAGAGTTGCAAGAATGATAGAGCTAGCTGCCAGACTATCAGAGGGTCCCAAGTGAGTCCCAGAGGTGAGTCTGCCACAGCCGTAGACTAAGCTATCAAGGTTCCTGTACAATCTGCCAGAAAAGCAGAGTCGAGATCTAAGCGAGGGGAACAAAGGGGGAAACCTATACAATTTCTAAGGAAAATAGGAAGTCCAGGTCCCAGCCTAGAGAAAGAGAGGGAGAACAGACCTAGACCAGGGATCCAGGGAGAGACCAGACGTGTTCCAGTTGCCTGCAGCTTGTCCTGTCTGTTTGACATTGAAATGACAGGGATTTAATGCATATGGGAGAACTGACTTACTTGGAGCCAGTGCCTCCTTCACTGTGTACCACGAGGAAGGCACTCACATTCCGTCATGCACGACCAATAGAGGAGACTGAAGGGAGGAGAAGAGAGGAAGGAGAGGTAGGGACATGGGACACATCCAGAAGCTAGAAGTTGCACTGCGGTTCATGTGTAAATGACCGCATGTGTGCTCAAGCCCGACCAGAGAGTACCTGTTTCCCCCAGAGAGACTGGTGGCGGAAGCACGGAGCTCCCAAAAAAGATTCCCCCTGGATATCTGGACATGGCCTGAGGGCCGGTGTGCCAGTGAAAATGGCTCCACGTGCCACATCTGGCAGGCATGCCTGGGTTTGCCGATCCCTGGTCTAGAATATACTCTTGCCATTTGTGTTAGTCTCTCCAATTCGTCTATGTCTCCAGTGATCAACTTCTTGGTTCAGGATGTGTGCGGATAGGGAAATTAAGAGTGTAAACTCTCTTTAATACTACAAAGACCATGATCATTGCAAAGAGTACTAAGGCATAATGACACTGATATACTGCCTCATTCTTTTTCTACTTAGCCCAGTATATTTACCCTGTTTCAGAAACATTTAAGTCTTAATCACACTGCATTTAGAGTGTCTTAACCACATTCCATTTGAAATGTGTTAATAGAATTTCATTTAAAGTGTTTTCAAAGCATTGTTATTATTCATCTTCTATTACATTGAAATTGCTATTGTCGTTTGCATTGAGATATTATTGTCTTCAAATATTACTTGTGTGCCATACTGTTCAGCTAGTATTAGTTCTTAAAATATTTTGTGTATTGTTAACATCCATTTACCATATTGTGGTTGCATTACTCTACACATTTTCCATAATATCAGAGATTAAACTACTTTTACACCACCCACGACTTATCAAGTTTTAGGCCATTAACTTATAATGCTTTCAAATAAATGTGCCTAGTAGCATTTACCTGTCAGCGTGTGTCTGTTTCCATGAGTTACTTTAAGGGAGCCAGGTGGGGGGTTCCTGAGTCAAACCCTGGTGGACCCTGTAGGGATCTACAGCCTGAAGAGGAAGAACAACTTGGGTGGAGGTACTGAGTTGAGAAGTCAGAAAAAGGTGAGACAACCCTAATTTAAAGTTCACCACCCCTCTGCTTTGAGGTGCCCGGTGGGTCAGGGGCTACCTATAAATAGACCCAACCCCTGGCATATACCATTTAAAAGCCCCAGAGTGGTAACTGTTGGCTAGGGACTTGTTCTTAGTCTGGCTGAGTGAACATTGGGTCCCTGTTAGGAACCCCTCCAGCCGGAACAGCACAACCCGCAGTCTGCTCTGCCAGTCAGGTGTTCACTGGAACCCCTAGTGGTGGGGACAGACTTGGCCGCAGACTGACAGAGGGTCGTGAAGTGCGTACCGGCTGGGGAGAAGCCAGGAAAGTGGTGCGAAGTCCAGGCAAAGGTCAAGGGCCGGCAGCAGACAACGAATCCAATAGACAAGCCAAGGTCACGGGTCACGAGCAAACAGGGAAGTCGGTAAACACGCCAGAGGTCGGGGTCACAAGAAACACAGGCAGGGTCCAAATCCAGGCAAGGGGTCATACACGGGCAGTCCAACACAATATCCAAAGGACAGGAGCAAGGAGCAGAGCAGGTCAGCAGACTGGTAACAAAAGCTATAACCGGCAGTGAGGCTGCAGACCTCACTGCCTTAAATACTGGTAGCCACTAATCAGAGCCTAGCTCTGCAAATGCCCACAGGAGGCACCAATCAATAAACCAAGCCCCCTTAGTTAATCAGCCGACAGGCTGTCTATTTGCGCGCATGCGCCTGGCTGCAGCACTGCCGGGACGCAGCGCTACACAGGAGGCAAGGCAACAGCCGGGCAGGAAGCGGAAATGACGTCCCGGTCGTCAAGGTGACGACCGGGACGCCAGAGGGAGCCAGAAGCGAGCCGCGGCGGCTGTGAGTACTGCCGCGGCTCGTGACAGTCCCACCATTTTCTTTGCGGGTCTACCTGGCACAGAAGAAAGAGATCTCAGGAAGTGACCTCTACAATCCAGGGTGGGTAGTTTTTTAAAAAATTTTTAGAGCATGGAATTGTCTTTTTACAATATTTATTCAATTCTATGCACCCTCACTAAGCTTGCATTAATGACTATCATATATCCCAATAGGGAGAGGTTTATGTACATAAGATGAGGATAGGAAACAATAAGAAGTAAAACTATTTTACAACACTTTTTAATGCAAAGCATCTTCTGTATAATATAATGTTTTAAATCAGAGGCTCTACAGCTGGAGTGGAACTATAAGTCTCAGCATAATCTGCCTTTCTTGGGCTATTGATGTCTTGGTGGAGGCAGCAGCCTATAGTTAAATGTGTGCAATCAGCAGCAGTCTCATGCATGCTGTAGATTGTGTGCTCTTGTGGTTTTTGAGAACATGCAGCTACTGAATACATCAAAACAGTAATATAGTTTAGCACCATCTACAGGTAATTAGTATGTAGTACACCAACAAGAATAAAAGTGTAAATCATTTCATAGTGTTAGTTTATCAGATACATTTCTCCCAGTGGTGGAACTACTGGTGGTACAGGGGGTACGACTGCTATGGGTGCCTGGAGGTGAGCCTCTCTTTCCCGTGCACCCCAGCTCTGCTCTAAAAACAGCAGAGTGGGCAGCCCAGCAAAGTCACTCTAGCCTCCTGAACAGGGCCGGATTTACCGCTAGGCAACCTAGGCACCTGCCTAGGGCCTAGCGGCTCTCGGGGGGCGCAGTTAGGGGGGACAGGAGCAATTTTAAAAAAAAAATAATTTTTTTGGCCCCTCCCGTGACGCGGGGGGGGGGGGGGGTCGGGTGCCACGAGTCGGGGGAGGGGCCACATGGGGCTAGTGTGGTGGCTGGTCTCCTCCCTCCCTCCTCTGTGTGGCCTGCTGTATGTCACATGGGACATGCACTACATCACAAGTGCCGTCCCATGTGTGAAGGGGATGAATACTCCACAGCTCCTACAAGGAAAAAGGTAAGTTGGGGGAGGGGTGGGGTAGTATATTAAGTGTGTGTGTGTCCCCACTGCGTCCTGGTATTGTGCGTGTGTGTCCCCACTGCGTCCTGGTATTGTGCGTGTGTGTC
Organism: Mixophyes fleayi; assembly: GCF_038048845.1. Classification (NCBI taxonomy): domain Eukaryota; kingdom Metazoa; phylum Chordata; class Amphibia; order Anura; family Limnodynastidae; genus Mixophyes; species Mixophyes fleayi. The sequence goes on from NC_134405.1 coordinate 66,253,527, forward strand.
CCCACTGCGTCCTGGTATTGTGTGTGTGTGTGTCCCCACTGCGTCCGTGTATTATGTGTGTGTGTGTGTCCACTGCGTCCGTGTATTATGTGTGTGTGTCCCCACTGCGTCCGTGTATTATGTGTGTGTGTGTCCCCACTGCGTCTGTGTATTATGTGTGTGTGTCCCCACTGCGTCTGTGTCCCCACTGCGTCTGTGTATTATGTGTGTGTGTCCCCACTGCGTCCGTGTATTATGTGTGTGTGTGTCCCCACTGCGTGCGTGTATTATGCATGTGTGAGGGGCCACTGCGTGCGTGTATTATGTGTGTGCGAGGGGCCACTGTGTGCATGTATTATATGTGTGTGAGGGGCCACTGTGTGTGTGAGGGGCCACTGTGTGTGTGTGAGGGGCCACTGTGTGTGTGAAGGAGGGGGGGGGCCCAAACCGATATCTTGCCTAGGGCCCCATGAGGTGTAAACCCGGCTCTGCTCCTGAACCCCCATATTTATTTTGGGATTTGTCTATATTTAGTATTTGTGGGTTTATCTCATACAAATATAAAATAAAAAATATTTTAATGTTATTTCCTTATTTCCTACTATGGGAATTCACATGATACTGTGTGAAACTCCTCTATTCTGTTGTTTATGACTCATCAACTTATAAAATATTAACATTACTCCTGATTCATTAAGGAAAGTATTCATTTTTTTACTTAAATTTTCTCCTGGACAAAAGCATGTTACAAAGCAAGAGGTGCAAATTAGTTTATTATTTTGCACATATGGAAAATACTGTTTTTTTCATGTAGCACACAAATACTTGATAGCTTATTTGTACACTGAAATTTAAAGTTGATCTATGCTAGGAAATGCCCTAGCCCAACTAGAAATCTGCCATCACATTTTAAATTTACCTCCCCCTCCAATGCAACATGGTTTTGCCTTACTTACTTTTGCTTAAATTTCCTTAATGAATCAGGCCCATTATCACAAGCCGGTGTATGCATGTTAATACAGCGCCACCTAGTGACTTTTGTGAGTGTGACCTTTTTATATATTTTGAGAAGTCGATGATCAAAGTGAAACATAAATGATCTAAAATTAAACTTGAATAAAAGACGCCTGCTTCATTAGGACTATGCTAGTAGTGAAATTGGTTTCCATAATTTACCCATCCAGTTTATAATAATCAGACACATGGAAAATGGTCAAAAACAATTAAAACTACACGGTGGCCACTTCAGCCAAATAAATGGTGTCAACTTGGTACAAGTTACTGAATATAGAATGAAGCAGGTCCATTAAAGATAAATAGGGCTGTTGCTATGGTAACAGTAGCTATAATCTATATATATAAATCAAGTTTGTTTGTTTGTTTATTTATTAGCGAATATCTTCGACACCCCTGCACTGATTTGGATGAAACCAACACGAGGTGATTCAGTGGGATCCCAGCCAAATTTTAAGAGATTTAGGGACCCGGTCGGACCTCCTGTTGGTGTACACTCGCCAGAACTTTGACCCTCGGAGCCTGTTCTGAGCCTTCCACTGGATGGATTTGGGCGAAAAATTTCAGAACACTTTTAACCTTGGATCCCAGAACGCATACAAGGAGTGTAGGTCTTAGTCGGATCTCCCATTGGTGGACGCTGGCCAGAACTTTGACCCAGGGAGCCTGTTGTGGGCCTTCCACTGGATGGATTTGGATAACATTTAATATGAAAACATAATCAACACTGGGCAGCCACCTGATGGGTGTGTTGAAAGAACTTCTAAACTGCTAATTATTTTTAAAATGTTGACAGTTACATCCAACTCATTGTTAATAACTTGAAGATTTACATACGGGGTACTGTAGCTAGTTATTATATAGTACTAAACTTTTACTAACATTGCAAATTAGTGGAGTGCATAGTGGTCAAAGAATACAAATGTGGCAGACAGGCCCTCTGATACATGTGTATGGTACTTAGCGAGCTTTCTAAGGGCAGGCTGACTGACATAACACATATCTGTGTGCGGTACTAACCACACTTTTTAAGGAAGTAAAATATGCACTTACAGTTATGGCAAAAAGTTTTGAAAATGACACAAATATTATTTTTCACAAAGTCTGCTGCCTGAGTTTTTATGATGGCAATTTGCATGTACTCCAGAATGTCATGAAGAGTGATCAGATGAATTGAAATTAATTTCAAAGTCCCTCTTTGTCATGACAATGAACTTCATCCCAAAAACAACATTTCCACTGCATTTCAGCCCTGCCACAAAAGGACCAGCTGACATCAGGCCAGTGATTCTCTCTTTAACACAGGTTAGAGTGTTGATGAGGACAAAGCTGGAGATCACTCTGTAATGCTGATTGAGTTAGAATAACACACTGGAAGCTTTAAAAGGAGGGTGGTGTTTGAAATCATTGTTTTTTTGTTAACCATGTTTAGCTGCAAGAAAACACGTGTAGTCATCATTGCTTTACACAAAAAGGGCTTCACAGGCAAGGATATTGCTGCTAGCAACATTGCACCTAAATCAACCATTTATCGCATCATCAAGAACTTCAAAGAGAGAGGTTCAATAGTTGTGAAGAAGGCTTCAGGGCGCCCAAGAACGTCCAGCAAGCACCAGGACCATCTCCTAAAATTGATTCAGCTGCGGAATCGGAGCACCACTACTACAGAGCTTGCTCAGGAATGGCAGCAGGCAGGTGTGAGTGCATCTGCACGCACAGTAAGGTGAAGACTTTTGGAGGATGGGCTGGTGTCAAGAAGGCCACTTGTCTCCAGGAAAAACATCAGGGACAGACTGATATTCTGGAAAAGGTACAGGGATTGGACTTCTGAGGACTGGGGTAAAGTCATTTTCTCTGATGAATCCCCTTTCAGATAGTTTGGGGCATCTGGAAAAACGCTTGTCGGGAGAAGGAAAGGTGAGTGCTATCATCAGTCCTGTGTCATGCCAACAGTAAAGCATCCTGTGACCATATATGTGTGGGGTTGCTTCTCATCCAAGGGAGTGGGCTCACTCACAATTTTGCCTAAGAACACAACCATAAATAAAGAATGGTACCAAAACATCCTCCAAGAGCAACTTCTCCCAACCATCCAAGAACAGTTTGGTAACGAACAATGATTTTCCAGCATGATGGAGCATCTTCCCATAAGGCAAAAGTGATAACTAAGTGGCTCGGGGATCAAAACATCAAAATTTTGGGTCCATGGCCAGGAAACTCCCCAGACCTTGATCCCTTTGAGAACTTGTGGTCAATCTTCAAGAGGCGGATGGGCAAACAAAAACCCACAAATTCTGACAAACTCCAAGCATTGATTAGGCAAGAATGGGCGGCCATCAGTCAGTATGTGACACAGAAGTTGATTGACAGCATGCCAGGGCGAGTTGCAGAGGTCTTCAAAAAGAAGGGTCAACACTGCAAATGTTGACTCTTTGCATAAACTTAATGTAATTGTCAATAAAAGCCTTTGACACTTATGAAATGCTTATAATTTTACTTCAGTATACCATAGTAACATCTGACAAAAAAGTCTAAAAACACTGAAGCAACAAACTTTGTGAAAACCAATACTTGTATCATTCTCAAAACTTTTGGCCATGACTGTACTTTGAGATTTGTCTATATTTATCATTTGTCGGTTTATCTCATACAAATATGAACATTTTTATTTTAATGTTATTTCCTTTGATATATTATTAATACTATGGGAATTCAAATGATACTTTGTGAAATTCCTCTACTCTGTTGTTTATGCCTCAGCAATATATATAATAGGAACATTATCACAAGCCGGAGTATGCATGTCAATACACCGCCACCTAGTGGCTTTTGTGAGTGTGACCTTTTTATATATTTTGAGAAGCCGATAATCAAAGTGAAACATAAACAATCTAAAATTAAGTTTGAAAAAAAGAAGCCTGCTTCATTAGGGCCATGCTAGTAGTGAAATTGGTTTCCATGATTTACTCATCCAGTTCATAATAATCAGACACATGGAAAATGGTCAGAAACAATTAAAGCTGCAGGGTGGCCACTTTAGCCAAATAAATGGTGTCAACTTGGCACAGGTTACTGAATATAGAATGAAGCAGGTCCCTTATAAATAAATAGGGCTGTTGCTATGGTAATGGTTCCTGTAATATAACCTATTTTTATATAAAAAAAAATTCCCCCCCATAAACTGCTCTTCCAATTCTGTGCATTCTCCGTGCCCCCACAAAGTTTCAATAGAGCATAACTGGGACATCCAGAACATTGCTCTTGTTACTCTGGGGAGGGATTGCTCAGCTACCATAGTAATAAATTAATGTTCAATTTTAACAAAGAGCCATTTACCATTGACATGATACGCTGCAATAAAATTCACATTTATTGCTAGAATAACAAGAATTTTAATAAATATGAACATAATATGAATAATTAGGCAACTTGTCCCCTCCCCTTTGAATTCTCAATAAGCCCCAATACTAGACAGCAGGACTTATTTCCACTGTAACCCTATCATAGTGGAAACCAGTCCCAGGCTGGCCAGTGCAGGGTTGTTCCCTCGATGAGTTTCCCCACCTACCACAGACTATAGCACTGCTCTGAAAGCCCTGGAGCAGGACCAGCACTGGAGCAGGACTAGCACTACCATTAGGTACACCTAGGCAGTTCCCTAAGGCACCAATGGTTAGGGAGGCGCTATAATGTCACTCATCCATCGCTCACCCAGATGGAGCACTGGTCACTGACATGAAGGAGAAATATGTATTTGTTAAGTATTATGCATGAATCAGAACTTATTCATTCCCACAATTTTGCACCGTGTAAGTTTTTTCCATTAAACATAGGGGGTGCTACCTCAAATTAATCAGCCTCATATACTCTGTACCATATTGCTATAGAATATGAAGGAGAAAGAGCCAGCAGATTCCTACATGTGCAGCTGCGGGCTGCTGCTCCTCCATGTCAGTGTTAAGCTGGCAGTGTGGCGCTTATCTATGATGTCACAGCCAAGCGCCATACTCCCAGTCCGAGGATGCCGCACCTACTTCCTGGCTGCCAGGGTAACGGCAGCACTTTCAGCGGATCTTCTTTGCCTCCATGGTTTATGGCAATTGTAGTAATGAAAAAGATGGCAACTATCCTACTATTGTAAATTCAAATAATACGGTGTGACACTCCTCTGGTCTGCCGTTTATGTCTCAGCGGTGTATAAAACCGGAACATTATCACAGAATTTATGTCAGTACAGCGCCACCTTGTGGATTTTGTGAGGCTGACCGTTTTATATATTCTAGGGCGTTGATGATCAAAGTGAAAAATAGATGAAATAAGTCAATATCATGACTTGTTTAAAACATAAATGCGGATCGACTGAGCAGTATTTTAGGAGAACAATGGAAATTAATTACGGAGGTTGTCAAAAAGTGAATCTTTGTAGTGTTTATTATTTGAAAATGTGAATAGTACTGTACAGATATGTGTTGTGTCACTTAAAAAAAATCACAGTACTGTACACGGACATATTGTGTCACTGGGCCTGATTTAAAAAAAATAAATCACGGGTAGTACTATACATGAATGTGTTGTGTCATTAGGCCTGTCTGTCCCTTAAAAGGCATGATTAGTACTGTGTATTGATGTGTTGTGTCATTGGGCCTGTCTGTCCCTTGAAGGCACAGTTATTACTGTACACTGATGTGTTCTGTCAGTGGGCTTGCCTGTCCCTTTGAAAGCACAGGTTATACTGTACATTGATGTGTTGGGTCAGTGAGTCCTGTGTATTATATACAAATATCCAGAACCTGGATTAATACGATTGACATTTCTGCTTCTGGAAAATCACAGCTTATAACACCACTTAAATAATAAGTGGTGTTATAAGTTGTGATTTTGATCACATCAGGAAAACATTTTGATTGTTTTTTTTTATGTATGTATTTCCAGTAGTTAGTAAGGTAGCTGCACACCTTTTATTTAGTGTTATCTACATTCGCAAAAGTTTGTTTCAGTGTAAGTTGTGTTATCTGGAATCTGATTCTATCTTAAGGCTTTGGAGCAGGGTCAGACTGGCTCCCCAGAGTACTGGAAAAATATATAGTGGACTTTACTTTCTGAGGGCCCCTACCTTAGACGGCTTGGCCCACACCGTGCACTTTATAAGAGTGGAGCAAGAGAAAGTACTTCAGACTGCAGGAGAGTGCTGTGTTAGAGGAAGAAGAAGTCAGGGCATATCTGACTGTGGAGGGTCCAGGCAAGCTGATTCCAGCTTCCTCATCCTCTTCTTCCTACTCCAGCTCTTGCTTGGTCATGGAGGTGACTACAGCTGCTAGGAAGACCTTTATTTTAGGGCCTTCTCCTTCTCTGGGTCACTAGCTGCCAGTCAAGGCCAAGATGCAGATGGAGGCACAGAGTCGGCACCAAACGAGCCTGGGAAGCCACTTCCCCAGATAGCCAGACATAACAAGCAACCAGAGCCCCAGTTCTTCTACTTCATTGCCAGGTTGGCAACCCTTTGCTTTGTGCAGACCTGAGGGTTCCCAAACTGCAGTGGGAGTGGTAGAGGTGCTTCAAACCTCCCCCTCAACTACCCACACTGCCAGCCCCAACCTGGATACCCTGCAGAGCCCAGGACCTGACAACTTCTACCTTGGCACACCCTTCCAACCCTTTTCTTCCTTTTTATTTCTCCCCAGTGTTTTGAAACCATTTCCCTGGCATGAATGTCCACTTATTCCGCAGCCCTTTCTCAGTTTAGATCAATATCGCTCTACACCAGCAGAGATAACCAGTGAGCCCCAAGCTGAACCCCCAACACTGTCCGGCTGCAGCCTTCCTACAGCCGAGGAACAACTACAACCACCATCAGCTCATTTACATGACTTATTTCTTTATTCAGAGCTGGCAAATGTCATTGTTAAGATGTGTTTAGTTAGAATGGGAACTGGACACCTCGGGGTTAATGCAGGATTTCTAAGAGTCCACTGGTGCATTTTTTGACTTAATGTTAATGAGTTTATCAGTCTTTACATTATGGTGCCATTTCTATGGGCATTCCCTAAGCCTAGGTCTGGGTGTCCACTGTGTGCCTGTCACTTACTACAGTGTGCTATCAGGACAATAAGCTCCAGTGTTTTCCCTCCAACAAAATGTTGGGATGGTTGTTATCATTCCTATGTTTTCATTCAAAAGCTGCTGTTTCATTTTCAGTTATTTATAATTCTAAATATTTATTATTGTATCTTTGCATGTGTTGATCAATATAAATATATGTTGTTTATTGTTTGCTACACATTTCATCTCTGTTGTTCTTTTACATTGTACAAATGAAGCTGGCTTTATGTGCAAGGTATACTTTTATATACACTGTGGCACTACTGACCATCAAGGGCACAAATGTGGGGTGGCGGTGCATGTACAAAATACTGGGGCTCAAAGATGGGCGATCGAGACGATCACTTCCCCCTAACATTGCAGCCACACCCTACATAGATCATGTACTTGGCAGCTAAGGGGGTGGAATCTTTACTTTAGAATTTTGACAAACCACAGTGGACCATAGAGGATCCAATACTCTGAAGCAGAGGTGAGCACCTTCCACTTGCCATCAAGAGCGTCTGCCTCGCATATGCAATTAGGAGGGCAAGTGCCAAACCCATAGAATTCAAGCATTAACTGTCTTCACCAGTTAGGGAAGAGTATTAAGTGTATTCTGTGGAAACTCTCATTCATTCTCTGCGTCTGGAGGGAGAACTGAGTGGCAGCTTAAAAAACAGTAAAACATATTCTAAGATTTTATTGTTCGTAATGGCAAGTTTTATAGCAAGAAACAACGATCATATGAAAGCCATTCATTTTGGGGCATACCCTCATTACAGTGTATAATCAATTTATTGGAGGTAATGTGGCGTGTAGTTCGTTATAACGACATTCATTAACATGTAGTCATCATTTGAATAGGCTTTAGCACATTGTAACCTGATAATGACATGATTATCCACTGTGTTATTAACTTTTTATTAGGATATGTATGTTTCTGTAAGCCAGTGAATCAGCATGAAGTTCTCAATACTCATTTCTTTGCTGATAGTGTATGACAATAATACGTTGGGCTGACAGATTGTATTTCAAAACAAATACCATCCACATGTTAATAGTTACCTTTGTAATAATGTAGGGCACTAGATTCACTCAGTAATATAGCAGAAAGATCACTGGAGGTCAAATGCAGAGTGTCCCCGAGATGCCCCGCAAATCATTTAGGTGTATGCATAACTGGATTAAGGGAATGGAGGCCCCTTGGCTAAGGGTACTGTGTGCCCCCCCCGTGAGGCCTCCTCCCTGAGAGTTTACCTCCTTCCATTCTTCTGTCACTCCCTGCAGTGCTTCCGCGGCGTGCAGTAAGCTCCTTACTGAGGAGATCTCCTGAGAGTGAGACTGTCTCATAGTCCCACTCTCACGATATCTCCTCTGTAAGGAGATCACTGCGCGCCACAGAAGCACTACAGTGACAGCAGGCAGCTAACAGCATAACATTTGCTGTTAGCTGCCTGCCATTCTACTTGACCAGCTGACAGTCGGAGCCTGTGTGCCCCCCAGATGCCCGAGGCCCCTGGGCTCTAGCCCAGTTAGACCTCTGGTTAATCCGGCCCTGGGTGTATGCGGCAATGCAGGGTTAAATTTGTAGCGAGCAGCCTAACACTTCTCACACGCTAGGACCATCCATGCAGCAGGCAGGGTGGGGTTGACATGACACACACCAAAGATCATATCCACAAATGTTTTGCCAGTGCTTGGCAGCCAATCTGTGGACTCTCCAAAATCTGTTCCCCCTAATTTCTTGTCTATCTCCCTTGTCTCTTTCCTGACTCCCCCCACTCATGCCTGTCCTGAATTATCTTGTCCCTCAAACTTGTCACTCTGTTGTCCCCTCTGTGTGTCTCTCTCTCTCTCTCCTGTGTTGGTCTTCCATGTCTGTTTCCACTTTCTCCTTCCTTGTGACCAAGAAAATACCATCAATGCCTTTTTTTGGATGCAGGAGATTTTCTAGATTTTATTTTCTGTGTCAACTCTGTCCAGTCCTCTAAATATAAACCAGTTATACTGGTGCTTACGTGGTCAAAAAAGGCAGAAAGAAAGCAAACTTGATTTCGCACACTGTATTGAAATTACAGTGGGGCTTTCAGGGCCCTGGACCCTGGTTGTGGTTGGTACCGCTGCTATCCCAATTTCTACTCCGCTAAGTAGTATTATAGTTTATTACATCACTTATTCAGTTCTCAGTTAAGACAGGTGTCTTGTCCTTATAGGTGACACATGACTACTTGTGTTCTGTGACTAAACAAATGTCAAAACAAGCCTCCATAAGATTATTTAAGTGTACAATGAGTTGTCTGTGTTTAGACGTAATTTCGTCTCATTAATTACTGCTTTACATTTAAGTTCAGATAGTAGATCTTCCAAAACAATGGAGAGACTAAGAGAAGTATTAAACGGAAGTAACTTGTTTGATAGTTAGGGTGCAGAAGTTTTTGGAATTGCAGTGAAAGTTTCAAAGTTACTAAAACATACCTCCTAACTTTTTAAATTGAAGAATTGGGACAACCAGGTATTATCATACGTCATGGGAGCATTTTAAGTACTTCTGATACACAGGACAACCCCAGCCCCCTTCCCTACCCCAAAATAGCCCCAACAATGCAGCGTGGACCAGTGCACTTTACTTTGTTATGCAGAGCAGCGATGAACGAGACGTTCCTCCAGCCCATGGGACTACACTGTCACGAGCGGGATGGCGGGACAGGGGCCTCAAATTGTGTCAGTCACACCTAAATCCGGACAGTTGGGAGGTACGCTAAAGAGAAATGTTTGTGAATGAGAACTTGCACACAGGACAGACTGACTACCTAGGTTTGTGAAGAACACTACATAGAGTCCTATCTTATGCTGCATTAGTTTGGCAGTGGATCAGCAGGATTCTGTCAGTGAGAAGAGCACTTTCATTAAACATGCGAGTCTGGGTACCTGGACCTTGTGGGGATGTACTGGACAGGATCCACTTCACCAGGCAGCATTTCATCAGAGCCCGGCGGGTCAGACGAGGCTTCTGCCACTTCACACCGTCCGTCTTCTCAGGAGAAGTCTGGCTGGCGTCTCCCAGCAAACTGCCATCATTCTCCTTAATGTCATCCTGCAGGACACACATAGGGAGACATTGAGGTGGTAACTCAGACTCACGATGCACTGGATTAACAGAATATATCTTAAAGCTGATTTATTTCCATAAAGGGAATGATGAGGTGACTTTTATGAACTAAGCCAACTTCATGTGCTAAGGGGTTTCCCAACCTTATAGGAGTTATGTGTGTAGTGACCTATATGTACATATTGACAACTGCACCTCTCAAGGTCAGCTGACCGCTGGCCATGGCTATAATTCTTTTATGTTGTATCTTAGAGTGGTTTTCCTCATTGGATGTACTTCTCTTTCCCACCTGCCCCCATGTATGAAATAATGGGATACCATCCTCATGGTCCCGTCCATCTGCAAGGGACACATCTTCTTTATAAGGCCAGGACCCGTACACCACTCTGAGCTTGGACTAGAGGAGGACTCTGCCATAGAGGTGAATGGAAGCAGTCTGTTTACCTCAATGGGAGATGACTGGATAGATATTCTCCTGCTCTTGGCTTCAGGTGATGGAGTGGGTGAGGTTCTGGAGGTGGAACAGTTCCTTATTTGCTACATGTGGGGCCAGTTGGAGGGGTTTTGTCCAAAACTAGACATTCCCTTTTAAATAATACTGCTCAGTCAACATTGACTTTGGCCTGCAGGATAAGGGTAGACAATGGCAATTGCAACTTTCAGAACAAGTTTTAATGCAACTCTACAGTTGACTAGCCTCAAAAATAAATAAGGGGTACGGTCAGTGACAAGTCCTCAAAACTTCAGACTGTCCTAGAATTGAGCTCCGATTGCAAAACTATTGAAATACAGTATTTTGTCACCGGCAAGAGACAACTGAGGGAGCTGATAAGAAAGGATCAGACCGGGGTATAAATAGTAACTTTCCTTCTTTCTCAGTGTCATTTAGATGTACACATCTGAACAGTAAAACAAGGCCAGTCTCCTCCCAGCTGTCACTGCTCATTGCCTCTTTACTAATCAGGAAGAGAGAAAACAGCATTTATAAAGAAAAGGCCGTTATCCCTCGAGATGAAAGAGTTAATTTTTCATCAACCTCGTAGTATGAATATTTCAGGTAGATTAGCTTAAGACATGTTTGTCTCGGTCCCGTGGCTACGGTTGCGTGAGGGGGAAGTAAAGGCCAATTCTAAGTTCTTTCTGAAGCTGCCTTAGAATCTCTTGTGAAGCTCATGTCCATAACAGAGGAAGAATCAGCACAGAGGTGGTAACATCATCTGCCCCAGCAGCTATCTTTATAAGCTGTGTTATTTGTATATTACATAGCGTATCTCTGGTATTGGCTAGGCATCACTTCTAATGTCACCACATACTTAACCCTGGCCATGTGCACCATAAACCATAATGCTTGGTACTGCCCCTATAAATAATAGAGGGACTCTTGTTATCTTTTGTACACTGGCTTTAATTATTTAGAGATAAGAGATAATTAAAACAGGCAAATGAACCTAGCTATTCTTATCCTCCAAGTCTAATTAAATGGCAAAATAAGGGGATTTAAAATATGTCCAGACAGAGGGTGGGGGGCAATGTCATGCTAGCTTGACTCTCTAAGTTGCTGTGTAAAATAAATAACGCTGCTCAGTAGCTACATGCAAAAGCAGCCAGTATTCCCTGCATGCAAGGAAACTGCATTTGCACCTCTTTTATAACATCATGGTTTATCCAGGTGCAAATGTACACCTTTTAGCTCCTCGCTGTATATGAGACCACTCACTATACAGTATGTCCTGCTGCCAGGTTTGTGCCACTGGCTGCTCGATCCTTGAATAAAATGATCTAAACCATGTGCCCTCGCTCTGCTCAATTGAAAGCAGAGCAGGGGGGCTATGGAGGGGGTTGGCAGGCCCTACCCAAATTGTGCTTTGGGGCCCGGTAATGCACTTCTCTGCCCCTGTTTCCAGGGACACCTTTTCAGATCAGGGGCTGTAAGCACAATAATGTGTAATACCTTCACACATTACAATGCCAAGATTAAAATGTTTGCTGAACTTAGATGTAATTTAATTTTTTTTCTTCATTTTAAATACTCCATTACGTTAAATATTAACTTATGAATCACAGAGTATAGGTAAAGATGGTTATAATTGTATTAAATATACAGAATAAGGGGAACTGTCCTGGCACATTTCAAGGGACAAAGATACATTTTTCAACCTGGAGCTGTCCCTGAAAAGCACAGTTGGCCTCTATGGACCTGGACTCGGAGCACCTGCACCGGCCTTTGTACAAGACAGGTTAATGCAGCCACGATTGGGTCAGCTATAAACAATGGAATATGGAACTCTGAGAATGGAGTAAAGCACAGACCATGGATATTGTGACTGCATTCTTTAGATAATAAATCACTGACATAATCAGATTTGGACAATAGCAAGGATTAAATTGCAAAGATATTGTATATTAATGTAATGTAAGTAGAATGCTAAACATTTGGGCAAATACCAGGCCAAAATAACGCGATTCACTGTGAATTGCGTCATTTTGGCTACGCCCCGCATCAAAACATAATTTCCTACGCGGGGATGGGGCCAAAATTATGCGACTGACTGCGCCCTGCCCCCTCCCACCCTCTATTCACGCCCCCTGTCCAGGATCTCCCGGACTTCAGTGCCTAAAAGTAGGCAAGTATGAGTAAAACACTTGTATGTACACACAGGGAAGGCAGCCATTTTGTGAACAGATATTCATAAAAATGCAGCCTATCAATTCACTAGAAACTAATGACATCATCGGAGCATTGGTATTCATGAGAGTATAGTCTATTCATTCACTTATACACACTGAGGTGATGTTACTGCAGGTTGATTTAATAATTTAATTGACAGACTACATAACTCATGAGTATTTATTCAGCCCACAGAATGGCTGCCTCATCTCTGTAGCTGACAAGTGACACCTTTAAACCCTTTGATTTGTCCATATTTTGGCGAATCTAAAAACATGGGTACTCCATGCTGCGAAAATAATATTAATCTGGTCACTACCAATGCTAATAATGGATGATATAAAATTTTTTAATGACAGACCTCAATTCTGTGTTCAGGTTCTGTGGATAGTAATTTCTCTCTATATGTTGTCATTCACATCTTTGGAAGCATAAAATGTAAGAACAAACCCATACTTAAAAATAGAGTATATTGAGTATATTGTCATGTAAATGGCACACAAAATTGCCGATATATGGGGCATATTAGCAATACACATCCCACTCTAATCACCACTAGGCACAATGACAACCAATGCAGTGAGAGTGTGAGAGAGATTGAGAGAATTGGGTCTATTCATCAAAGGTTCTAATTTATCTCATGCAGTATAAATACGACTTATCATTATCTTATTCTATGCAGCTTGTTCATCAAAGTGTTTAAAATAGCTCCCTCTTTCATGCAAGATAAAAAAAAATAACCTTTGAACAACGAGAAGGGGAATCGAGTGATAATGTGAGCTATACAAAGCGAGATAAACATTGGAGAATGAGAGAGAAATGACACAGAGAAGAAAGGAGAATGATTGGCAGACAGTGATGGGATTCAAAGAAGGGTACAGGGAGGGCAGAGGGATAACTGGGACAGCAGTGCATGTGCAGAAGATTGGCATACACATTTAGTATCATCATCATTTATTTATATAGCGCCACTGATTCCGCAGCGCTGTACAGAGAACTTACTCACATCAGTCCCTGCCCCATTGGAGCTTACAGTCTAAATTCCCTAATATAGGCACACACAGACAGACAGAGAGGGAGACTGACAGACAGACAGTGAGAGAGAGTAGGGTCAATTTTAATAGCAGCCAATTAACCTACTAGTGTGTTTTTGGAGTGTGGGAGGAAACCCACGCAAACACGGGGAGAACATACAAACTCCACACAGATAAGGCCATGGTTGGGAATTGAACTCATAACCCCAGTGCTGTGAGGCAGAAGTACTAACCACTTACCCACTGTGGTCCCAGTCAAGATCCAGTCACTTGAGTGGCCAAATGGCCAGATCTCATCCAGTTGTGGGCAGTAATATCCTGCAATGTTATGGATGTAAGCAGAAAATACTGAGGAACATATAGCCTTCAGGGGGACCATAGTTGGGGAAATAGAAGGGAGGTGGCCCAGAATAGTAACACACAGCATGGGTAATAAACTGAGGGATAAACTGTAATATGAATCTTCAGCATGAATCGTTTCCAGATAGGTTTGAGTTAGGGGAATCCAGGTAATTTCCATACAGTGGAGGCATTTTAACCCTTGAGCCTAATGACCTTCCTGTGCCACCAACCAGCTCCAGTTTTCAGTCGATTATTGGGCCAAACACCCATAAAACGACCGTTCGACCCAATTTTGCAGTAGTTTGTACACTTATATGATGGCCGATAGTCGCTCGAAAGCATGATTGTTTGTTCATTTGGTTGGTCGTTAAAACTCATAATCTCGTTCCAATCACCTTCCGATCCTGCAGTGTGTATGCCCTCATGATTATGATCTCCACAGAGTTTACAGAGTCATGATCTATTCAGCTGATGGCGGCAATGAACATCAGCTGCTGTCCCGGTGATTAAATGTAGAAAGAGTGCTGTAGGTGGAATAATTCATCCGTTCATTCCGAGACTGAATATTTAGTTTCACAGAAGGTAATGAAATTTATAATGGCATTGTGGAAAAGTAAAAGTTTATTTAGGCGGTTAACGAACGAATGAGTGAATAAATATTTTTCTGTCATTCTCTAAGCGACTAGAGGACATAAAGAGCACATATCTGAAGGTAAATCGTGTATAGTGTGTTCACATGAATCGCCCGACCGCTAGGGCCTTCAGTTATAGGTACAATCGCAGGGGCGAACGCAGGATTTAGAAGGGGGGGTTTCCGCCCCCCCCGGAAAAATAAATAAAAATATTGCGAGAGGGAGCTGCTCCATTTCGGTGAGTCTGAATTCTACAGCAGCCGCGGCGCTGTCAAGCAGCATCCGCGGCAGTGCTGTATTATACTGCTGTATTATACTACAATACAGCACTGCCGCGAACGCTTCTTTGACAGCGCCGCGGCTGCTGTACAGTACCGTTGGTTCGCGGAGGGGAGGGGTTTCTGGAGAACCAGAAACCCCCCTGCGCACGCCACTAAATCGTTGTAGATAACTGATTGGTCTGAAAATTCTGTACCTAGCCTTACTGTGCATGGAGACTTACTAAATAGAGAGAGCAGTTAGAACACATCAGCAATAACGTTTACATTTTCCAGGTGCTTCAAACAGAAGTGGAAAAGAAGAGTACAAAAAAAGCTAAATAAAATAATGAGATCTACAATTTGTCATAACATTTAGTATTCATTTTCCCCTATCCTGAATATTCCAAATTGTGAAAACATTTTAGACTGTGAAACTAATCTCCATATTTTATTTAATTTTGTGATAGATCTTCCAGTAATATTGCAGTTTATGGGCAAGCGGGTATGTTTACCATTGTCTTACATGGTAAAAGATGGGTAGTTAAGATGAGTGTGAACAGTCACACTCTGCATTCCAACCAGAGACAAGTGTCTTGATAAATCCCAGGAGCAAGCGAATTCATCATAGGATTGAGGTATAAATGTTTGTGAGGTTTTGTGGGGATGTATTTAGAATCTTGTCTGAATTCTGTTTCACGCTACAACAGAACCTCAGTTATTTGATCTCCAATTAGCCGTGTGTGCATCTTTTTATGTCATTAGCACAGATAAACAAGCTTTCTCTGTGCTCACTCTATGCAACCTGTTTTGAAGTGTGAAATTCTTATATCTTTGCCTACTTAAGATAAATTGCAGCCAGGAAAATATTTTTTTATATTAAACCTATTTCCCCTTAAATGGCAGAATAGTTTATATCCCTGACCTGACGTCTCATTTGGGAGATAGTCGCAGTCAGTGTCTCATTAATGGTTCATCACCCTGCCGCTACCGGAAGGAGCGTTTGAAATCTCAGCACCGTGACATTTCTGTGCTGCAGACGACTTGTGTGGCTGTAGTGTTCTGCTAGCTGGAGGTGAGGGGGTTAATGTTAATGTGGAGTTCGTTTTTAAATACACTTTTTATGTTTGTATTTGTCTTATGGAAATATGTAGAGATTAAATGTAAAGTAATATGCTTGTTATTTACTTATTTTCTATGAAGATGCTTTTCAGTCTGCTTGTAAACCTTACGGAGTAGACAGCCATTGTTTTTATCAGAGACATGGACTGGGGAATAACCCAGTTCATGTGTCGTCTGAGTGGGGTGACTTGGGGTCACGACCAGGGTTATCCCTGGATTGGAGCCAGATACGCTGCTGTCTGAAAGGTGTTCCTGGGGTATTCGGCCCTGGTTCAGTAAAACCTGGGCCGATGGGGCTCAACTTGGAGAAACTCAACTTGAAAATGCAGGGCAGACACGGGTCCAGTGTGAAAGGCAGCGACCCGGGATATACCCGTGCAGTGTGAAGGGTTGCAACACGGGTTGAAGTCGTGTTCATTATCCCGTGTCTGACTCTGGATTTTGGTGAGAAAGGGGTATTAGTCTCTTTAACTTGTCCCAGAGGCTTCTTGTAACTTTTATTTTTATGACAATCCTTTAAATATACAATTGCTTGGATGTGGACTAGAGAAGGGAGTGAATAGGACATCATTGTGGGCCTTTGCGAAAAGGGATTGGATAAATCTATGTCTAGTACTGTACAGTACCACCTTGTAAAGGAGGTGTGGCGGCTACATGACCTGTGGGCCTGCTCCCCATGAAGCCTACACTGTGCTCTCAGGAGCACAGACCTGTTCTGTGCGGTGCATTCGCGTTGGTCACATGCTCCGGACAGAGCATGCTCAGCAGAAGCTCCTCTGCTTTGCTCTATTGAGAGCAGAGGAGTGGGCCCAAGAGGTGAGAACTCCATTGCTTGGTACCTTCCCGAATTTTGCTATGGGGAAAAAATGCAATTTGGCAATCTTAATGTGTTTCACAGTTATGCATAAAAAAGATTCAGGAGCTCATGACATCTGAAGACATTTGAGTAAAGGATACCCTGTCTAGTAATCATCATCATTTATTTATATAGCTCCACTAATTCCGCAGCGCTGTACAGAGAACTCATTCACATCAGTCCCTGCCCCATTGGAGCTTACAGTCTAAATTCCCTAATATAGACACATACTCACACACAGACACAGACAGACAGACAGAGGGAGAGACTAAGGTCAATATTGTTAGCAGCCAATTAACCTACCAGTATGTTTTTGGAGTGTGGGAGGAAACCCACGCAAACACAGGGGGAACATACAAACTCCTCACAGATAAGGTCATGGTCGGGAATCGAACTCATGACCCCAGTGCTGTGAGGCAGAAGTGCTAACCACTTAGCGTACTTTCCCCAGCCTGAAATGGCAGATAACATGGAATAATAGTTTGCACTCTGCAATGTACAACAAGCATAAATCAAGTGCCCATGTGTATCTACACTAACACATGTAAATAAGAGACAGTAGGAAAGCTAGAAAGTCCTAGGCTGAGAATTGGACAGTATGGGAATATACTTTAGTCAGCTCATAAGAGAAATAATAAATAATTAAATGTTCTGTTGCCATTGTTAGGACATTTTCTGGAGATTTAGAGAAACAGAAAATGTCACAAAACTATTCATACATTTATAAAACAGACAAATACAAATCTCCATCTTTACACAATCTCTCCTTCCTACTAGCAGATCTTGGTACCACTAAATATGTTTTAATTTTGCTAAAGTATGTTATTTCAGTTCTATGTCCTCCACCTTATGTTTCAGCATCTCATACTACAATGCTGAAATAATCAAACATATTGGCACAGTAAGGAAACATTCATCCCTCCTGTCATTCTCTTTATTATGCCATTATAAAGCCACATTTGATCTTCTAATATATAGAGGGAGCAATGTATATTAAACATTTGCAGGTAAATTAGTCGCAAGTTGCATATCTGTGGAAAATCTGTGTTTATTCTGTAACGGGTCTGAAATTTTACTCCTTCATTTTACTTTTTTTTAAATGTTGCCAGCACAATTTTCATAGTACAGTGGAGCTGGTATTTTTTGGGCAGGCCCATTACTTATGAGAATGCAGCCTGGGAACTCTGTGTGTCTGTTGTCACAAGTCCCCAGTAAATTGTTCTTTGTAGAAAACCTGGACCATTTTTACAACGTGCACTGGATGCACGATATAAAACCTTTTTACACACTTTTAGAACTTGCAGTGGAGGCACTGGCTGATTTATTTGCTATCCTGAGTCACATATTGCTAGGCTCCCCTTCCACTTGTGTACAACCAACATTAACATTACTAATGGATATAAAATGACAAAGAAGCAGGCAGTGGGCCATCTAAGTACCATATATAGTCACAGGATAAACTACTACAACTTCAGTAACTTAGGTGATCACAACTATGTTATTATGCAGCAGTCATCATTATAGAAACAAACCTTTTCTGATCCTTTTTTTCCCTAGTTGATTTTTAATTCACTGCAGTAAAGATGCACCTTCAGCATCAGGGTCTGAATATACAGGAACGTTACACCGTTCTGAGACTTCTAACAGCCCAAGTATTTATACATGCAGTATGACATGATATTACAATTAGTTCTGGCAGGGAGAGCGAGTGATGAGTTCAGCAGCTGCTTACTGAAGGCAAATCTGCATCCCTCTGATCTTGGTAGACTGGTTTCAGTGGGAATGCATTTAATGAATTAAGCCCGCAGGACAAGGCAGGAGGAATGGATGGGGACTAGAGTGTGTACTAAACCTCTCATCCCTGGGGTAGTGACGAATACTGACGATCGGATAAGTGACAATACAGAGAGAAATGAAAGTGTGCAGAAAAGGAAAGAGAAAAAGAAGAAAAGTGACAGATATGATCCCTAAAACATTGTAAGCAATACAGATATACAGTTACCTGTACCAGGGCAGGACCCCTGCTCCATACACAGCGGTCCCTTCTCTTACCTGCATGTTCATTGGAGATAGAGTTGAGCAGGGATGCTGCGAGCCTGTAATTGTGTGACAATGGTAACACAGTGCAGTGTCTCCTCTCTCCTCCCAACCTCTTATCTGAGTCTGCAGGAAAAAAAGCCTCTTTTGTATTAACTGTTTCCTCACCATCCTCTTTGGACCATTCTTGCTAATGTGCTCTTTAATGTTGAACAATTTGTCAACAACGTACAAGAGTAAACACATGTTTCTTATTCTTTTATGTCTACCAAAATAAAGGATGATGTTGATGACACAAAATATACCTAGTTTGGACTCCTAAATGAGCTTATAATAATCTATATAGATCATCTTATGGTTATGAAATGTAGTTTTTTTTGTATATAAACATGACCCATGCAATAAAGTTCAATGGCTGTCATATGCCATATGGCACACTGATCTTATGTATCTTGGATTATTACCACGTGTATATTAATAATATAATAACAATGTATTTGTTTTTGTGTAAAATGGTTAGTGATCCTTTAAACACAGTATTATTGACACAGTTGTAGAATAAATGACTTGTTGGGTTATGTTAGTCTGTTTATTTGTAATGACTGGTGCACTTAGCTTAATACATAGGTATTCACTAATGGAGATACAGACCTTATCACCACAGTAAAGGTATCTCAGACTGTAAACAGATTATCACATTGCTATATAATACAGATAATCTGCAGCATCCCACACCACCCCCACATTTCCATGGTAACAGAACCCAAGTACCGAGACCCACACATGAAGAGTGGGGGCCCGAATGTGAAAAATAACTTTTTAACCCTAACTTCACCATGTATGCATGCTGCAGAGCGCGCACAGCCTCTGTGCACAGTAAGCTATATTTAATGTGTGGACTAAAATAGATCGGGTTCTGTAAGCAGAGTAACAATATTCACGCAGTGAGAGTGAGGAGACGACTATATTTTCTTCCTGAACTTGTGCAGCATTGGAGGCCAGGTGGATACAGGCAGACTGTCACAGTATACATCAGGGAAAGGTGTCTGCCAAATCAGAGGAAATTGAAGTGGTACCTGTCAGGCAGGGCCATCGTCACAGTATTATGGGCCCCCGGGCCAAGCAGTGCACTGGGTCACTACCTACACAACCACTCACAAGAATAAAAATGTAAATTATCGATACAATTAAGCTAATATTTATCGGTACTTCTAACAAAATCAGTGTTTAAACATTAAAAAACCTGCTGTACAGCAGAGATTAATCTACACAAACGTTTGAACAATATAACATATAATATAATATAATACAACATAAAAATATTACTCAGTTGGTAAATCATACAGAGGGAGATGGCACAGTACGAAATTACTATGAATTATTTATTATTAGTCAAGTGTTCAATATAAACATTTGCAAAATTTCTTTGCAGAGACTTGTTTCAAAAATTGCTCAAAAAAAAGATATGTGTTGATTTTCTCTTGCTTATGTACAATTAGCGTGTACGTTGTTTTCTTAAAGGTCAAGATATGTATTCGCAACAGCAAGATGGCATGTACAGATAACAGCTGATACCGAGGTGATTAGTCCACCTAAACGTTTTAATAAAGAGGGTCTGAAGGTTCTGAATAAATCTCCTGGAATAATATACTGAAAAGTTAGCAAGTCTTGGGTGACTATGTCCAGCACTATCTAGAGGCTCCTGATTGGCTGATTGCATATTGACCCCTCCAGCTGTACATAATTCATTAGAAATGTGGCTATATTATATGAAGGTGCGGACATCTATTCACAATACTTAATTGACATGTTCATGTGGACTACTGCAGGAAATAAGATTTCCATTCGATTTTTAGGGGAATATAACTGATGTTTGTATTTAATTTAATTTGCAATGTTATTACATTTTAAGCTGAAAATGCGAGTTATGCATGATGTATGCCTGGCGCAAATGCTACTGAGGATGTGTCCATCTTAACATATGCATGTAAATATGCTTTTTTTTAAGTGCGTTACATATATATATATATATATATATATATATATATATATATATATATACAAAGAAACAGATGCCTGTCCAACTGTAAGTAAGCCCCACTACATATATGTCTTGTCTAGAAATCACCATGCCCTGCAGAAAGGAGCCCGCAAGTGTGCTTGGACAGTGGTAGAAACGGCCTTGCAACAGCAATTAAACATATTTAGAGTTAGAAGTCAATCCAGCTAATAGGTATAAATTTGCACCTGGACAAACTATGCAAAAGGTGCAAATGCAATACATGTAGCACAGAAACACTGAGCAGAATTATTTTAATACTATGATTTAGAGTTGACCTACGACAAGCTCCCCTCACAACTCTAAATCTGTCTGCACAGTTATATTTGTGTAGTGCCATATGGTTTTGCCAAAGTGCAAAATTGTACCAACTAACTGGATTTACTAATATCTCTAAGTGCCTGATTCATTAAGGCACGCAATAATAGAAATAAATAGCAGTTTTTTAAATGTACGTAAATCGATCATGCACACGTCCGTATTCAAATAGGAGCAGATCTGAAGATACATCTAATTGTGCTCTGCTCTAGCAGACAATACACTGCAGAATACGTCCAATACATATGTAGAATACAAAGTCCCAAGAGAACGCACGAAAAAAATAAAAGTATTCAATGATCGTCACTTTTAATAATATAATCATTAATGACATAATTGTAAAAAAAAAATATTTTTTTTTAAATTTTTTTTAATTTCAGTCCAAACATGATAATGTTATTAATGTCTACAGTACATAAGTTCCATTTTCACAGTTGCTCCTGATTGCAAACACATGTTCTAGCATGTATAAGCGACCATCATTACTATCACTTTGCACTTACACTCGAATTGTACCTGGTGCACGTGATACGGCAGAAAATCAAGTACCTTTGAAATGTCCAAAGCTTGAATTGGACGTTGATGCGAGCGCTTGGCACGCCCTTACTGTACATTGACTATATGCATGCGCCCCTTCCCCTCCCCTATTTTGCCCATGAAATCGTAGGCTATAGTAAGGCTTCTTTGCACTCAAAGATTAATTGTATGTTGCTGTGTTCACTGGTATATAGTCTAGTTCTGGGCATTCGCAGATCGATTTAATGCAAAATACGGTATTTACCTTCTCTGAATCAGGCCCTTAATGTATTTCTGGTCTAGAGGTGGGATCTGTAATTGGGAGTGAGTTAAATAAGGTTGTACTTGGGGTGGGTTGATAACCTAGCATCCAAGGACAATACCCTGGGAAAATTAAAGGGCATTACACTTTTTCTGGTACTAAATGTGAAACCGCTAGCTCAACATTATCACCAAGCCGATTTTTTTGCTTGGGGTCCCAAGTAGGGATTGTTGCCAGGCTCTGGGTTGAGGTGCAAAGTTAAATTTTAAAAATCACCACTAAAAACATTTTTAGCGCCAAGGCTGCTCTTACTCACATTAGACACCAGCCCCGATCAGTGAGTACTGATCAGTGAGGCACAGTACACTGACACTGCAACGCAAGTACTTGTACCTTCCTGATCAATCGGGTCTGGTGACAATTATGAGGGAGAGCAGCCTCAGCACTAAAAATGCTATACTAGCTGGGATTTCCTCATGCAATATGTGAGTGTTGATTTCAATCTTTCATATATAAAGGATTTCTTTCACCCAGCATCCCAGATGTGTCCCTGCATAATGTTTCCTCTTATATACGTTATGGTCGTTGAGATTCTCATTGAAGCATACCTATGCTTGTCTCCTTCAGAGAGAGAGAGAGAGAGAGAGAGGAAAAGGGACATTTGGAGGGAAATGTACTAAAGTGCGGTTCGTTAAGCCGCTGTTTTATCAGCGATTTTGTCAGTGGTTTAAAAACCATCAGATTTACTAAATGTCAAACCGCTAGTTTTCAAAGCTCCACATTAATTATCACCAACCCGATTTTTTTGCTTTGTGAGAATCCAAATAATTAAATCTATCAAGCTGCGGCTTGATAAACAATTGGAAATCCCTGTAGTGCTACAATAGCATCCACAGCAAGTGTTGTACCCCTTAGGGGATAATCAAACTACTTGTGCCCCCTTACTGTAATTAACAAAAAATGATGTCCCCTTAGTAATACAATATAACATATACTGTATATATCTATATATATATATCTATATACACTATATGGAGAAAAGTATTCGGACGCTTGACCATTGCACCAACAGGGACTATAATGACATTCTATTCAATACATATACTTTAATATGGAGTTGGTCCCCTTTTGCAGTGATAACAGCTTCCACTCTTCTTGGAAGGCTTTCCACAATCCGTTGGAGTATTTCTGTGGGAATTTGTGCCCATTCATTCTGTAGAGCATTTATGAGGTCAGGCACTGATGTTGGACGAGAAGGCCTGACTCACAAACTCCATTCCAGTTCATCCCAAAGGTGTTCGATGGGGTTGAGCTCTGTGTGGGCCAGTCAAGTTCTTCCACACCAAACTCATCAAACAATGTCTTTGTAGTCCTTGCTTTGTGCACTGGGGCACAGTCTTGTTGAAATAGAAAAGGCCTTTCCCAAACTGTTAGCACAAAGTTGGAAGCATAGCATAGTCCAAAATGACTTGGCATGCTGAAGCATTAAGATTGTCCTTCACTGGAGATAAGGACCCTAGCCCAAACCCTGAAAAACAGCCACATTTCATTACCTCTCCTCCACCAGACTTCACAGTTGGCATAATGCAGTCAGGCAGGTAATGTTCTCCTGGCATTCACCAAACTTAGACTCACCCATCTGACTGCCAAACAGAGAAGCGCGATTTGTCGCACCACAGAACATGTTTCCACTGCTCCACAGTCCAGTGTTGGTGTGCTTTACACCACTCCATCTGATGCTTGGCACTGGTCTTAGTGATGTGAGGCTTGCATGCAGCTGCTCGACCATGGAAACCCATTCCATTAAGCTCCCGCCACACAGTTTTTGTGCTTACATTAATGCTGGTGGAAGTTTGGAACTCTTCAGATATGATATCAGCAGAGCATTGGTGACTTTACGCAACATGCGCCTTAGCAGTGGTTGACCCCGCTCTGTAATTTTACGTGGTCTTCCGCTTTGTGGCTGAGCTGCTATTGTTCCTAAATGCTTCCACTTTCTAATAATATTACTTACGATGACCAAGGAATATCCAGCAGGGTTGAAGTTTCACGAACCATCTTATTGCAAAGGTGGCATCCTATCACAGTACCACGCTTGAAGTCACTGAGCTGTTCAGAATGACCCATTTTGTATCACCAATGTTTGCAAATGGAGGGTGCATATATGCCCCTACTTAATAAATGGGCAGCCTATCACAAGAATTTTTACCAAGCATTTTGCCCTAAACTGCATGAGATCTGGGCATTATCAAACCTCCACATGTTACCAGAGGTTTAAATTTATCACCTTCCAGGATAGTAAGCCATAAAAGCTGGCAATGTATGAAAAATGAAAAAAAGAAATAAAAATGAAAACCAATGCTGCTTAATAAATCTTCCCTGTGGATTTCACTTGATGAGAGTTTTCTACGCAACTATTGCCAACAGACGATATAGTTTTGCAGCTTGGCTGGTTACATCAGTCAGTCCAGTTTTTTCCCCAGCTTAGTACGCTGCCTTATTACTTCAATGTATCATCTCATTCATGTTCTATACTAAATAATTACATAACCAGAAATGTCTGAGTGCCTGTTGGCCTCTAATTAAGTGATTGCTCTTTCCCTCCAACACTATTCTTAATTACAGCAATTCACACATCTTTGTGCATCAACAGTCCCCATTCACATCTAAGTGATTTCAGCAGAGGGTAGCGCTGTCCTGCAGAGTCTGGGCCATGCACAGAATTACGCCTCTTTGGCATCTCGCTGTGTAGATTCTTGTTCCAGCTGAGAGACATGCAAATGTATTAGGTCTTATGGGAAAAGTATGGCACATTGAAATATTACATAGGTAATGTTACCATTAGAAAGAAAATTGCAGTGTGATAATACATTTGCTTTATAAAATTACACTGTATGCAAACCATACTAGGGGTGTGCACCGGCCACTTTTTGGGTTTTGGGTTCTGATTAGCTTCAGGTTTTGGGTTCTGATTGGTTTTGCCAAAACACCCCACTCAAGGTTTTGGTTCTGATTTTGGGTTTTGGGTTCTGATTTTTTTTTTTAAAAAAGCATAAAAAGTGCTAAAATCCATATTTTTGGTTTTTTTTCACTCCTACACTATTATTAACCTCAATAACATTCATTTCCACTAATTTCCAGTCTATTCTGAACACCTCACACCTCACAATATTGTTTTTAGGCCAAAAGGTTGCATTGGGGGCCTCACGGGGGAATGGAGGCGCCCTTAGCCCAGGGGCCTCCATTCCCTTAATCCGGCCCTGCAGGACCAATTTTTTTTGACTGCAGGAACAGTGAACGTAGTTAGATTGCAGTACCAATTTTTTTTGACTGCAGGAACAGTGAACGTAGTTAGATTGCAGTACCAATTTTTTTTGACTGCAGGAACAGTGAACGTAGTTAGATTGCAGTACCAATTTTTTTTAGACTGCAGGAGCAGTGAACGTTGATATATAGCCAATGGACCAATGGACTCAGCAGGACAGAGCACAGGACACAGCACCACTGGACTCAGCAGGACAGAGCACAGGACAAAGCACCACTGGACTCAGCAGGACAGAGCACAGGACACAGAACCACTGCACTAACCAGGACAGAACCACAGGAATGACCAGGACAGAGGACACCACTAAAACACACCCTCCCGCTTCCCTGAGCAATGCCCGAGTGAAGATGGCGGCGGCAAGCGGGGAATTTAAATAATCCGAGTATCGCGAGATCCGATGGCCTCGTTTTGAGTTTGGCAATCGGCGCGAATACCCGAACAGTGCTCGGATCGGGCTCGGATCCACACTGTTCAGGGGTGCTCTGATTTAGAAAATCCGAGCCTGCTCATCGTTAAACCATACATGTAAGTATTGGATTTACCTGCCATACACTGCAGATCTTAGTGACATTATAGGACAGTCTAGGGCAACCTGTAGTTCTTCAGCCCAAATGAAGACTGTCATCTGCCAGTAGGGATGTAATTTACTCTCCACCTGACCAAATCCTCCCACCCCCTTTCCCAGACACATGTCATAAAGTTTTTATTTGGTGCCTTTATCCCTGAGCCTGAGTTTATTTTATGCTGGGTATAGGTGTAACAAATTGCCCTGGGTGTGAGCCCAGGAATAGACCCAGGCTGGTGGCCACTGCTACCATTTATAGAGCTAGCTAGGAAGATGTGCCCACTAGTGTGATTGATAAAGAACAAGTAATAAAGGAAGACCTGCAAACATGGATCAATTCTGCGCTCTCGGACAGTGGAATTCATTTCGTTAACAACAGCACAAGAATTCTGGTATTAGGTAGTGGGCACTGATGCCACCTGCTGAACAATGGTTAACCATATGCCCATGCCTGATATGCACATAGGAAAATAACAGAAAAGAGAATAACATCTGGATCCAATGCATCTCTAATAATGCAGCACCAGACAGGTTCACAGGAACTGTAACGGGTGCTATAGGGAGAAAGACAATCCACTGGAGCAGTGGTTCCCCAACTGGGTGCCGCGGCTCCCTTGAGTGCCGTGGCAGTCTCACTGGGGTGCCGCGGCTAGTGCCAGTGGAAAGCAAGGCGCAGGCAACTTGGTAATTATTTTTACATGGGGGTGCCTTGAAAAAATTATGGAGAACCTAAAGGTGCCTTGAACTGAGAAAGTTTGGGATCCACTGCACTGGATAATCCCTTCCCTGCACCCCGGGTACTTACACGATCTTGAGGGATTACTATGGTAAACTACTGCACACTCCTCACCAAGAACCATGTGTTCCCACCACGTCGTACCATCCCCTCAGCACAGGGTCTAGGAGATGGTCAGACAGGTTACTCAAAGGCAGTAATTCTGGATAGGAATGGAGGGGATGTCCGAGGTGACAGCAGGGAGTAGAGATACTTAATTCTACCCCGACTTCCAACACTTTGTTTTGCTCTGGGCCTGGAAGTGGGACTATGGATAGTCGGGACAGGGAAGACTCCTGCCCGAATATCCTACTCACCGTGGTACAGGTGAGTGCCCCTACCAGTAGAGACAACATTGAAAACACAGTACTCGCTGAGAACTGGTCACCTCCTCTTGATAGCCCTCTGCAACTCTGCAAGATGAACACCTAGGAACAGACACAAAACACAACCACCCCAAACTGACTGCAAGAGAAATACACAAACTATCCTACCATACTGTGTTATAAGGTGTAATACAATGCCTTAAAGTGACCGCCACACAAATGGCCAATTACTCCCCCCCCCCAGAGTAACAGACCGGGTGCGGTCTCACTAAAGGAATTACCACCTGCGGTTGTCTGCCTAATACCACTTCCCACTCACAGACCTAGAGCCAGACTTTAATTGCCTTACGGGCTCAACTTGACCTATGTGATGCTACAGGCTAATTTGTCTCTATTACTGGTGTCAAAGGTCTACAGCCTGTAGTGACTTGCCTTCACAGGCCTAAAGCCTGGCTTACATGCCACCACTGTCTTAAAGCCTGAATTTATATGTGCCCACAGGCCTAGAGTCTTATACCCACTGCTGCCACTCAGGCCTAGTGTCATTGGCTCCCCGCTCTGGGCCAATGATTGGCCCGCAGCAAATTGCTGACAATTCGCTGCCGCCAATACCATGGGATACTGCAAACAAGAATGTCAACTTACCGTATCTCAGAACAGAGGAGTGTCATCTTTTCTTTGCCCTCTTCACGGGCTCCGTATGCGGGAGACACCCTCCCACAGAACCAGAGAAACAGCAGCTAAACTTTCATTAAAAGTCTGGCATTTAGGTAATGATTGATAGCAGTTATTCCAGAGAAAAAGTTTGATGCACTTAGACGTAACAAACAGTGAGCAAGCTTCAGCTGATGTCTGCTATACAGGAAGAGATAGCAGCAGTCATGTTCAAAGCTGAAGTCTGGCTTACAAACACTAAATAAGCAACTGTCAGGGTTCACAGACACAGGAGACGAATAAGAAATAGCTGAACTCAGAGGAAAAGTCCAATATAGATAAATGTGTACACTGTGAACAATCTATATCTTCTGACCTCCTAGATTATGTCAAGATTGAGTCAGATTCCAGAGTTGTGACTCCTCAGTATTTAAGATATGTTTATTTATTTATAAATTTGTATTGTTTACTAATAAGAAAAAAGCTAAGCTTATATTTATCCTACGTTGTGTAGTGAGTACATACTGTAGTCTGGTTTAGTATACAGTGAGGTGACAGGCTTTAAAAATTCATACCTTACAGCTTAATTTGGAATTTCATTCCCTGCTCCTCGTGGTTTTGTAGTATTGTCAATAGATAAAGGAAAGGTAAACAATAGAACATAAAATCAGCATATATATGTCATATTCTACATAATCATGGAGGCTGTATTTGGTATACCTACCATAGAAAATGGAACAAATTTCCAACAAGATCTAGGGCTAGATTTACTAAACTGCGGGTTTGAAAAAGTGGGGATGTTGCCTATAGCAACCAATCAGATTCTAGCTTTAATTTATTTAGTACCTTACACAAAATGATAGCTAGAATCTGATTGGTTGCTATAGGCAACATCCCCACTTTTTCAAACCCGCAGCTTAGTAAATCTAGCCCCTAGTGTCCAAAGTAAGTAATCAGTTAAAACTTTTTGGTATCTGTGTCCTAGAAAGTTTCCAAGAATTTCGTCTTTTAAGAAAATGTCTAGTTAAGAAGAATTGGATTTCTTTGTAACCATGGCTTAGGGGAGCAGACGGGAACATAAATTTTTCAGATGCATTCTGGAATTTATACAAAGAAAGGAGGATCGACACACATTTACACTGTCAGGGGCTTCAGATCTTGTATCCTCAGATATCGTATCTGCCAGGGAGAAGATAAAGATTTAAGGCAACAGTATTAAAGCATCTTAGCCTTCCTCTTTGTATGTAGCATAATGAAACTTGAGGCCTGCAGTAGGAAGCGTCTACACTTAATTGTACAGAGAGAGGCAACCAGTGGCTCTCCAGCTGTTGCTGGTCTAGTCCCAGCATGCCAGAAAGAGGCTGCCCTGGTTGGACCTTAACCTCTTCATGTTTAATAAAAACACACAACAGAGCTAAAGATTAGGGGCTAGAATTACTAAACTGCGGGTTTGAAAAAGTGGGGATGTTGCCTATAGCAACCAAACAGATTCTAGCTATCATTTTGTAGAAGGTACTAAATAAATGAAAGCTAGAATCTGATTGGTTGCTATAGGCAACATCCCCACTTTTTCAAACCCGCAGCTTAGTAAATCTAGCCCTAAAAGTGAGTTCCATTCTATGCACAGTTAGTGCAATGTTATTATTATTATTGTTGATTTGTAAGGTGCCACAGAGTTTCTCAGCGCCGGATATACATAAAACAGACATACATGGTCGACAAAATAAACGCAGACATGAAAACAAAGAGAAGACAGGGCCCCGCTGAGAGAGCTTACATTCTAATCGGAAGAGGGAACAGTGGAAACGAGTAGTGGAGTGGAGATTGGGACAGTTGTGAGGGTGCGTTAGTGTGGGTGTAAGGTGTAAGGTAAGCTCTAAGAGAGAGAGATGGGCTCAGAGAATGTTTAAAGATTTGAAGGCTGTGGCAGAGTGATTGTTTGTGGTAAGGAATCATCATCTATTTGTATAGCACCACAAATTCCGCAGTACTCACTCACATCAGTCCCTGCTCCATTGGAGATTACAGTCTAAATTCCTTAACATACACACACAGACTGAGACTAAGGTCAATTTAATAGCAGCCAATTAACCTACTAGTATGTTTTTGGACTGTAGGAGGAAACCCACGCAATTTCCACACAGATAAGGCCATAGTTGAGAATAGAATTCACGACCTCAGTGCTGTGAAGGAGAAGTGTTAACCACTAAGCCACTGAGCTGCCCCGATTCCATATGTGGGAGAAGTCTCATAGACAAGAGTGAGAAATGGTTCCCAGAGAAGAGGCGCAGGTCAGAGCTAGAGTGAAGAGGGCCAGTGTGAGAATATATTGAGGTGAGATGTAAGATTTATGTAGGGGTGGAGTTGTTGAGGGCTTTGTAGGAAAGGCTCAGTAATTTGAATTGAATTCTGTAAAACAAGAGAAACCAGTGTATGTAAAGTGAAATAAATGCAGCTGTGATGTAAACATAACCTTACAAATGCAACTCAGATGAACTTTTAAATTAGACATTCATTTAACTGCTAGTTTAGATCATTGTCTCGGGAGACTGTAATAAGATGCAATTAAGCAAATTCTACTGGTCGATCCTTCTTTGTTTCGTGACCTGTGCCCGTATCTTGTAATGATTCCCATGCTGCCTGCTGTACCTAGCCCACCAAATAATTATTAGATATCTGCCTGTCTAGTTATTGCTGGAATCCGATAGATCTTAAGCACACCTCACCAGGTTTCCTTTTCCTCAACTATTGAGACCACACAACTATGTGAGCCTTCATCTAGAGACTAATATGTCTTAAATATCAGTCTGTGGAGAAAGATATGTCTAAAACAAATGGATCTGTCTCCAGCGAATGCTGATAATGAGTCAGGCTGCAAATGAATCCAATCTCTCATCTCTGGACACGCATGGATTTATTAATTAATGTAATATTAATTTAGATTTTTGGGACTATTAATTTAAAACCTAATAATTACAGAATCAAGCTATTCTCTGCAACCATATTTCATGCCATTTTAAAGACATTAGCATAACACTTTTTTTCTGCTAATATTCCAGCAATAGACTGTGTGGAGAAGATGAGCAGTAATTATATGGAGCCAGAAGCATTACAGAACACTTGCGGGGTTAATTCTCCTTGGCAGTTGTCAATGGTAACTTGAAATAGAATCAAGATGCCAGGCAAGTGTGTCCTGCCTTAACCATGCCTTTCTTTGCATAGTACATATGCACATTGCACTTAGAACAATGAATTCATTATCTCTGAGAGGCAGCTTAGCTGCATGGTGACATCTTCAAAGCTTGTCCACTTACCCAGAACTGAGGATTTGTTTCAAATCATATAACTAGCTTTTTGGCTTTATATCTGTCTGTTCAGAGCAATTTGTACCAGCAGTACAAAGAAAAATATGTCCTAGTTTATGGTTGATCCATTTTATTTTAGTGTTTCCTATAGATAAAGTAAAACCTTTCAGCGTAGCCCGGGTACTTAGTACAAAGAACCTAATTTATTTGCATAATTGCACTTATTGATATGTGGGAGACATATTTTATCTCTGCTGAGTGAAAGTAAGCGATCTTGTTGACAGTACCATATGTCCCAACAGTTCTTATCTTGGCAGGACTGTTCTGATTCGCCAACCACAAAAAGGGGCGTGGTTTGGATAGTTTTGTGAGCGTGGTTTGGGTCAACCTTGTCATGGTTTGGTAAATTATGGGAGGACTTGTTTGTGCCGTGATTTTGCTTTTTGAAAGGTTAGGAGGTGTGCAATACTGAGGCATTGTTTACCATGTAGAGAAACTGGACACGCATCTACGGTAGTAGTGTTCAGGGGCAGCACAATTTTATGCCAATTTAATTCTTCATTTTTGTATTTTGCACTTCGTCTTTATAAACCAACTATTTTTCTCAGTTAGGCTATGTCAACACGAACACTTTTCTTGGGTATGTTGGCTGCACTGGAGCACGAAAATTGATGCAAACATCATTATTCACACTTGTATGCTCCCAACTGCTCCTATACTCTATATATGGATTGTATTCCAGGGCTGTTGGGGATACCAATCTCAGATAGAGCTATGAAGCAAGGCACAAGGGCAAAAGAATACTTTTGTCATTCACATCAGTCCCTGCCTCTTTGGGGCTTACAGTCTAAAGTCCCACACCCACCCACACTAGGGTTAATTTTGTCAGCATCCAGTTAGCCTACTAGTATGTTTTTGGAGTGTGGGAGGAAACCCACACAAACATGTGGAGAAAATACAAACTCCACACAGATAAGGCCATGGTTCGGAAACAAACTCATGACCCCAGTGCTGTGAGGCAGAAGTGCTAACCACTGAGCCACCACGCTGCCCAATTCATGCAAATTAGTTAAATACTATGGGCCTGATTCAGAGTTGGATTTACGTTAGGATTTTATATCTTACATGATATTGCACTGCGCATGATCACAAAATGAGGGAACGCGTGGAGTTCATTCTAAACGCATTTGACACTTATGACCCTCTACAACTTGAGAGGCGGAACGGGCGGGTAAGGGGAGGACTAAAATAACCCATGCACAGTAAGGGCGTGTTCACGCAGATGTGGCTCATTCAGACCTGGACGTTTGCATAAGTATTCATTTTTTCAGCAGTATTTGTTGCACCTGCTGCCAGATGATAATGATGACCAAGACAACATTACCTCAGCAAAGTAAATCTCTGCGATTGTTTATTATTGGCCATTTACAAATAGCCATCCTGCCACCTACATGGCTAAAATACACCCACGCCACACCTTTATCTAATTTTAATAATTTTGCCCTGCAAAAGATAATTCTCCAACCCCATACCTCAGCCTGATAACCAGGATTCATAGGACCTTGTAATGTTATTCAAGTCCACAATTGGTTGTTTTCCTTAGTCCACTGCCTGCAGTGACAAAGTATGAAGTGTTGTGTGCTCTGATATGTCTTACACTTACACTATGCCTACACTTGTTGTACTTTGCTGCCTGATGACTAACCAGGGCCGTCTTTCCCATTGGGCACGATGGGCAGGTGCCCGGGGGCCCAGGGGGAAAGGGGGCCCTGGCAGGTCTGCTGCTGTAAAAAATCCTGTAAAGAAGAAAAAAAAAAAGAAAGAAAAAAAAAAGAAACTTACCTTTTGCGGTGGGTCAGGTGACGATCCGGCTCACTCCCTGGTCCTCTCTTCCGTGATGCGCTCGCATTGAATGTCGGGCGTGATGACGTCATCACGTCAGACATTCACTGCGAGCACAGCATGGAGGAGCACAGCGACAAAGTACAGAAGAGGATTCAACTTATCGCTATTGAAAGGTACCAGTAAGTTAAGAGGGGGATTTAAAAAAAATATATAAAAAAATGACTTTACTTTTATAGTTGAAATTGTATGGATCGTTTAAGTTGGGTATATATATATATACAAGTTAACCCGTGCATGATACTCATGCATTCTAGTCAAATCAAGCTACTTAAGGTGTTAAAAAGGTTTTTGTCATGCATTTGGGCCATAGCCCAGGCCTCAACCACCAACCACTCCCCACTGTCACCCCCGGCAACCACCAAGCACTCCCCACTGTCACCCCCGGCAACCACCAACCACTCCCCACTGTCACCCCCGGCAACCACCAACCACTCCCAACTGTCACTTCTCCTTCAAGAAATATATATATATTTTTCTTAAATCTTTATAAACACTTTTAACAATTAACAAATTAAATTAACAAATTAAAAACATCTTAGTATACCAAATTTCAGCCTTTTCTGATTTTTTTTCCCCACACACACTAAGAATTTAGTAGGTCAGTGTATAACTCCACCCAGCAGGTGGCGCTGCAGCTTGGTTTTATATTTTACACACACACACAGACAGACTAACACACGCCACTAGACATTTATATTATAGATATATATATCCTTTTTTTTTTTTTTTACTTATATATTTATATATTAAGGCCCCGGTGCACTACTGTACCCGGGGGCCCATACTGTTGTTAGGGTGGCCCTGTGACTAACCCTAGCCTAAAGGTTATTTCTGTGTCGGCCTCCATCTGCAAGAGTTGTGTCAGCCTCTATCGGCACCTTTCATAAATTATCTGTTTTGGACCACAGCACTGGTGACGTCTTGATATTATTTTGGTAGTGGCCCATTCTCAGACGCCCAGCAGTGGTGCTCCTAATGCTGATATATACATGTCATTTGGTGCGCACTCCAATACGGCTTTAAATGTTATGCCTTGCCCATTAAACACGCACCAGTTCCTCTGGTACCTGTTATAAGTGCAATCAGCCTTCACGTTCATCCTACAAACGGAATATACCATGGTGCGTTATTTGTATACCATATCAATATTTTTATTAAAAAGTCTAGTTACTAACATTTTGAATGTAAAACAATTTCACAGCTCCATGATACAGCTGCAAGGGCGTGGAATCCAAGATTTAGCATGGAGTGCCGAGGTTGGTCAGTTTCATCCCCATGCCTTATGGAAAATCTAATTTCCCGTATCCTCTGAAGATCAGGATCAGCGTCTCCCAGCATCTGTGATGTGTGTTAATGGGAACAGATTCTCCTCTTCGGGGCTGGGGTCTCTGCAGGTAGAGTACAGAAATTGACAGGCAAAGTGGTGGGACTAGAGAGCCATAGATATTCTAAACCCAGAGAGACAGAGACAAGACAGTGAAGTAATTAATATAGGGAAATAGTAATGAAAAAAGCAAATGGGATAATGCGAGCATGAGTAGCATGCATTCATTCACCACTTTTAAGTCAGTAGAGAACAAATCTACGCATTGTACTTTGAAGGTGTTATATAAAGCTGTAGTTATAGTGCAAAATAGACCTTTGGTAACATGTGTTTTTATGGGCAGAGTCACAATATACTGGGTTCCAGGTATGTGCAGTTCTTTGTCTATGTCCACTAGACCCCCAATAGCATGTCACAAATCCAATGTTATTAGATTGGATCAATTCAAATCACTTATGCCATTAGATGACACAGCGCTGGTTTATTTATCCGTTATGTGTAGGGTGCACATAATGTACCTTCCAACATGACCCACTTTACCCAGGACACAATGGTTTGTTCTTGTTTTCTGCTTGACCATGTTATTTCATTGATATTAAAATGACACTGTTTACATTAATTAATTAAATTCAGTCCAGGTTACTGCAATAGAAAAATGTGTGTGACTACAAGACTCACTGGTACTGGGTGAAGTAGGGAAGGTTGGAAGGTATTTTATCAGGTACAGGTTGACATCGGAAATAATGGCAGATGTTATTTGTTGTAATTGGCCCAAATGTATGGTGCTGAACATAGGATGTACTCACCGAGACTTGGGTGCTATATGCTCTGCAGATTTGAGGCTCAAGAAGATATTAGGGATCAAGAGGATGGTGCACCAACCGAGACAAAACCAAAAGCCATTCTAAAAAAACCATAAAGGTTATTAGAACACTGAATATAGGTGTGGGAAGCACACAGAATATTCCTTGGGAGATTAATGTATAGATGTGGCTTATCTGAAGACCTATGAGCCCCAGTACAAAACATGAGTAAGGCCACTGCCACCACCAACACGTCCTACTTCTGCTTGTATTGTGTCTATGCCCTATTCTCCTCTCTACCTCTATAGTCTGCATCTTGTCTCATGTCTACCCCTCATTGCCTCACTTCTTCCCCCATTGTCACTTGACAAAGGGGCTGACTTTGTTTACCCTGTACAGTGTTCTCCTGCCATGACAGGCGACCATACTATCCCTTATCCAATTTGCCTAGCGCCCTATAAATCTCTGCTATAAAGATACCTAACCCCTTATCTCTAAGGTGCACCTCATCAGGCCTGTAGAGGCCCGGGTTAGAAACCTAATTCCTGTATGTTCAATTCGTAGACTATCAATTGACCAAAGATACTTGGCCATGACCACATTCACCTTCTTACGGCCACGGTCCGCCATTCTTCCATCTGCGATAAATTTCCACACTAGCCGGGGAACTATGTCGGACCAGCACAGGAACAATTCATGCCAGGAGGCATGCACCCATGCTAGGTACAACTCAATATATTTGGGATTGCTGAAATCATTTCTACACAGATGTATAACCAAAATATTGGGAACCCCACTCTCGCTATTTTTGTGGACAGTTTAAAACTTGGCCACCTCATTCCCCTGCAACCTAACCAAGATACCTTTGGCTCTTTGTATCCCTGGCCTAATGTTCACCCCTCTTTTACCACATGACTTCCCTCCTTCAGTTCCAGTGCAGCCTATTCTGCAATGACAGTTGGAGTTATAGCAAAACCTGAAACTCACTATTATTTTCTAGCAACATAATCTGTGTGATGTAACTGTCCTGACCACTTTCCTGTTTCTCCACTCACCCAGGGGTCGGTCACATGGTCACAGACGATAACACGAGCATTGTCAAGTGTTGCAGACACTGACCGGCAGGAGGCAATGTTCTGTGTAATCTGAAACAACACCACACACTGTCAGTCTGACAGGGAAAGAATGGGCGGAATTCTAAGTGTAACTCAATACTGTATCATCATCACCATTTTTATATATATATATATATATATATATATATATATATTGTATGTCCTTTGCAGGCTTTATTGTAAATTCTTGATTGCTATACACTTCTCTTGATGAAGAAGACTATTTGCAATTTACTAAACACGGCCTTTATGGCATATGAAGTCTCTGGTGCTGGAAATATAACTTGTAGTACCAGGGCAGTGCAATGTACAGGTGATATAATCATTACAATCTTTGAGATATCTACTGTGTACTACAAAATATATTTGATCACTTGATTTTACCTCTAATACTAGTAAAGAACCTTGAGACATGAATGTAGCAATCATTGGTGAAGTAGGGCTTTCTGTCCTCAATGCTTTGTACACGGCTCTTTTCAAGTTGAAGACCTTCAGAGTTTTAACAGACGGCCTTTTAATGAGAATATTGGCTATTTTTTTTAGTTTGGTGTTAGGATAACACACATACATTTACAGTTTATTCACTTTGGACACAGCCACTTGTACTTTTTTTCCTTAGTGAATTTCTTGGTTCCAAGTCAGTTGGATTCAGCCAACAAAATTGCTGCCTTCACAATGTGAATTTGGTTACTCTGGGTTATCTCTGATTGGTTGCCAGTGAAGTGACAAGCCAGGGGCTGATTATAATAGCGGCATTTTGTGTGATAGGCCAGGGCACGTTTCCCTTTCAAACTCAATAGAGCAGGTATGACCTTGACAACATATGACGCAAGCTTGGGATGAGCAACTTGCTGTATATTCAAGAAAGAAAATAAATAATTCTGAGAATTTCAGTGGTGGCATGTGGGCATGTGACTTCATCCCAATTAGGGGCCCGTGGAAGTTTTAACCTGCCACTGTGAGCGGCTTCATTCATAAATATTGGACAACCCAAATATGGCTGTCTCCACTGTGTATAGACAATAAATGCACTTTATATATAAATATATATGTTATGTCTTATAAATACCAAATGTAGTTAAACTACACACAACTAGTAATACATGAATCATGTATTCCTCCTAATCCTCCCTTTCATTTGTGTAAAAGAGGAGGAAGTATAGGAGATATGGAATAATCCCTGTAGTCTAGAATGTCAGGGTAAATTACAAAATGTTACTGTGAGAATTCCCATTTGATATACTGATTGCAGTAAATACAATGCTATTAACAACAAGCTGGCATAAACAGGTTTTACCTGTTCTAACCAATGGAAGTAATCTACACAATGAGCAATACAGTGTATACCGTACACACCCTACAGAAATAAATAAAAAAACTCATGAGGCTTTAGATGTCAGTTGCAATGAAAGCAGATAAATAATAATTTGCTAAGAAATAGACATATCTCTGTGAAATGTGTAATCATAATTAGAAAATACATTTAATTAGTCAAGACAATGCTAATAAGCAGCAAATATCATCTCTGCTAGCCAGAGTACACATTCTGTGATGTAACCTGGGATAACCCCTAGGAAACCTCTGATATAGAACTGAGAACTCAAACGATCTATATGTTAATAAATGTATGTCAGGATTAAATCAACTTACTGTTTGTTTTACCCACTTCAGATACTGTGAAAAATATCCTATAGCTTGATCGAGCAAACACTTGCTTTCCTAGTGAAAGAACCAGAAATTGAAATTAGCCAAGATTATATATATATATATATATATATGTAAAATAACATACTGCTATAGTAGTGAATGTCTTCAAAATTATTGCATCTCCAAGTAACCTTTCTATGCTCTATTCCACAGAATAGATGCTTCTCTCTCTGTGACTTACATTCTTCAGCAGGGCAATGGTCCCGTTTAGCAAAGGTCCTTTTAGAGTATTGATATCCTGTATTGTACGCTCTATACCGACCTTAAATGATAAAAACATAACTGTTATACGAGATGAACATCCAATGCAGTGGTACTAAAGAGACAAGGTGATATCAAGTAACATGGTCTCCACGTACCTGTAATTCTTGTATTTATAGCAGGAGGTAAATGGACAAAGGTAAATAATTATTATGCATATTTCCTATGACATGCAAGTATGCAGGGGTCATCATGATTCGTAAAAATGTAGAGACACAGTGCAAAAGCCCGTGTCGAGATTGTGGGGGAGACGTTTTATTACTCCTGATAATGGGGCAGTTGGAGAATGGTGTCAGCTACAGGATTCCGCCTGCTTTTGCGCAAAAATGCAAAAATTAGATGATGTTTTGGGGGTAAAGGTATTGTAATGTTCTTCGTGGAGTGGAGTGGAGGGATTTTGGAAGCAATCCCATTGTAGCGTGAGTCGTAAGAGACTTTTTAGTCAGGTAAATCTGCCAGATTTTGACATCCCCTCAGAGGTGGTGGTAACAGGTCTAAGCAACTATTTCAATGGGACAACTTACACCAATTGGGTTTATGTATAAATAATGGAAAGAAAAGCGTGTATGTAATATTGGTGCACATTACCGATAAAAGCTTATAATTCACAAGCTACAAATCAGTGACACTAATGAAGTCTAGAAAATCCAGAGAAAAAAGGACCGGCTCTAATTATGGTGCACTATGTAGTCCCCAAAATCATGCACCAAAAACATTAAACAATCTAAAACATAACTTTTATTCATCAAAAAATATAAAAGAACTGTGGTTAAAAGACAGCAAAATTAAAGTGAAAGTGTCAAGTAAAGTGATTTAAAACTTGCTGTACATGGCTCTTATTCCATTGATGTATAATAATCTAAATATATTTCAAACGCTCTTAAGAATGATTGTCAGCTGATAAGATAAGTTAAGTATATGGGCAGCACGGTGGCTCAGTGGTTAGCACTTCTGCCTCACAGCACTGGGGACATGAGTTTGATTCACAACCATGGCCTTATCTGTGAGGAGTTTATATGTTCTCCTTGTGTTTGCGTGGGTTTCCTCCGGGTGCTCCAGTTTCCTCCCACACTCCAAAAACATACTAGTAGGTTAATTGGCTGCTAACAAATTGACCCTAGTCTGTTTGTGTCTGTGTGTGTGTGTGTGTTAGGGAATTTAGACTGTAAGTCCCAATGGGGCAGGGACTGATGTGAGTGAGTTCTCTGTACAGCGCTGCAGAATTAGTGGCACTATATAAATAAATGGTGATGATGATGATGAATCTCCCGTATTTAATAATGTACGTCCTGCTAATGAACATAAAAGAGTTTGGTTTCTAGCGGGAACGAGGATTGCCCACGTTGGTTGTAAGATCATCTGTGTTAATTACAGCCAATGTCATAGTCATATACTTGTGGACCTGTAATTGTATGTCCGCTGTTATTTGCTAAGTTTGTGTAGCAAGACCAACTGCCATTAAACTCCCCGTATCTTTATTTATAATGTCTCCCCACAATTTCAGCTTGCTTCAAATTATAAGGACTATAGAAAAAGTAATCTTTATAACTGCCAGCAATTAATTTAATCACTAGCACTGAAAAGAGTCCTTAACAAGCTATGTAGTAAATATAGCAAGTGAAACATGACATTTCAGCCTTTTGAGATTATTGGGGCTGACACCAAAACAATTTTGGATAGTAGTAGCGATTGACTAGATCAGTATCAAATCCTGAACAAGCTGTGTAATGCACATAGCAGGTAGAATAAACTGCCATTCATTGATGTCTTAAATCACAGACTCGCCTCTCGGAAAAGAGCTCCTGACTTGGAAGAAGAGAAAAGAAAATTCAGTGATGGGAGTTAATTGCTAACTAGCTATCCTGAATCTCCCTCGGGGTAGGGCAGTGGTTAAATACCAGCTATCATTAATAAGAGCTTATTTCAAGTTCCCTAGTTTATTTCATATGAGAGGATTTGCCAAGTATAGCAAGAAACGCCGACATGCGTTTCGCTGGCAAGCTTTGTCAAGGCAAACCAATTGGGTTCATTTCATAAAAGCATCTATAGAAAAATATAAAACTACCAAATAAAACTACTGTGGCTTATTTTGTTCAGCATATATAATAAGAACAAACAATAGATACTGCCCCGAGCATACAGAATAAGGTACAAATTACTCTGCATTCGAGGAAATTTTTTAAATAGTTGCATCATTCAATAAAGAGATTATACAAAAAAGTGGAGGAGCCATAAAGTAATATTTAAAATGTTGTTAAAAAATACATTTTCTAAAAATAAAAATAAAAATTCTTTAATCTTCAGTTTAAAAGACAAAGGGGCCTATTTAACATCATTCACAAAAAAATTGCCTAAGTATCATTTCTTATTGCTGCTTATTTCAGCTATAACAAATTAAATGTCAGAGCAATTTATCAAGTAAGTCTTGCTGGGACGGCGCTGCCAAAAAGGGACTGTCCTGGCGAAGACTGATCACCCCAATGTCTTTCGCCGCTGCATTAAGTTAAAGACTTCACTAATGGGTTCTGTCAGTACGGAATCTCAGTACACTGGACAGTCCTCCCCAGCGAGGCTGAAAATGCAGGTAAGAGGTGCTTAACGCCAACGCCAACCAGAGATAGCGTTTCAGTAACATTTACTGCTTGATAAATTAACTGATTTCTCAATCCTTATATCCTGTCTATGGGAACAGCGGTATTTGGTGACAACAGGCTAACGCCGGAGCAATCTGTCATTGCTCTGGCGTTAGCCGTTTAATAAACTGAATAAAATTAATGTTTTTGCCGGAGTTCATTCGTTAAAGCCATTGATCTACATGTCATAAAAAGTAAGACCTGTTTCAGTACAAATTAAACAGAACAGGACAGTTGTACTGTATGAAATGTGAATCACATGATGAGAGGACATTTTTGTACTCAGTAGATGTCATTTACAACACTCACTGGACTTGTTCGCCCAGCACACATCAAGGTGCGGACGGATGAAAAAACCTGCAGAAACGCGCTGTGAAAATGTGTAAACACCGTATCAAAAACCTCTTACCACCTGAGAACCACCACTTTTATTAAATTAACAAAAAAAAGTTTTTCTCCTACAAATTGTCTCAAATGAACCAAGAGTGAAGGGACATTGGTGCGCTCTCTATTACACGTGGCACTTCTATGCGTTTGCCCAGTTTAAATCAAATCTTCAAAGTGCTCTCTCAGCTAAAGTGCAACTGGAAGGAGCAAAATTGCATCAAAGATATAGGATGAGATCTCAGAGCTGCTGCAGAAATCAAATCCTTTTACAGAGTGGAAATGGCTCTGCACTCATCTGCACAGCAAGATAATACACCCTAAAAAGGCACACCTCTCCCCTTTATCTAATTTTAACCATCTTACTCCGCAAATTGCATCCTGTTCTGTAAACTCATGAGCTGTGGGCACACCTGCACAAATCCAGCCACCCAGCAGCACCAGGGAGGTTTTTGCACTGTGCCCCGGATGTTTTGCATATTGTAAAGTAAGCCCCGTATATTGATCTCCTTTAGTACAGTAGCTAGTTGTAGAGAGCAGCCAGAACTCACCTTCAGGGTAGGGGCCATCACAGCCAGAGAGCGGAGACTGTTGTTCAACTTCCTCTGAAAATAAATCCATCATACTTTACTTGGTCAGTAGAGACAAACAATCCCATAATAAAAACACTGAATGAGTCTTCGTAGGAGTTCAAACTGGTTTTGTTACCAGTCACTATAACATCGACCTTTCTAACTTTCTAACTCCTTGAAATTTTCTGTACGGTAATGAGGTTACATAAAACATTATTGCTCATACGAAGGATATCAATAAACACTCTGGGCCATATCTCACAACTTTCCAGCTTTTCAAACCGTGGCAGAAACCAACGGGGGCATAGTCACTGCGGGAACAAGGCCACACTCCCAGGCACGTGTCTAGCGTTATGTGGCATGGTAATGACCCGTCCCCACATGTATTACGCACGGTTGGCTAAGTGTTTAGCACTTCTGCCTCACAGCACTTGGGTATTGAGTTCAATTCACAACAATAGTGTTATCTGTGAGGAATTTGTATGTTCTCCCCCTGTTTGCATGGGTTTCCTCCGGGTGCTCTGAAAACATACTGGTAGGTTAATTGGTTGCTATCAAATTGACCCTAGTCTGCGTGTGTGTTAGGGAATTTAGACTGTAAGCTCCAATGGGCAGGGACTGATGTGAGTGAGTTCTCTGTACAGTGCTGCGTAATTAGTGGCGCGGTATAAATAAATGGTGATGATGATGTGCATGGTTGTTGATGGATGCATCCATAGGCACACATTCAGTCAAAAGATGTCATCTGTAAAGTCACTGGTGTAACACATAAAAAACAGCCCGTTTTATTTATTTTTGTCTGGATAACTGTTTCAGTGGTGACCCATTCTCCCCAGTTGGTATTCCTGACTTTACACTATTGGAACACCTGGTACTGACTAGAACTGTCTGCCTGTAGCATTGTGCCATGGTTGTCAGCTACAACCTCCTATATTTCTCATTGGAGCCATAGCCCATAATGAGTCCCAGGCTCTCTTGCAAGGACCTCTGGTGAACTTCAGATTCCTCATAGATGTCCCAGTGGATCCCTTTACACGTGATACTAATTAGGATTCTTTGGTCCAGATGGGAACTGACAGTTCATGTTCTGTAATTAGCATACATCATACCAAATACATAGAAACTAAAGGACACAGAAATACATCAACACTATATAATTAACATGACGGTAACTATGTGTGTAATGTAGATGTCATTTATAAAAATTGATTGAAATGATTGTAGCAGGAAATTAACTGTATAAGTAGCAATTAAATGCATCAATGACATTGTTTACAGGAATGATTGGCAAACTGTGATAGAGGCTTCCAGCAAAGGTGGTAAAATCTAAGAAATATACTCAGGCAAGTTTATAGGTGTAAAAGCTCTGTCCTATTTTGCAGACTTTCATTATTTAATTACATTCAGTGGTCATTATCTGTGACTATATATATCCCTGCCTATCTATTTTTGAACACTAGATAATCTCCCATCTTGGGAAATAGTTACCTGCATTTACAAAATCTCTAATCTGTTAAGTCTCGAATTTTAATGTGAAATTATCACCATGAAAAAAAATCTTCTGATCCATTCTTGCATCATTACGGTTATCAGTCATTTAATTCAGAAATGCTGCCATTTATATGTTATCCTTTTTCTCTGTCTTTCCCTTTCAGTCACTGATAACCGCTTTCTAATGCCAGAGGCACACTATGCAAATGAGAGGGAGGAGACACATTTAAATGACAAACTAGTGACTTATATTGTATTTCCAACATATACCTTGTGGCCTATTAATTCACTAAATCAGTGTCCAGAGGCGAAACACAGTATTGGCGGCCCACATAGAGAAATTTTGGGGAAGGGCCGGCAAAGCATACGTACTGTACTCTCACAAGAGAACTTTGTGTTAAACTGCGTGAAGTATGCCTGCTTTCAGCAAAGGTACCTAACTGGCTTTGGATAAACGCGATTAGTGTCACGTGATCTTCACAATCCAAAGCAAGAGCTAATTAGTACAATGCCTAAGGGTAGTTCCACACTGGCGCTTCCTACGCTCAGGATATATATATATATATATATATATATATATATATATATATATATATATATATATATACACACATTACAAATGGGCTTTTACTCATGCTGTACTATTGATGTTAGACTTTCCCAAACTGCATGACAGATACACTTTACTGATAATGAAGAACTTTTGTATAGGGATGACAACAGGACATACCACATCAGCCTCTTGATCTCGTATAGTGGTATTCTGTAGATCTCTCAGTGCCGCTGCCTCCTTCTCCAGCTGACTCCTTATTGTTGCATTACTCTGAGTGATAATAAAATGAATCGTCAGAGACATGAGTATGATCTAGGCCTAAACAGATTTTGATGGGGGAAATGCCACTTGATTTAGCCCTGGTGTAATTACACTACTCAATCCCAGGGATTAATATGTGCTGTGGGAGCCTGATGACGTTTATTAATAGAATCGGCAGATGTCACTGCAATCAGTGCAGAACTAGAAGATGTAACGTGTTCTAGAATAGCTTCCTGGAGTCTGAATTGAAGAAGTCACACTGAGGATATACCGTTATCCCATGATTTAAAACATATATTGCAAATAAAATCATGATGAATTGTTCAGTGGGAGTCAGTGATATGAGGAGCTACACACAGAACATGAATACACTGACAGTCTTTAACCAATCAAAATTTAAATTTGTATGTGCAAAACTGTTAATTTAAAGAAAACGCAGATACCTGTCAGGACACAAAGCTT
Organism: Mixophyes fleayi; assembly: GCF_038048845.1. NCBI lineage: Eukaryota > Metazoa > Chordata > Amphibia > Anura > Limnodynastidae > Mixophyes > Mixophyes fleayi. Next base: position 66,298,234 of record NC_134405.1, read on the forward strand.
GATTAAGCTGCATTACACTGGTACCAATGATTGAGGAAATAACGGGAAGCCATGCAGATGGAGCAGATTTTTGACAAATTACCATATCGAACAGCCAAGCTGCGGGTGGCGGGCACACTATCAGGCCATCCTTGGCAAAATCAAATGCGCTCACCCTTTTCATACAGATGAAACAACTTTCATTTAAACAAACAGCGTGGCGCACTACATGACACACGGAGAAAATGTGCTCTACCGTGTCTTATTCCACCACCCACTCGCAGGCATTATGCATTGAGTGCCGTGTCTCAGCATTGTGTTATGTGTTTGAATTAAAGTGACTTCATTTGAACTTGCTGCAATTATTGGTTACAATAATAATAAAAAAAAAAACACTGGGTAGGACAATTTAAATAAGGACAGCCTATATTGATACTTTAGTTATGAACATCATTACATTGGCTGGTTGGCCAACTATCTGGATTACCTGGATGGAAGCTTTTGGATTACCTGAATGGATGATAGACTTTCCAAGGCTAGGGAAAATTCCCCAATATCCACTGTCAGAAGAGGCATTTGTATCTGGGAGGAGCAGAAGGGACACATGAGAATGACTAATGGTTGAGTCTAAACTTTTTTTCAAGGGCAATGGGCAAAGTATATACTTGTACATTAATGGGCACATATACACCACTGCTCTCTGAAAATCAATTGGACTGATGTGTGTCTGGTTGAGCAATCCAGAAATTGAACAGTTAAAAGTTGGGACCCAATTAGAAATTATTCATAGGTCTGGACAGGCTGTCTAGACTATGTTGAAGTCGGTGTGTTGAATGATGGGTGCATATAGTTAACAATTGGTTACTAAAGCATCATTCATCCTTATAAAGATGTAATATCTGTGAATACTATCTTCTTTTCTGAATGCATGGAGGTAAAAAATATCACATCATGTCAATGTTTTATCATCTGATTGAAAAAGAAGACAGCGTTTACACACATTACTTTCTAAGTAGGATTCAATGGTCCCTTAGTAAGTGGAAGTTAGCAGTTCATAGCCTAGATGGAAGGGGAGAAAAGTCAAAATTCAAACTCTTTATCACCGGATTGTTCAGATTAGTGAACATTTCTCAGCTCACAACAAGAAGCAGAGAATGGTAGAATCATAACCTCCACATATGCTATTTAGCATCCATTTGTCAATCGAAGAATTGTCGATTTTGCTGGGTTCTTTGGTTAACTAAGAGATTGTGGAGTGTACAGACTGTGGTCTCCCGACACTACACCTACGTCCCCCAGCTCCTTCCTTCTGTTTGTCTTGTTGGTCCTTTTCCCTGTTTTATGCCCTGTCAACCCAAGCTTTTATCCTCTGCTTTGTGCCTTGAACAGCTTCACCCATGGCCATAGCTCTTAATGAATTAGAGTTGGAGCAATGGGTGAAGCCCAGTGGGTCATGAAGCAGAAGATAAGTCTAAACTTGGTCTTATTCTTCACCTGGAGCAGTCAAACTCTGCATAGCGAGACGTCCTTTGCACAATGCAGGATGTTACCCAGCGCCAGCCGCAGCTCTGAGGTCAGTGGGACAGGGATGTACAGTCTGCACCACATGGTCTCCCTGTGTGATTACTCCTTATTTCATAGGCTACAATGTCTATTTCTCTCTTCAAAGAACTTGGTTTTTACAGCTGATTAGTAGATTTCAGTGAAATGGCTTTTTTTAAATTACTGTTAAGGCACGTTTAATGCAGGTACTATATTCTCATCTAAAAGTACACAGATACACATGTAATAACAATACTCAATATAAAGTGACACATACAATAAACCAAACCCCGATCTTCCATCCCTCTTATTATTAATTTAAGACATAATTGTTTTTAAGATGTAGCTGTCACCTGCACAGTTGAGGCGGTCCTTTTGTGGCTTACACCAATATTCAAATCCAATATTCTAAACCAGTGTCAAACAATACTAGTTACAGCACTGTTCTATACCTTAGGATGAGTTAGCCAGCCTTTGTGTAAGCAATCTCCTTTTACAGAGACTGGCAATCTTATTTTGCAGGGCATACAATCTACCGTTTGTACTGACAGACCATGCCAACTGTCAAGATGCCCCAATGTGGTACCTGTGCCAGGATGGTATCAAAGGGCACTTGGTCCACTCCGCTGTTGTTATAGTCTAATAGAACCTGCACTGCAATAGTAGAGATCATGTTGAGTCCGCTCACATCCACAGTGAAGTTGTCAATCTTCGTCTGAAGTTGCGCTGTATACTGGGAGATGATGGAAAGAATAATAAAAAACAGGTTTATCTCGGTGCAACTAGACACTGGGATTAGAGCTCAGTCTCTGTCATCCCGTCAACATTACTCATTAGTTATTAATACAGGTAGTTCAAGGTGGCTCAACTATTGCATTGTATTGCAAAACAGTCTCAGTTCATTAGACAATACTAGCCTAAAGCTGAAATTCAAATAACTCAACGTATAGTACAGAATGATACTAAGAACACAATGGTGTAGAAATAGTATTCTCAAATGAACTGTAACATGTTAATCTATTTGCTACATGAGCTCCTGTAGCCACAAGTTATGTGAGTGGAACACTCCCAAGGGTGTTACCAGACTTGGCTTTGCATGACCTCCAAGCCTATATACATTACACCAACGGCACAGAGATTATGATTCATATGACGGCCCACCCTTATAGGGACTCATATAAAGTTGGATGCATTCGCTCTCTGATCGTAGCAGGAAAAGATCACACGTATCCATGCGCCTGGCTGTACATCACTAGCACCTGTAGCAAGTATACAATGTCAGGATTAAGATGTGTACATTCTTACTCACCAGGATAGCGTATGAGGACATAGAGAAAGCATAGAGGCGTGCCGTGACAGACTTACTAGTAAATCCGACAGTCGCATTACACTATATGAACACTATCTAATAATGTAATGAAGTGTCAGAGAATACTTTCTTTACAATAATAGATAATATAATAAATGAATTTACCATAGAAAATTCAAACACAATTACAAATTTAATTCAATTATATAAAAACATCCGTTGTTTTCTCCTTTAAAGGTCAGATTGGAATTTGCTTTCCTGTTGCAGTCTAAAAGAAATTCCAATAAAATAATGCAAATAGACAGCCACATCTTCATATAATATAGCAGGACACTAATGATTTATGTAGTATTGGCTAGAGAGGTCAATCATCCACTCAGAAGCGGCTAGCGAGAGCTATCATTGCGTTCATTGCACCTGCCCTCCAGCACTCCCAACAAATACACCTCCTGGCAGCTGTATCTGCGCCCAGATCTTCTTCAGTTTTATTACTGTACTTGGCCATTGCCTGTCTGCCCCTTCCCTCGTCTGTTATGCATACTTGCCAACTTTTCCTCGTTGGCTTCAGGGAGATCCCGGGGGGAGGTTATCGTGCGGGGAAGGCTTGACGAATCACATAATTTTGGCGGGGCTGAGATGACGCAATATTTGCATCATTAAGCCCCCCCACCACTTATCTATCTCCCGGGAGCCCGGAAGGTCTCCCAGAAATGCATGAATCTCCCGGACATTCCGGGAGAGTAGGCAACTATGCGTTAAAGAAAAACAGCTAATGAATTTCTAGAGACTGAAGTGTCTTTTACATTTCTGTCTCCATTACTGAAGTCATGTTGTCTTACTTGTCAGTGTTTGATTAAATCGTGGTCTCCATGAAAATGGCCACCTCCATAGGCATCAATACATGGACATAGGACATCATTTCTGAACTGTGTCATCATGCGACAGATGGCAAAGCCAACCACGTCTTGTACTGGCTCAGCATCAGGGAAAATCCCAGACTCTTCAGGGAGTGAGGGAGATCACCCCTAGTTCAGGGAGTCTCCCTGACATTCAGGGAGAGTTGGCAAGTATGCTATTATGCCTCGACAGCCGTAAGGAGTCGCAAGTGTAAGAGGCATTAAAAGCTGCATATGGAAGTACACGCGAGCAGTACAAAAATGCATATTTTATGCTAATACAACTCTGCATGAGCCCTATAACACACACACACAAATAAATATATATATATATATATATATATATATATATATATATATATATATATATGTATACACTAGTTGATTGTCTAAAGTGATTGTTTCTTACCTGGGTGATGTTAAAGGCACTGTCTAAGTCAATGGGATTACTAAATTGAAGGACATCCCAGATTGGGGCACCCCGCTTGCACTGTCTAGAGGGAACAGACACAGGCTAAGCGTTAGTTTCCACTTTTGCATTTTACATCTTTCCTACCAACTGCATTCAGCGTGTGATCAAACGACACCATATTGGGAGGTAACGCTGTCCGAGGCATTGGGAGCAGCACAATGATCTACTTTGAATATACAGACACATACTGAATAGTGGACTTGACAATATCCATGACCACAAGCAGACTACATGAGGCACAGCAGCATAAATCTGACACCTTTTACTTACTTGTACATATCCGTAAAGTTGGAATTGTCTCTGAGTCCGAGTTGCCTTTTCAAATTAATATTTTTAGGTAGATTGCCAGGGTCGTCCAAGAACTGAAAATAATTAAGCAAGTGTGAGATATGCCTAATGCTTTGTAATGTGCTTACTTTGAAAGTGGGGGTTGCACTTTTTCCTATTCTATTTACATACCTTGTAAATATCGCCATTGACCCAGTGTTTGCACAGAAGGGTTTGTGCATTTCCTCCAATCAAAAATGTGATGAATACAAAGATTATGAGCAACCAAGAGAATAAAAAGGACAGATACACCCCACTGCAACAGAAACACATACATTAGATCGTAAGCTCTTCTGGACACAAATTTCTGTTTCACTATTTTGTCTTCTGATTTATATTCATATGCACTAGTTATTGTAATGAACCTCCCTATTTAAAGTACTAGATAAAATGTTGGTGCTGCTTGATGAAAACAAGATAACATTCACTTATTTCTTGCACATATTTCCCTGTTTTTGTTTGTGTTATCTAAACAGGAAAAATAATTACAATACATAAATAATATATTACAATGCATGAGCTACCTCCAAACCTGTCCCCTGTGAGGTAAAATAGTGGACCAAGTAGGCTCATTAGCCTGTATAGCTAACCCCATTGTCCAGTATACTGTACTGTTCTAATGCCAATCATGATCATCACCTTATATAGCGCAAACAAATTCCATTTACAATGCCAATATACTGTAGTACACACAGCATTGCCCCACATTGGCAGTATACTGTAGTATTGGCAAATGGCGATCTGCTGGAACTTCTGTCGTTAGTACTTGAATATAACCACTTCACATATGCAGCCTATTGCAAGACATTTTATAGATGCATATCACCAATAGTCTGCACTATGATGACTTACTATAAACTGGAACACACCATGATACTTAGCCTAATGTGGACTGTGCATCATATGATCTGATAACAGGATGGCAATGTGAGTTTAGACCTAATACTAAGGTTATATAGCTGGGTAAGTGGTGACTTATTTATTCACTTTTTGGTTTTCTTAAAAAAAGTTCTGTGTTTAGGACCAAAACATTGATAACACTTTTAATTCGTGTATTTGGCCATTCCAGCCACTCTCATCGCTAACAGGTTCATACAATCAGGAATAGAGTCATGCGATCTCCATAGTGAAACATTAGCAGTAGAATGGGTCATACAGAATAGCTCAGTGACTTTCAACGTGGCACGGTCATAGGATGCCACTTTTCCAACATTTCTGCACTGATAGATTTTTTGATCATATGGTCCCTTTAAACACAGTCCTAAGTTACTTACATTAAAAGAAACCACATTCCATCCCTCTGTCTCTGTCTGCTGTTCGCATAATCTTGTAGGAGGTAGAGACCCACAACTCCAAAGAGCAGCCCCAGCACAGTGCAGGTGGTTATCAGGAGGATGATACAACATAAAACAACTCCCAGCACCCACCTGAGAATGTAAAAATAAATGAAGTACTGTAAATAGTTATATGGAGGTAGTGTAAATCCAGCATTGATGAGTCAGAGGTGAAATTATAGAGAAATGTGACTATGCATGGGGAGTTATGTATAGAGCCATCAGCAGCAAGCCTATTGAGTGAGGAATTCTTGTGAGAGAGATTGGGCTATCTAGGGCATAGTGATATGTAAGGGGTTCATTTATAAACATTATAGTTGGGGAGATTCCGAGACATGTACCGTCAAATATTTCAAGGCAACAATCGAGACAACACCGGCAAGACCTCCGAACAAATGTCTAAAGTAATGTGGGGGGGGGGGGGGCCATTTTTTTTAAATGAACTTTATTGAAAAAATGAATTGAAGGTTACGGAAGTTGGGGGACTGAAGAGAAAAGGGTATGCTAATAGGGTAGTAGAGTGGAACAAAACATAATCACATGAATACTTTGCAACTGCAAATTAGTGGAGGATTGAGTGGGAAGATGGTGGGGTGACACCAAAGTGCACCATGACGCACTTAGCATGATAAATTAACAGTGTGAATTGTTAATAATACAGGAGATGTGTTTTATTTTGTGGACATGCCTGATAATATTTATGATGAAAGAGAGAGAAGGTGCTTCTGGATTCTTCCAACAAGCCCTTAGGATATGCCAGATCAATCATTTGTTTGTGTTTAGGGATTCCTAGAGTAACACATGTGGATTTCAGAGATTTTTTTAAAAGGTAAATAGACTTTCTACCAAACAGGTATTAGGCTGGGTACACACTATACGAAATTTCTCCTGATGCGTCATCATTAACGATTTTACCGACGATTAAACAAAAAGTCCCGACCAGCACGTTGATTTATGTGTACACACCAAATACACCAAACACAATTTACCTTCAGATCTGTCCTCGTCATCTGTCATAACCATCAACTGAAAAGAACGTGACTCCATAGAGATCTATGGACACTGCCAGTCGTGCATACACACTGCAGGATTAGAACGACATTGTTCCATCGTTGAACGAGATTTTTAGTTTAGTTGAAAAATCAAATGAAAAGATACAATGTGCTTTGGAACGATAATCCTTCATCGTTACAGCATACACACTAATGCAATGTCGGGCCGAATGCTCGTATGTTTTGTGATTGGCCCGATAATCTTCTGAAAACCCTGTAATGTGTACCCTGCCTACGTTTCAGACATTTTCACCAGGGTGCTGCCTCGTCTGCACAAATTGGGATGTTAGGAAACATTTTAGTCAATCTTGTGGGCTCATGGAACTAGCAATAAACTGGCCCATTATTAAGATTAGGTGAACCTATGGCGCTAATGCTTAGGGAACGAATAAATCACTGGATGAGACACATTATTTAAGATTTACTGGTCCTTTAATTATGTATAGGTCTTGTTACATGTTCTACCCTCCTTTTTGTCAAGCTACATTCATGTTTACCTGTAATATTCATAGCGTTCTACCTCTTCCCCATACGATGTTGTCTTGTCTTCAAAGTTAAGTAGAGTTACAGCGATTCGATCAATATATTGATATATGGGGATGTTGCCTGCATAGGTTTTAATTTCTTGTTCTGTCTTATTCAAGGCAATAGTAATATCTGGAATTAGAAAACGGTGAGGGAGACTTTCAAATATATTCTACCAATAAATATAATAGGAAATACTTTTTAGCCCTTTGGGCTTACAACTCACCACTAATACTTGTGGAAGTCTGTGCTCTCACGAGATTTGTCATTTGATCGAGAGCTTGAAGTACCTGAGAGGATGAGAGAGAGTGGAGACTAATGACAGAGTCACTGGTGGCAATTACACGGAGAGAGAGTAATAGGGATATGGAAGAATGACACAAACGGGGGACAAAAACAGAATACAAACGTGCACAAAAAGGCAGCACTGTGAAAGAGAATGGAGATGAAAACAGCAGGAAGCTGTCATTGGGATAAAATAAGAAGCTAACAGCTGGTAGTAACTAAAAATAACATGACAGAAATCCATGGCTACAGTATGTAAAATTATATATATATATATATATTATTTTCCTTAAACAGTCATACATAATTCATATGAAAGAGTTTAAGTAAAATTTAAAAAGAGTAGTGGGAGCACTGTTCCCGGACTGTGTAGTTGGACAGATTTGCCAGTGACCATGGCCCTGTGTTAGACAGAAGAAGGTCTGTGTAGTGATCAGGAAAGCAAACTGAATAAAGAATGAGGTCAAGTACAGGGTAAGAAGTGCTGAGGTCTCGCCCAGTGCGAGAGAAGCTAAGGCCCTAATACATATTGGATGGTGCTAATACAGTACGGGAAGTACTAGGGCATACCTCCCAACTGACCCGATTTCAGTGGGACAGCACCCATTTGAGGTCGACTGTTAAGCTGTCCCACGATCAGACGTGTGTCCTAACCCCTCGGCAAGTTGGGACCTATGTGGCTATTTACGATTGTAAGCATGTACCACACACTTTTCTCTCTTTATATGTACCACACACACCAGAGGCGGATGCCTCTGATGGCAATTGCATGTCAAGTGTGTTTTTAGCAGGGGTTTGGGGGAAAGCTATCCAAGAACACTAGCCACGCTCCCAGAGGCATGACCACACCCATTGTGACGTGGACATGCCACTTAAGTAGCACAGTTATGCCCCCTATAGAGGAAGTGCTGTGTCCCGCTTTACAACTCTTAAAATGGGAGGTATGCCATGCTAGAGATACTAAGGCTACTACAGTGCAGTAGATGCTAAGGCCTAGTACAGTGCAGTAGATACTAAGGCTACTACATTGCATTAGATGCTAAGGTCTAGTACAGTGCAGGAGATACTAAGGCTACTACAGTGCATTAGATGCTAAGACCTAGTACAGTGCAGGAGATACTAAGGCCTAGTACAGTGCAGGAGATACTAAGGCTACTACAGTGCATTATATGCTAAGGCCTAGTACAGTGCAGGAGAGACTAAGGCTACTACAGTGCATTAGATGTTAAGGCCTAGTACAGTGCAGGAGATACTAAGGCTACTACAGTGCATTAGATGCTAAGGCCTAGTACAGTGCAGGAGATACTAAGGCTACTACAGTGCATTAGATGTTAAGGCCTAGTACAGTGCAGAAGATACTAAGGCTACTACAGTGCATTAGATGCTAAGGCCTAGTACAGTGCAGGAGATACTAAGGCTACTACAGTGCATTAGATGTTAAGGCCTAGTACAGTGCAGGAGATACTAAGGCTACTACAGTGCATTAGATGCTAAGGCCTAGTACAGTGCAGGAGATACTAAGGCTACTACAGTGCATTAGATGTTAAGGCCTAGTACAGTGCAGGAGATACTAAGGCTACTACAGTGCATTAGATGCTAAGGCCTAGTACAGTGCAGGAGATACTAAGGCTACTACAGTGCATTAGATGCTAAGGCCTAGTACAGTGCAGGAGATACTAAGGCCTAGTACAGTGCATTAGATACTAAGGCTACTACAGTGCATTATATGCTAAGACCTAGTACAGTGCAGGAGATACTAAGGCTACTACAGTGCATTAGATGTTAAGGCCTAGTACAGTGCAGGAGATATTAAGGCTACTACAGTGCATTAGATGTTAAGGCTTAGTACAGTGCAGGAGATATTAAGGCTACTACAGTGCATTAGATGCTAAGACCTAGTACAGTGCAGGAGATACTAAGGCTACTACAGTGCATTAGATGCTAAGGCCTAGTACAGTGCAGGAGATACTAAGGCCTAGTACAGTGCATTAGATACTAAGGCTACTACAGTGCATTATATGCTAAGACCTAGTACAGTGCAGGAGATACTAAGGCTACTACAGTGCATTAGATGTTAAGGCCTAGTACAGTGCAGGAGATATTAAGGCTACTACAGTGCATTAGATGTTAAGGCTTAGTACAGTGCAGGAGATATTAAGGCTACTACAGTGCATTAGATGCTAAGACCTAGTACAGTGCAGGAGATACTAAGGCTACTACAGTGCATTATATACTAAGGCCTAGTACAGTGCAGTAGATACTAAGGCCACTACAGTGCATTAGATGCTAAGACCTAGTACAGTGCAGGAGATACTAAGGCATAGTACAGTGCATTAGATACTAAGGCTACTACAGTGCATTAGATGCTAAGGCCTAGTACAGTGCAGGAGATACTAAGGCTACTACAGTGCATTATATGCTAAGACCTAGTACAGTGCAGGAGATTCTAAGGCTACTACAGTGCATTAGATAATAAGGCCTAGTACAGTGCAGGAGATACTAAGGCTACTACAGTGCATTATATGCTAAGGCCTAGTACAGTGCAGGAGATTCTAAGGCTACTACAGTGCATTAGATGTTAAGGCCTAGTACAGTGCAGGAGATACTAAGGCTACTACAGTGCATTATGTGCTAAGACCTAGTACAGTGCATTAGATACCAAGGCTACTACAGTGCATAAGATGCTAAGACCTAGTACAGTGCTGGAGATACTAAGGCTACTACAGTGCATTATATGCTAAGACCTAGTACAGTGCAGGAGATTCTAAGGCTACTACAGTGCATTAGATAATAAGGCCTAGTACAGTGCAGGAGATACTAAGGCCTAGTACAGTGCAGGAGATACTAAGGCTACTACAGTGCATTATATGCTAAGGCCTAGTACAGTGCAGGAGAGACTAAGGCTACTACAGTGCATTAGATGTTAAGGCCTAGTACAGTGCAGGAGATACTAAGGCTACTACAGTGCATTAGATGCTAAGGCCTAGTACAGTGCAGGAGATACTAAGGCTACTACAGTGCATTAGATGCTAAGGCCTAGTACAGTGCAGGAGATACTAAGGCTACTACAGTGCATTAGATGTTAAGGCCTAGTACAGTGCAGGAGATACTAAGGCTACTACAGTGCATTAGATGCTAAGGCCTAGTACAGTGCAGGAGATACTAAGGCTACTACAGTGCATTAGATGCTAAGGCCTAGTACAGTGCAGGAGATACTAAGGCTACTACAGTGCATTAGATGCTAAGACCTAGTACAGTGCAGGAGATACTAAGGCCTAGTACAGTGCAGGAGATACTAAGGCTACTACAGTGCATTATATGCTAAGGCCTAGTACAGTGCAGGAGAGACTAAGGCTACTACAGTGCATTAGATGTTAAGGCCTAGTACAGTGCAGGAGATACTAAGGCTACTACAGTGCATTAGATGCTAAGGCCTAGTACAGTGCAGGAGATACTAAGGCTACTACAGTGCATTAGATGCTAAGGCCTAGTACAGTGCAGGAGATACTAAGGCTACTACAGTGCATTAGATGTTAAGGCCTAGTACAGTGCAGGAGATACTAAGGCTACTACAGTGCATTAGATGCTAAGGCCTAGTACAGTGCAGGAGATACTAAGGCTACTACAGTGCATTAGATGTTAAGGCCTAGTACAGTGCAGGAGATACTAAGGCTACTACAGTGCATTAGATGCTAAGGCCTAGTACAGTGCAGGAGATACTAAGGCTACTACAGTGCATTAGATGTTAAGGCCTAGTACAGTGCAGGAGATACTAAGGCTACTACAGTGCATTAGATGCTAAGGCCTAGTACAGTGCAGGAGATACTAAGGCTACTACAGTGCATTAGATGTTAAGGCCTAGTACAGTGCAGGAGATACTAAGGCTACTACAGTGCATTAGATGCTAAGGCCTAGTACAGTGCAGGAGATACTAAGGCTACTACAGTGCATTAGATGCTAAGGCCTAGTACAGTGCAGGAGATACTAAGGCCTAGTACAGTGCATTAGATACTAAGGCTACTACAGTGCATTATATGCTAAGACCTAGTACAGTGCAGGAGATACTAAGGCTACTACAGTGCATTAGATGTTAAGGCCTAGTACAGTGCAGGAGATATTAAGGCTACTACAGTGCATTAGATGTTAAGGCTTAGTACAGTGCAGGAGATATTAAGGCTACTACAGTGCATTAGATGCTAAGACCTAGTACAGTGCAGGAGATACTAAGACTACTACAGTGCATTAGATGCTAAGGCCTAGTACAGTGCAGGAGATACTAAGGCCTAGTACAGTGCATTAGATACTAAGGCTACTACAGTGCATTATATGCTAAGACCTAGTACAGTGCAGGAGATACTAAGGCTACTACAGTGCATTAGATGTTAAGGCCTAGTACAGTGCAGGAGATATTAAGGCTACTACAGTGCATTAGATGTTAAGGCTTAGTACAGTGCAGGAGATATTAAGGCTACTACAGTGCATTAGATGCTAAGACCTAGTACAGTGCAGGAGATACTAAGGCTACTACAGTGCATTATATACTAAGGCCTAGTACAGTGCAGTAGATACTAAGGCTACTACAGTGCATTAGATGCTAAGACCTAGTACAGTGCAGGAGATACTAAGGCCTAGTACAGTGCATTAGATACTAAGGCTACTACAGTGCATTAGATGCTAAGGCCTAGTACAGTGCAGGAGATACTAAGGCTACTACAGTGCATTAGATGCTAAGACCTAGTACAGTGCAGGAGATACTAAGACTACTACAGTGCATTAGATGCTAAGGCCTAGTACAGTGCAGGAGATACTAAGGCCTAGTACAGTGCATTAGATACTAAGGCTACTACAGTGCATTATATGCTAAGACCTAGTACAGTGCAGGAGATACTAAGGCTACTACAGTGCATTAGATGTTAAGGCCTAGTACAGTGCAGGAGATATTAAGGCTACTACAGTGCATTAGATGTTAAGGCTTAGTACAGTGCAGGAGATATTAAGGCTACTACAGTGCATTAGATGCTAAGACCTAGTACAGTGCAGGAGATACTAAGGCTACTACAGTGCATTATATACTAAGGCCTAGTACAGTGCAGTAGATACTAAGGCTACTACAGTGCATTAGATGCTAAGACCTAGTACAGTGCAGGAGATACTAAGGCCTAGTACAGTGCATTAGATACTAAGGCTACTACAGTGCATTAGATGCTAAGGCCTAGTACAGTGCAGGAGATACTAAGGCTACTACAGTGCATTATATGCTAAGACCTAGTACAGTGCAGGAGATTCTAAGGCTACTACAGTGCATTAGATAATAAGGCCTAGTACAGTGCAGGAGATACTAAGGCTACTACAGTGCATTATATGCTAAGGCCTAGTACAGTGCAGGAGATTCTAAGGCTACTACAGTGCATTAGATAATAAGGCCTAGTACAGTGCAGGAGATACTAAGGCTACTACAGTGCATTATGTGCTAAGACCTAGTACAGTGCATTAGATACCAAGGCTACTACAGTGCATAAGATGCTAAGACCTAGTACAGTGCTGGAGATACTAAGGCTACTACAGTGCATTATATGCTAAGACCTAGTACAGTGCAGGAGATTCTAAGGCTACTACAGTGCATTAGATAATAAGGCCTAGTACAGTGCAGGAGATACTAAGGCTACTACAGTGCATTATATGCTAAGACCTAGTACAGTGCAGGAGATTCTAAGGCTACTACAGTGCATTAGATAATAAGGCCTAGTACAGTGCAGGAGATACTAAGGCTACTACAGTGCATTATGTGCTAAGACCTAGTACAGTGCATTAGATACCAAGGCTACTACAGTGCATAAGATGCTAAGACCTAGTACAGTGCTGGAGATACTAAGGCTACTACTGTGCATTAGATGCTAAGGCCTAGCTATAGTGCGCAAGGGGATAAAGTCTACTAGCTACTGAATGCTCCAACAAGAATTACCTTTTGGAAAATCCCACGCAGGTTGATTTTCCTCACATTGCTTAATTTATTCACATATTCACCTATAGAAGGAATCTAAAAACAAAGTGTCTCAGAGATTAATGAAAAGTACTGTACATCATGTCCCATATTGTTATATCCTTCTATCTTTCCTTCTTGTCATTATTATACTCCCCCCATTCACTATTTCCCTTCATACTCTAATGCTCTATAAACCAATCCTGAGATTCTTGTGGCTTCTTCTTATGCTCTTGTCGTTTTTATCTTTCCCTTTTTCCCATTCCAAGTGCACCTTCGTATTACCCCCTGTACACTACTTTCTAGGTATATGTCTGTACGTACCTTACTATTGTTGAGCCCCAGTTGCACACTCTGTACAATGTTGGCAGCTTCTTCGCAGTTGTCGCAGTTTGCGTCAGATAACACTTCCAGTAGATTCTCCCTGTGGGTTATGAGTGCAGCCATCAGACTGTTCTCTCTATTCTGCAGGTCCACCAGAGTCATGTTCACGTCCACCACAATCTGAGCTGCGGCTTCCAGTTCTAAAGGGGGTATAGAAAAGCAGTCATGCTGTTTATAAATAAAAGGTCACAGGTGATTTCTTAGTGATGACAGTACACTGAGTTCTCCCCATTCTTCTATGTTGGGGTCAGTAACCTAAATGTTACTGAGACAGTTGTGCAAAGTATTATGGAGGAGAAGTGAAGAGGAAAGGTCTGCATCCTAGCAGGGTCAGAATAGTGCATCGCTGCGCCCCATAGAAAACTTTGGGCACAGGTCCAGCCATGCCATTCTCACCTCATTGGCCCTTAATAGAGCAGTGTAGGGGGCCTTTCCTGATCATGCGCGATCTGGCGCATGTGAATACTGCACCACTCAGAAGAAGCCCCCGCTGGTCTGCAGAGTGGGGGACCTGAATGGGACGACCCAGCATTATTGACCCTCCTCACCTCCGGTTCCTGTAGCTGCATCACCTTCTATTGTCCTGTTTTCTAGGACTAAAACCATGTGACAAACAGGGAAGTTGCCAAGCATCTGACACTCTGTCATTCTTAAAATGTATATTTTTTAGTTAATTTTTAGTATAATATTTGATTAACTTAAAAAAAATTATTCAACCCCATTATAGCTGTATAATAAACAGAAATACACCATTTCTGTTGGTTTGCTTGTATACTTTTGATGAACTAAGAATGTGGTGAGATTGCTAATGGGACAAAACCTCAAATCTTTTGAGAACCAAGCAACTCATCAGTCCCATCAATGTAAGAGACTGTTTCTGATTGGCTGCCCATCTATCAAGTAAGATGGGCCTACCGAACATTAACTAATTTGCGATGGAAACGCCTCTATTAATTTCTATGGGTTTTTTGGGTCCCTAATTATTATGGCGGAAGAACAGAAGATTATTGTAGGTAAGTTATAAAACAAAGCGCTACACTATAGAAAAATGTTGCGGCACTATATTATTTTAAAAAAGCGACAATAATAAATAAATTTAATTTATTCATCCAAGGGGCTATGATTATTTTAATTTTTTTATCTAGGCACTGTCAAGGATAAGCCCCTCTAGCTACTCCCTGATTAGATATCTTATCTTATATTCTAACAGTCATACAATATATCACCTCTATTCTGTCAGGAAACCGCTCCTGAACCCCTTTATCAGTCACAAACCGCACTCTGCGCACTTGTGACTTGGAAGCTTACTGTAAGGGATCACAGGATTCCAGACCCAAATCTAACACTCACTTCTTTCTCTAAGGTTACAGATTTCACTGGTCACCCAATTGCGCACACTCTGTGCAACGGTAGCTAAATAGTTAACTCTTCTCACTCTGGTATCTAAAGAATTAATC
Organism: Mixophyes fleayi; assembly: GCF_038048845.1. Taxonomy (NCBI): domain Eukaryota; kingdom Metazoa; phylum Chordata; class Amphibia; order Anura; family Limnodynastidae; genus Mixophyes; species Mixophyes fleayi. The sequence continues at coordinate 66,313,776 of NC_134405.1, forward strand.
CAGCCAAGCAATCCGCCTCTTCTAAACAGGCAATGGATTCGTTTAGAGCAATAAGGACAGAACTATTACATTTTAGATTTAATATACAAAAAGTACAATGCTTACAGATAAGAAAAACAATTAGATAAAGATTTGACATACAAATAAAAAATTGCAAACAGTTATAAAAACAAATGGGATGAAAGTACAGAGCATTACTTACAAATAATAATCTGTATGCCTGGGGCAGGCAAAAAGATGGACAGTCCTTCATTTCGATTGATCCCCAAGAAGCTGACAATTTTTCCTTCCAGAACACAAGTTTTCAAGCAACATGAAATGGGATGGTCTTCACAGGGGCAGCGTTTAATGCTAATCGGGGGTTGTGTCCTGGGACACTTTTTCAAACCACATTTACATGTTGCCTGATTTACTAAGCAATTCTAATATGTAATATATTTTTTCTGGAGAGCGTTACATCGATCCAATTTTATCATTAATAAATCCCCTATGACTTTGTCCATCTTTTGATATCAAACACGCCTAAGTACAGTGCATTCGCAGAGCTTACACTCCTTTTCTTCATTTCTCTGTGGGGCAGAATTCTTAATTTAACATATGAGCTGCCCTTCATCATGCTATTGAGGAATATGTGGCTGATCACTACTTTTATTGATTTTAAGTGGCATATTTTAAACTGAATTCTTTTTGTCTATACAGTATTACATATAGGCTATATCAGCACCTGGCCTCTTTGAGCCAGACCACATGCTGAGCGGTACCTAAAAGTCTATTCAAGTGTCACAAATAGGCTAGATCTCACCACGGGAGTCTTTTAAAGTTGTCCCCCCAGGTGACACTTCTATCTTTTCTCACTGGGATGTGCAAAGCCATCCTAATACATTTACATCAGACTCTCTGGCTGCAAATCTTACACCGTAACTTATCAATGGATTCATTTCATATCACCTATATACACTGCAGTTATGAATTATCCCTTATAAATAACTGCAAGCTCTCTATGTTCACGACAGGCACTATTAATTAATATTTTAACTACAAGAAGAGGGACTTTTTATATTACCAGTACCCAAGTACCTACCTGCCAGGTGTACCAGGAGGGGCCCAATGTAATTTAGCATTGTGCCTGGCATCCCTGAGTGAAAGGCCCTAATTTTTATCTTCCCCCCCTTAATTGGGGGAAGGGCTTTTTGTTTTTTATTAAAAAAAAAAGTAATCAAAGTGGTTTTCTATAAACCGCATTTAGGGATTTGAATACCGTTGCAGATCGCCAGAGATTTGCTCTCAAACCCTCCAAACTGCTAAATTAGTTATTTCACTGTTTGCCGGTTAAAATCACTGGCTATGTGGTTGTGAACCCGCCAAAATAATACATTTCACCCATAGTGTTCCTACCTCCTGCTGTCTGAAGTGCCGCTTCTAGGAGAGGGCGAATTTCATTATTGACCTTGTCAGTCACAGTCTGATTAATGGCAGGACTGAAGCCTGTGAGGACACAACAGAGAGAAATATATAATCAGATGCTGCATATTATTCTCTTGGTCTAACACAGGACAAGTTTGCTTCTTGCTGGCGTCTTGAAAAAAAATAAAACAGATCAGTTTTTTGCTACAAATGGCTAATTGCTGTATTGGTATTAGAGATTAGCAGAGCAGTTGTAGCTGATGACTTAATTTATTGAAATAACATAATTGTCCTTTACAGACAAAGCAGAGAGCTATTACAATCGTACAGAACTCTCCTTCAAGTTTCTTAGTCAAGTGCCCGCTTCAAACGAACTCTTGAACAAGAGACGATAGAATGGAAAAAATCAACAATTCATCTGGGAAGAATACGCTTGTTGGCATCAGCTAGAAACTTCCAGCTTGAGAAGAGAATGATATTGTTTGATCCAACAATTAATACACACATTTTGTGTCGGTTACTCGACTTACTAGTACTGCATAATACTAGTACTTCATATTCCCCACATTCCCATATTACAACCATTTTCAAAGCCCAAGTTTTGGGAACACCTTTTGCATCACCAGAAGTGATGAATAATTAAGATGTATAATCATATACACCATTCATTTATAGAAATATAAATTGCATAGATTTATACATCTATTAATATCACTTGGGTATAGGACAATATTGATTCTTCTCCAGTTTTTATGAACTTTTTTTTTTAACGCGTGTCCTTCACTTGCACAGAGCGGAGACAATTTACAAAGCACAAAACGTTTGATGCGCCACAATGTGCATCAGACGGTCTGTCAAAGTACATGGGTTTGCAGACAGATGGCGGTGTTTGCAGAGGAGCGCAAGTTTGCACAGGTCAAGGGGAGGAGTTAAGCGGAATGAGGGTGTTCCTAGTACGCAGTAGGTACACAGGGCATTTCCTTTAGGACCAATTTTCTTCTCTCTTGGTGGTGCACTCCAAGCAATGTTATAAAACGCTAATAAACTGCCACATGTGATAATGTAACATATGATGTCCCCAGACTCTAATGGTTAATTTAAGGACAGAATGAGGCTAAAATAAGCAGTATTTTAAGAGAAAGATGGAAAAGTGTATTTTAATGAAACGAGTGGTTCTTAAGTACTAGAGGATTGGACTTTTAAATGTTGTTTATTCTTGTCTCCAAGAAGCACTGTGCCAATTTCCACAACTCCACACACCTAGATACTCTCCAGAGGCACGCAGTGTGCAAGAGTACAACTTACACTTTGTCACAGTCCAATCTCCCACCATCCACATAATAAATAGTTATGGTCAGATAAAAGCCACTGTAGCATAATGTGCTTATCTACTTTTCATACTCTCTTTCTGGAAACAAGAAGTGGGCAGAGCTTGATGACGCCACTTACATCATCAGTTGGGTGCAGCAAGATGCACCCAAGAATCGTGGCATCACACCCCTCACTCAGTGATCATTAAGGGGGTGAGATTTCATGACATAATTTGCATCATTAGAACATGACCATTTTCCAGGGCTGTGAGAATTGCATGTTCTCCCAATAATCTGGGATGATCTAGGACATTCCAAGAGAATAGATGACTAGGTAGGTGACCGTTCTTAGGATGCTTTGAGCATATTGTTTAGCATATTACAGTATGCTGGGTATCACACTTGGTATACTGCATGTTTCATGTTTTTTGGCATATTACACTGTGTGCTTATTATCTGACATATTACACCTTGTTGAGCTTGTTACTTAGCATATTACACCTTGTTGGGTTTGTTACTTAGCATAATACATTATGCTGGGTATCACACTTGGTATGCTGCACGTTGTTTGGCATATTACACTGTGTGCTTATTATCTGACATATTACACCTTGTTGGGCTCATTACTTGACATATTAAGACATCAAAGTAGCACAAGAGTTAGCATTGCTGGCATACAGCATTGGAGCCTTAGGTTAAAGTTTGTGTGATAGAGAATTTATACTGAAAGCTAAACTGGGGCAGAGACTGGTGTGTATGATTAAACATTCTTTTTAAAGTACTGTGTAATATGTTGTAATATGTTGGCACTATATTAATAGAACTTACTATTATTACATCTTGTTGGGTTTATTACATGACATATTTCATCTTGTTAAGAATATTACTGTGCATCCTGCTGCATGTTAGCTTTTATTGCTGGGCTATATATTGCGTCATGTGTTGTTTATTCTGATATTGTGTATGATGATGCACCGCACACCACGTATATCACACATGTTAAGTGTTACACACTACATTACTCACTGTGCAGATCAGCAAAAACTCTTGTTTTAGGGACAGAGAATTCAGAAACCACTTTTCCAATGGCCTAAAATAAAAAAGGGAAATGTACATATTGTTAATTTTTCATATTCTGCTAAATATGCTGCTGATTTACTTGGAAAACCTAAAACTCACGGGCCTCTTTCATCAAAGAAAGCAATGTGCGTGTAAAAAATAAATAAATTATATAATAACTTCATACTACTTATTAACCCTTTCTATGATGCTGTATGTATGCCACTTGCATGATATTGCCTGGTATGATAAAGTATATATGATGATGGGAGAATGGCTGTGCTGCCATATACTGTGTGATTATAATGGCTGTGCTGCCATATACTGTGTGATTATAATGGCTGTGCTGACATATACTGTGTGATTATAATGGCTGTGCTGCCATATACTGCGTGATTATAATGACTGTGCTCCCATACACTGTGTGATTATAATGACTGTGCTCCCATATATTGTGTGATTATAATGACTATGCTCCCATATACTGTGTGATTATAATGACTGTGCTCCCATACACTGTGTGATTATAATGACTGTGCTCCTATACACTGTGTGATTATAATGACTGTGCTCCTATACACTGTGTGATAATAATGGCTGTGCTGCCCTATAATGTGTGATTATAATGGCCGTGCTATTATATACTGTGTGAGGAAAGGAAAGGATTATCACCCAGACAAACTGTGCCTCATTCTCACACTAATAGGGGACCAGTTACTATACTTTCTGTCCCTGGTCCGCTCCTCATCACACTTCATTATGATGGAAAATGTGTTGTAGTTAATGCCAAGTCAAAAGGGACAAATGTGTTTCATATATTCCAAATGCCCCTTATGGCGCAAATGTACATTAGTACACATTTACACAAATATATACACACATTTTTGTTAAACAGATAACTTTATATAAAATAATTTTTAGAATAAATTTAAACTACCAACTCATTTTAATTTCTCTTCTGTGGTACAAAAAAAAAAAAAATGTATTTCGCTCAGGTGGGGTCTGTGATTTTCAAACTAATGTTGAAAGGTCCACTGTAAAAAATAATAAAATGTAATGGGCTGGAGAGCCCATGGCTTTAAGGCCGTTCTTTTACTCTCTTGTCTCAATTCGCCCCTTTTCCTTCCTTCCTTTTCCTTCCTCTATCTTCTGGTATTTTGCGGGTTGGCGGGTGACCTCTTTTGGTAGTGTGCTGGCCTGCTGAATATCTTAAGGTAACTTTAGTTAGGGTTTAAGGTATACTTAAGTTGGGTGGAGTATACAGGGTGGGGGTGTGGGTTTAGTATTAAAGTTATTTAAGTTGTGGGTAGTTTTAATGTTATCGCAAATATATAGACAAGGATTATATGTGCTTATAAGTATATCAATGTATGCTCTGCAGGGGTGCGGGGTAGTGGGATAAGAGGGACTATTATATGTATTCTGGTACATCTGATAAGGAGCTGAAAATTCTCTCCTGGAATGTGCGGGGCCTAAATAATGCTGTGAAACGTTCTCTTGTACTAAGACAAATTAGAAAAAATGATCCTGATATTGTTTGTCTATTGGAGACTCACTTACACGGTGATAGAATACTCGCCCTTAAAAAAGCATGGGTAGGTAGGGCATACCACTCTACGTACACGACAATATCTCTCGAGGGGTCTCTATATTGATACATAAGCGTCTCTGCTTCTCCTTGGAAAAAATTCAAGTGGATGCAGGGGGAAGGTTTGTACTGATAAAGGCTGTCATTAATTGGGTTCCAGTGATTCTGTTAGCTGTATATATACCCCCACCGTATAATAGTGAGGTGTTAAGGAAATGTGGAGAATTCATGGCATTGTTCCCAGAGGTTCCAGCCATTTGTATAGGGGATTTTAATAATGTGATAATTGGAGAGGTGGACAAATGGCGAGAGAAAATTGCTGTAGTTGGCAACTCTAAGTCGTCTTTTTCTGCTATGGCTGAGGAAATGGGGTTAGTAGATGTATGGCGTTTGAGGCACTCAGAAGAGGTCCAATTCTCCTGCTTTTCTACATCACATAATGCATTTTCAAGAATTGATCTGGCTCTGCTGTTACACTCTCTGGTACCGTTGGTAAGGAGCATGGAATATAGGGCTTGGGGAATTTCTGACCACTCGCCCCTCTGCCTATCTATTGATTTTGCAATTGATAGAGGCCAGTCCTTTTGGAAATTAAATTTCTTTTGGCTCTCCTTGATGGGTACAGGAGCGACATTGGTGACACAGTGGGAAGGCTTCTTTGTAGATAATCTGGTAACAGCAAGGCCACCTATAGTTTGGGACGCTTTTAAGGCTTTCCTAAGGGGGACATTAATTGCTGGCATAGCTGAAATTAAAAAGTCGTCCAGACAAAAAGAACAGATATTAGAGAAAAAGTGTAAATCCTTAGAAGCACAATACATTGCGGACAAAACTGAGGTTGCAAGGGGAACATGGCAGTTGGCCCAGAGAGAGTGGGTAGAGTATGTATTTGAGAAAGCCAAACGTAAATTTCTGTTTTCTAAGCATGTACGATATGCAGAGGGCGATAGAAATGGTAGTTTTCTGGCTTATCTGACAAGGGGGAGACGGCGGATGCGGCAGTACCGGTTATCTGTGATGACAGTGGGGTTAAGAGGTATCTGATGCCTGATATTGTTGAGGTATTTCATAAGTATTATACTAATACATATAAGTCACAGGTCAGATATGACATGGATAAGTTACAGCGGTATTTGAATGATATCTCCTTTCCTGTCCTCTCCGATGATAGTAGGGAGTTTTTGGACTCACCCTTTACTCTTGAAGAGATTGATATAGCTATTATGTCATTCCCCTGGAGTAGATGGAATCCCAATTGAATTATATAAAAAAACCGGCCCTTTTTTGTGTCTAGATTGTTGGATACATTCAGCGAGCTGGGTGAGACTGGTGCTCTTTCCCCTTCAATGGCAGAGGCAATAGTGGTGGTGCTGCCTAAGTCGGGGAAAGATTTGTTGTACCCTGAGTCGTACCGCCCGATTTCACTTTTGTCAAATGATGTTAAGATTCTGGCAAAATTACTGGCTTTGAGGTTAAGTAGAGTGGTGCTGGAATTAATGGCTTTAAGGTTAAGTAGAGTGGTGCTGGAATTAATTCATCCGGATCAGACGGGATTTATGCCGGGCAAGTCCACGTCTATCGATCTTAGAAGGCTGTATACTCTCCTGCAGGTGCGGTCACCCTCTTCTGAGAGCGAAGTTGTGGTGTCCTTGGACGCAGCCAAGGCGTTTGACTCTGTGGAGTGGCCATACCTGTGGGAGGTACTGTCCCAATTTGAAGTGGGCCCGGAATTTATAAAATGGGTTAAACTTTTGTATTCACATCCAGTGGCGAGGGTCTGTGTCAATGGGCATCTTTCTCAACAATTTCAATTAGAGCGGGGTACTACACAGGGATGCCCGTTGTCTCCGGCCCTGTTTGCATTAGCAATAGAGCCGCTGGCCTGTAAGATCCGGCATGATAGAGAAATTGTGGGACTTAGATCAGAGCACAGAGAGGATAAGGTGGCATTATATGCAGATGGTATGCTGCTGTTCCTTTCAGATCACGACACTTCCCTAAAACATTTGCTGCCGGTGGTTGATGGATTTGGTTTTTTTTCCGGCCTAAAAATGAATTGGGATAAATCTAGCGTGTTCCCTCTGGGATGGGAGTGTCCCGTGACAATGCCAGAAGGCTTGCAGTTAAAATGGGCATCGAAATTCAAATACTTGGGAATATGGATCTCTAATACCCCCGCTGAATATGTAGAACTTAATTTGCAGCCCCAGATCAAATACATTAAAGAAAAAACTCATGTATGGAATAAGCTCCCACTTTCTCTCTCTGGTAGGATAAATTTAATTAAGATGATGGTGCAGCCAAAGTTTTTGTATATACTCCAGCAGTCACCTGTATATATTCCACCCTCCATTTTCCGATGCATTGATAGCTATTTGGGGAGGGGGAAGGGCTAAGGTCAAGCTCAGCTCGCTGTGTAGATCCAGATCTTCTGGTGGATTTGCACTTCCTAACTTGCAACTATATTATTTTGCCTCTCAGTTGGTCCACCTTAGGGCATGGGTTTCAGACCCCGATTACCATGAGCTACATTGGGTGTTGGTACACCAATTTAATTCTAATCACACTCCCTTACAGTCACTGCTGGCGGGGCGGCTTGGTATGCGGGCTCCTCCGCTCCTGATTCAGGCAGTTAAGATTTGGACAATCTGTAATAAAATAATGAAACAAACTGACATTGATCCATGTACTCCTATCTGGGGGGCAAAGAAATTTGAGAAGTTGAATACAGTGAAGAGGGCCAGGGAGTGGTCACGGTTGGGTGTGGTGTCGGTAGGTCAACTTTATGACACAAATGTACTTAAATCCTTCGAACAGTTGGTTGGGGAATTCTCTGTACCCAGAACAATGTTTTATTCTTACCTTCAATTACGACACGCCCTAAACACACAATTTAAAGGGAAGACACTGGTGATTGGGGTGGCTCCACTGAGGAAACAACTACAGGCCTTGGGTTATAGAGGTCTGATCTCTCGAATGTATTCATGTCTTCTGTATGAATCCACTGCAGATGATTTGGATGGTTTGAGGAATCAGTGGGAAACAGATATTGGCCCTTTATCAGACAAGGAGTAGGGAATGGTTACAGACAGTACTAAAGGTTATACGTCATCATTAAAATTTCAACAAATACAGGTGTTTATCTTACACAGGGCCTACTTTACCCCTATTAGATTGGCAAAATTTCACCCGGATGTTACCCCTAACTGTCCGAAATGCAATTCGATCAATGCTAACTTTTGGCACCTTCTATGGGAGTGTTCATGTATACGAATCTTCTGGCGAAGGATCAGGAGATGTATTCAGGTTACTGGAATTGAAGTGTCTCTTAGTTCACCGGCCACTTGTCTCTTTGGGCTCCGTTTGAAGGGGAAAGTTAATAAACTGACAAAAATGTACATTTCACAGTTATTGATGTTGGCTAAGGTCTGTATAGCAAGGCTGTGGGTGGCCCCGACGAGTTCCCACGGTTAAAAATTGGAAGGCACTGGTTAATACCACCATAAGGCACGAGAGATTTGTTTATACTAGCAGACAGGCTCTGAAGAAATTTGAGAATATATGGTACAGATGGTTAGAGTCTCCATTCTATCCTGTGTCATCTAGTACAGATGCTCTATTTACTTAAATGTATGGCTCCCGCAGTTCTTATAATAAGTATCTGAGTCCATGTAATAAACCCTGCATGTGTAACATACTTATGTATGAGCATTTATGATGTATGATCCTGAATGAATATAGCACATTTATTATTATTATGCTTTATTGTAATCTTGTAAATTCCGTCATTTAATTCTGATATGTATGCGATTGTTTTTCTTTTCTTTTTGTTGTTTGGTATGTTTATATCTTAAAAAATTTCAATAAAAATACTGGATTGAAAAAAAACAAACTACCAACTCATATTTAAGAACTCACATAATATATACACTATACACATACAGTATGTATATACACATATACACATGTACACATATTGAATTTGGGTGGCTAGTATTTCTTCGTCGGTTGGAAAAAAAAAGAGAAGAACAAAACATTTTACAATCACAATCTTGTGACATTTGTAAAGCACATCTCGGCTCTATGGGTGTACTTTGTTCACACATTTTCCAAGCTCAGCAGAGTTCAGAAGTGCTACATTAAGTGAAACTCTCTGCTAAGGTTCATCTTGTTATGAGCACAGTATTAGCCAGGGGACTACATTTTGGAGGCACAGGCGGATATATATTGGAAGGATGTGGGGGGGGAGGGGGGTGTGATGGACAACAAACACTTATTAGGCCCATGTGTCAGACAGCTGTGGAATGGAAACTGCCTTGGTATAGGTGAAGACACTTAGGAAAGAAGGGCTGAGGACTACACTTTTATGCAGCAAAACAAAATAAGGAATGTTAGACTAGATTATAATATCAAGATACTTACATTCTTCTGCACGGGCCTGGGCTTGACTCCCTACCGCCTCTACGTAGGTTTCATAAAGGGCCTTGGATTGGGATTCTTGGTGGGTTGGGGAAAGGAAATCCTCTGGGTTTGGGGAAATGGACAGTGTGCAATACAATATTTCTTGGGCCTCCTCCTGGGCCTCCTCCACCTAATGTGCATAATCCAGGGGTTCCTGCTCTGCCTCCTCCATGGGCTCCTGATGGGGCTCCTCCTGTACATCATCCAGGGCCCGTCCTCTGCCTCCTCCATGGGCTCCTCGTGTGTTCTTCCAAAGACCCTCCTCTGCCTCCTCCATGGGCTCCCGATGAGGCTACTTCTGTGCCTCCTCCATGGGCTCCCGATGAGGCTACTCTTGTGCCTCCTCCATGGACTCCTGATGGGGCTTCTTCTGTGCCTCCTCCATGGGCTCCTGATGAGAATTCTCCTGTGCCTCCTCCATGGGCCCCATAAGAGGCTTCTCCTGAGCCTCCTCCAGGGCCTCTCCTCTGCCCCCTCCATGGGCTCCTGATGGAGCTCCTCCTGTCCCTCCCCCATGGGCTCCTGATGGAGCTCCTCCTGTGCCTCCTCCATGGGCTCCTGATGGAGCTCCTCCTGCCCCTCCTCCATGGGCTCCTGATGGAGCTCCTCCTGCCCCTCCTCCATGGGCTCCTGATGGAGCTCCTCCTGTGCCTCCTCCATGGACTCCTGATGGAGCTCCTCCTGTCCCTCCTCCATGGGCTCCTGATGGAGCTCCTCCTGTCCCTCCTCCATGGGCTCCTGATGGAGCTCCTCCTGTGCCTCCTCCATGGGCTCCATGAAGTAATTATTTTGCCCTCCATCGTAGTCTATTGGTGAGTACAAGGACATATGTGGGACAGTGTATAAGCAATTAAATGTTTTTACTGCCTTTTCCACCTGTTTAGATTCATGGCTGAGCCACAGCAGCCTGGCCCAGGCTCTGGTTCCTCTGCATCGGGCTTGAAACGGAGACATCCAAATCTCTGCCCTCAAAAGGCTGAAGTGCTGCTACAGTTGGTGAAGGAGAAGCTGCAGATTAGCAACCGGCAGCTCTCCCCCACAGCGAAAAAGCAAATCTTAAAAACATTGTCCAATGTATGGCAGACCAACATCTTTAGTAACTTTAAAAAATGTGTACATTATCAATCATACTTTGCCAATCATACTTTGTAAAATATTTTATATATAGTATACATTGCAACATTCTAATCTTTGAACATTTCGTACTGGTGGTAGGACTTTAAGCGTCATCTGAAGGACAATCTTAGAGTCCACTGCAGACGTTCTAGGGGGACATTTGGTGGTCCCCTAGCTGCCTTGGACCTCAGTCCCCTGGAGACCATGGCATTAGCCTGCATAGACGATCAGTTGGTGCAGGAGGTGGGGAGACACCACTATCCCCCAGAGATAAACTGCAGATTACAATACATGCATAAAAAATTCCAATGACTAATATTTTGTTTAAGGAAATATAAAGGCACACCAACAATAGGTTTTCACCAAAAAATATACGATTCAATTTTTAGCACTTGCCAATTTGAATGCACATAAAACACCTAAATCATTTGCATTTATACTGCAACTTAGTTAGCTTATTTCACAATCTGCCCATGGTCTTCAAGATTACTGAGTGATTTCAGAGAACATCACTTAGAGATTGCAAATGGATACCTAGCAGGGGCAGGCTGGGCTGGGGGGCAGGAGGGCATCTGCCCCCCAGGCCGGTCCCATAGTGGGCTACCTTGGGCTGGGTCACTGGGCCACCTGCATTTTACTTCCTTTAAAACAGGCTGCTGAGTCGAGTCTTGCCCCCTGGGCTGAAATTTGCCAGCCTTCCCCTGATGCCTAGTTAAAAATTCCACTCAAGACAAAGATATGCTGGTCTTTAAATTTATATGGTACTATAATTATTAACAATTTTCATAAAAGATGATCCCAAATATACACACAGACAGAAAAAATAAAATAAAAAATTGTTATGAAATCTACTAACATGATGCAAAAGTATGAGTTTTATGAAGTCAAACAGATGTTAATGTATTTTTTTTTTTAACTACTATTTTAGCTAAAGATGCAGATACAGTGAAAAAAGAGGAGGACCTTGTGGAGGACATGCGTGATGTGAAAGAGACACACATGAAAAGAGGAAAGAGGGGGCAGAAAATGTACCATTCCAATCAATTCTTAAAAACACCACACATCAAATCAACACAAACCTCACCCATATCCTTCACACTTTCCAACACACTACCTTGACCGGTCTCACAGACCTTGTTGCCTAATATGTTGCCATTAACACTCCTGACTCAATGCCACATGTTTCCCCTACGTCACATGTTTCCTCTCCTTCCCCTATGCCACACGTTTCCTCTCCTTCCCCTACGTCACACGTTTACTCTCCTTCCCCTACGTCACACGTTTCCTCTCCTTCCCCTATGCCACACGTTTCCTCTCCGTCCCCTACATCACATGTTTCCTCTCCTTCCCCTATGCCACACGTTTCCTCTCCTTCCCCTATGCCACACGTTTCCTCTCCTTCCCCTACGTCACACGTTTCCTCTCCTTCCCCTACGTCACACGTTTCCTCTCCTTCCCCTATGTCACACGTTTCCTCTCCTTCCCCTACGTCACACGTTTCTTCTCCTTCCCCTACGCCACATGTTTCCTTTCCTTCCCCTATGCCACACGTTTCCTCTCCTTCCCCTATGCCACATGTTTCCTCTCCTTCCCCTATGCCACACGTTTTCTCTCCTTCCCCTATGCCACACGTTTCCTCTCCTTCCCCTACGTCACACGTTTCCTCTCCTTCCCCTACGTCACACGTTTCCTCTCCTTCCCCTATGCCACATGTTTCCTCTCCTTCCCCTACGTCACATGTTTCCTCTCCTTCCCCTATGCCACACGTTTCCTCTCCTTCCCCTACGTCACACGTTTCCTCTCCTTCCCCTACGTCACACGTTTCCTCTCCTTCCCCTATGCCACACGTTTCCTCTCCTTCCTTTATGCCACACTTTTCCTCTTCTTCCCCTATGTCAAATTTCCTCACTCCTGCCCCTCTTCCAAATTTCTCTCCTCAGGCCCCAAATGTAACCTCTTTATCCTCCCAAAGTTTACCCTGTAGCCCCACTGCCATCTACAGCCCCTCCACCCTCTGCTGCCCCTCCACCATTGCAGTCCACATCATGGGTAACACGCAATGGCGGAAAGAGATTCAATGCTCCAAATAATGTCCCAGGGTTCAATCGAGGAAGAAAAAGAAAATAGTCTAATTTCTTTAGGATATTTGCACAAGTGGTTTTGGTTGTCACTTTTATTTTCACATAATTTTTTTGTCCATTTACTTTCAGCATTAACATAGTAACATAGTTGATGAGGTTGAAAGACACCAGACCATCAAGTTCAACCTATTTTGGAACTCCTGCAATCCCTCACTTATATTTGAAGTTGATCCAGAGTAAGCAACCGCCAATCTGTTTCAATTGTGAAAATCCCCCAAGACCCAATATTGCAGTCCTATTTTTACCCTATGTCCACTACTATCCTTCATTTTAATTAATGCTCGTATCCCTGGATACATTTTTCCACAAAAAAATTGTCTAACCCTTTCTTAAGCATATCTATTGAATCTGCCATCACAACCTTCCCTGGCAGTGAATTCCATATCTTGACTGCCCTTAATGTAAAGAATCCCTTCCTTTGCTGGTTGTGAAATTTCCTCTCCTCTAAACTTAGGGGGTGACTGCCTAAACGGGCTAATCTGGCTAATCTTTCCTCATAACTTAATGACTCCAAACCCTTTATCAATTTTGTCGCCCTTCTCTAAACCCTTTTTTGTTCCAAATTATCTTTTTTATAGAGTGGTGCCCAGAACTGTACTGCATATTCAAGATGAGGCCTTACCAATGATTTATACAGTGGCAAAATTACACTGTCTTCCCTTGCATCTATACCCTTTTTTATGCATGCCAATACTTTATTTGCCCTTGCAGCTGCTGCTTGACATTGAGCACTATTGCTAAGTCTACTGTCTACAAGCACTCCCAAATCCTTTTCCATTATAGATTCTCCTGAATGAATTCCATTTAATTTATAGATTGCATTCTTGTTTTTGATCCCTAGATGCATAACCTTACATTTATCTATGTTAAACCTCATATTCCATTTGGCTGCCCAATCCTCCAGTTTATTTAAGTCCCTCTGTAGAGAAGCTACATCTTGCTCTGATTTTATTACCTTACAGAGTTTAGTGTCATCTGCAAAAATAGAGACTTTACTCTCTAAACCATCACCAAGGTCATTAATAAATATATTAAAAATGAGTGGCCCCAGCACGGAACCTTAAAGTACTCCACTTAAAACTTTTGACCAATTAGAAAATGTTCCATTTATCACAACTTTCTGTTCCCTATTCTCTAACCAGTTTTTGATCCAAGTACAAATGTTGTTTCCTAGACCCAGTTCCCTTATTTTGTAAACCAACCTCTTGTGTGGCACTGTAAAAGCCTTTGCAAAATCTAAGTAGACCACATCTACTGTGCTGCCCTGGTCTAAGTTCCCACTAACTTCCTCATAGAAACTAATTTGATTAGTTTGACATGACCTATCCCTCCCAAATCCATGCTGATTCCCACTAATAATCTTATTGCGCACCAAGTAATCCTGAATACTATCCCTTAATATACCTTCCAGTAGTTTCCCCACTATTGATGTCAGGCTTACAGGTCTATAATTCCCTGGTTGTGATCTCTTCCCCTTTTTAAACAACGGCACCACATCTGCTATTCACCAATCCCTTGGTACTGAGCCTGATGAGATGGAATCTATGAAAATTAAGAATAGCGGTCTAGCTATTTCTGAGTTTAGCTCCATAAGAACCCTTGGGTGTATGCCATCTGGACCTGGAGCTATATTTATCTTAATATTCTTCAGTCACCTTTGGACTTCTTCCTCTGTCAACCAACCATTACATTTGAAGCAAAGCCCAAAAGGCACTTACATGTAAAGTATGATGAAACCGCGTATAGCTAGAAAAGTCTTGGGAATCTGGAGGGCTTGGATCAACGTCATCCATCTCGGCCTCTTCCACCCATGAAACCCCACTCCTTATCCCAATGGTATGGAATACCACACACAGAGCAATTATGTTGCATACAATACTCGGTGCATACAATAATGTACATTATACAGTATAAATATATTTACAGCTATCATAGATCTATTAATGCTTATTCCCAAGTTTCTGTATAATATAGTCCAAATATATATAAAAAAAAAAACTAAGCATGGTATGAAATTTAAGAAACATGACAATTCCATTAAATTATTAAATAATTAAAAAAATCAAAAGAAAAAAAATAAACCATTACAAATGTGTGGTACATAGGCATGCATAGTAGATGACAGACAAAAAATTTAAAAGATTTTAAAGCACACAACCACAGTGCACACGTATGAAAGTGTGTAGGAACTATATGACACGCACATAACATTTAAAAACAGACAACCATTGGTTATGTTCACACTCATGTGTTAAAAATGTATGAAAATAATTGTCAGGCGCCATCCCTGTGTCTCTCCTCCCAAACAGGGACAGCAGCCTGCTTCCTGTGTCGCAGCCGTATCTGGTTGCTTGGCAACCAGATGCATAGACTCGATTGGGGCTTCCATGCATGCGCGCCTCATTGCTCGGCAACGGGATGCTACTATCGGACCCTAAAGGGGCTGCTGACATCACAGCCACCGGTAATTACGCTGGGCACTTCCCTATATATAGGAGACTCTGGCACCATTAGGGTGCCAGAATATTAGGTCCTCCTGCTCTAGTGCTACTTTTACTACTTCTGTGATTGTCTCCAGTTATATGACTGGTTTCCCTGTGACCACGCTTCTGCTTATCACCTTGGCAATATATATATTGCTACCTGTGTTTCTGACCTCGGCTTCCCTGTCCTCCTTGGCTAGTTCTGTCTGCACGTCCTGACTAGGATTGCCTGACCGTCCTTACCATCTGTAGCTGCGCTGTCAACCCTCTTTGAGGACTGCGACCTGCGCATCTCCTACAGCGAAATCCCCAAACTCCCATGTGGGGGTCCCTGGAGAAGATCGGAGGGGCGTTAGACTCTGCACCTCAATGTAGGATAGTGTCAATACCAGCAAGCAGCCAACTTAGCTTCGGAAACGTTCACAATAATTTGAAAAGCAGACACAATTTCAACATTCGCAGAAGGATGCAGTGCTTGTAAAATATAAAAGAATGGACCGATCTCTTTGGTATATAACAATCCTATAATCCTCAGTAAACAATACTATAAACAATCCGCTTGACGGAATGGCATCATAGTCACCTCCTTCTAGCAGTCTTTTTGTACAATATGATGAGTGTGTGCAGGTGAATAGTCCATTCTACCATCAGTTGATGAGGATGTGAATGCTGTGTTTGGTCATCACTATCATCCGTGAGCTAGACTTGACAGTGCTCCTGAGTTTGAATCGAATGTATGTGCAGGGGAAAACCTTTACTGTACATGGACTACGTGCATCCACCCCTTCCCCAGTCCGTTCCACCTTCAAAACTTAATCTGCAGTAAGCGTCCTTTGCGCTCGAAGCTGAATTGAAAGCTGCTGCGTTCTCTGGCGTATGATCCGGTTCTGGGCATGCGCACATTGTGCGCATAATTCGCAACATGTCACCATTTCCGTTTTTTAGGCCCCTAAACTACAAACCACCAAACACTGAGAGGCACAATTGTTACACAGAACATTGCACAACGCCAAAACACCCCCTTCTGGAAATTCCTTTTTTCTTGCGTGGTATGAAACTTGTGTAGGTAATGCCAGTTACAGCAAGCCAGGCAGGCCTAATTGAGCTTGATACCGCTAATGGGAGCTACAGTATGACATCCATTAACAGACTTGTGTGGGTGAAGAGTACCTACGATTATGACAAGCAACAAAACAACATCTTATGTGACAATATGTGACTTAATTGAACATCACTTTAGCTTTGTGTCGGGAACATAATCCACACTGGATCTGACAGCGATGAACAAAAAATTAGACCATTTACTTCCACTACTTAAATCTCAACCTGGTCTGACATGTTTCATGGTAATGTTTGTTAATTCACTATCATTTTTAAGCCCCCTTCCTAAAGTGCAGTAATAAACGGTCATCACTTCACAAGGCAAAATTGCTATTGATAATTTACTATGTTGGAAAGAAATAAATGTTTTTTCATGTACTTTGATTTCTCATACCATTCCCAAATTTCTGTATTATATAGTCCAAAAATATATAAAAAACTAAGCATGGCATGAAATTTAAAAAACATGACAATTCCAAACCACCAAACATTGAGAGGCACAATTGTTACACAGAACAGGGAAGAAAAAGGGGTGATTAGGTGACAATTTATTGGTCCTGCTATAATACCTCTTCCCTTCCCTGTCATATGGGCAGGCAGAGGTATATTGGTTTCACTGCAATCGCAGGATCAGCACTAAGTTTAGATAGCTCCATAATAGTATTCATCATCATCATCATCATCAACATTTATTTATACAGCGCCAGCAAATTCCGTTGTGCTTTACAATTGGGAACAAACATTGATAAGACAATACTGGGTAATACATACAGACAGAGAGGTAAGAGAACCCTGCTCGCAAGCTTACAATCTATAGAACAATGGGAGTTTGAATCACAAGGGCATGTGCTACATCATATTGCACAATGGACCAGCTAGAATGCAAAGGTAAAAGTACTGAGAGGGCTGTGTGTGTACCAATGTTGGTCAGAGGGTTGTTGTCTTGCGTTAGCTGTGTAGAGGATAGTAATAGGGTAATCTAGGGAAATTAAGATGGTAGTTTAGGAATATCATAACCTTGTCTGAAGAGGTGGGTTTTCAGTGAACGCTTGAAGGTTTGAAGACTAGAGGAAAGTCTTACTGTGCGTGGGAGGGAATTCCACAAAGTGGGTGCAGCCCGGAAAAAGTCCTGTAACCGAGAATGGGAGGATGTGATGAGAGTGGAGGAGAGACGCAGATCTTGTGCAGAACGGAGGTGTCAAGTAGGGAGGTATTTCGAGACCAGTGAGGAGATGTATGTCGGTGCAATTTTGTTGATAGCCTTGTATGTTAGTAGAAGAATTTTATATTGGATTCGTTGAAATACAGGCAGCCAATGTAGAGACTGACAGAGTGGCTCAGCAGAGGAAAAACAGTTAGTAAGGAAATTCAATCTAGTATTTTATGGAGGTGTTATTAACACAGCATCACAGTTCCTTAAGAGACATCTACAGACAGCAGTTTGTAATAGAGATGAGCGCACTCAGATTTCCTGAATCCGAGCCTACCCGAACGTTGCCGATCCGAGTCGGATCCGAGACAGATCCGGGTATTGGCGCAAAATGAAAACTTGAAACCGAGGCTCAGAGTCATAATCCCGCTGTCGGATCTCGCGATACTCGGAACCTATAAATTCCCCGCTAGTCGCCGCCATCTTCACTCGGGCATTGATCAGGGTAGAGGGAGGGTGTGCTAGGTGGTCCTCTGTCCTGGTAGATCTCGTGCTGTGCTGTTTAGTTCTGTGCTGTGCTGTGCTGTGTTCTGCAGTATTAGTCCAGTGGTGCTGTGTGCTGTGCTCTGTCAATTTTGAGTTCAGTGGTGCAGCTGGATCCTGTGCTGTGTCCTGTTCAGTCCAGTGGTCCTGTGTCCTGTGCTCTGTGCTTCTAAGGGCATAGTTCTTATTTCCCCGTTATTCCCAAGTGTTTAAAAAAATTAAAAAAAAGTTATAAAAAAAAATACAAAAAAATTATTTAAAAAAAATTAATTACAACACAATTTGCAAAACCAATCCTGCAGTATAAGCCCATTGGTACTGCAATATTACCAAGTTCACTGATTCAGCAGTAAAAGTCCAGTGGTACTGCTATTACAAAGTTCACTGATTCAGCAGTGTATAAGTCCAGTGGTACTGCTATTACAAAGTTCACTGATTAAGCAGTATAAGTCCAGTGGTACTGATATATTACAAAGTTCACTGATTCAGCAGTATAAGTCCAGTGGTACTGCTATTACAAAGTTCACTGATTCAGCAGTATAAGTCCAGTGGTACTGCTATTACAAAGTTCACTGATTCAGCAGTATAAGTCCAGTGGTACTCTCCTGTGCCGCATATAATTTTTAAAGGCTTTGCTGAGTGTGTGTGGCTTAGGGGTACGCTCTTTTGTGCTACATATAATGGAAAACCAAAATTTGGAGTATAAAGTAGGGAAAGATCAAGACCCACTTCCTCCTAATGCTGAAGCTGCTGCCACTAGTCATGACATAGACGATGAAATGCCATCAATGTCGTCTGGCAAGCCCGATGCCCAATCTCCTAGTACAGGGCATGTAAAATCCAAAAAGCCCAAGTTCTCAAAAAATAGCAAAAAGAGAAACTTAAAATCATCTGAGGAGAAACGTAAAGTTGGCAATATGTCATATATACGACACGTAGTGGCAATGAACGGCTTAGGCCCTGGCCCGTGTTCATGACTAGTGGTCCAGCTTCACCCAAGGATCTAAGCCCTCCTCCTCCCGCCCCCACAAAAAATTTAAGAGAGTTATGCTGTCAGCAACAACAACAAAACAGCAAAGAACTCTGCCTTCTAAACAGATGACATCACAAATCCCCAAGGCGAGTCCAAGGGTGTTGTTGGTTGTGAACCCTGACCTTCCCATCACTGTACGGGAAGAGGTGACTCCATCCAGCATTTGCAGCACGCCCTCTGCATATGCTGGAAGGATCACCCACAGTCCAGTTACAGATTTGGCTAATGAAGGTGTGAATGTTGTACACCGGGAGGAGGATATTGATGTAGCTTGCGCTGAGGAGGATGCTGATGATTATGATGCAGACAGATACCAAATTGCCTTTCTCAATTTCTATTTATATTCTAGATTATATAACGGCTGAATAGTTTTCTATTTTACTCCTAGTGGAGAGGGGATCTGATGCAGACAGATAC
Organism: Mixophyes fleayi; assembly: GCF_038048845.1. Lineage (NCBI taxonomy): Eukaryota > Metazoa > Chordata > Amphibia > Anura > Limnodynastidae > Mixophyes > Mixophyes fleayi. The sequence continues at coordinate 66,333,582 of NC_134405.1, forward strand.
CAAACTGCCTTTGTCCATTTCTTTGTATATTTGAATTTCTAGTTCTACAGTCTATGCAGGCTGCTTTTTTTATATTCAACTACAAGTGTAGGGCGGGATGGGGGGGCATAGATAGCCACCAAAGTAACGTGGTCCATTTAATTTCACTTTCTAGCTCCACAGTCTGTGCAGCCTGCTTTTTTTTTTATCTTCAAAGTGTTTACAAGCCTTGCAATCTAAATTAACAAGAGGTAGTGACGTGGTAGAACTCCAAAAGGCAGTTTGGAAGCCCCTGAACAAACTGGCTCTATTTTACCTGAGTTGTCCCCCCTCCAGTGTGTACTTGGAAAGAGTTTTTAGTGCAGCGGGGAACCTGGTCAGTGAGCGGCGAAGGAGGTTGCTTCCTCACAACGTTGAAAAAATTATGTTTATAAAAATGAATAATCAATTCCTCAATGAAGTACAGCACTGCCCTTCAGATAGTACAGAGGGACTGTGGTTGTGGAGTCCAGCGGGGACGAATTGATAATGTGTGAGGAGGAGGAAGTACACACTGTAGGGGGAGAGGAATCAGAGGTTGAGGATGAGGACGACATCTTTCCTCAGTAGAGCCTGTTTAGTTTGTACAGGGAGAGATGAATTGTTATTTTGGTGTGGGGGCCCAAACAAACCAATCATTTCAGCTACAGTTGTTTGGTAGGCCCTGTCGCTGAAATGATTGGTTTGTTAAAGTGTGCATGTCCTATTTCAACAACATAAGGGTGGGTGGGAGGGCACAAGGACAATTCCATCTTGCAACTATTTTTTTGGCATTATGTGACCATTCAACAGTCGTTTGCCATGTTCAAAAAGTAAAAGAAAATGTCAACAAATTCAAAATATTTAATCAAAAGTTAAATGCCCTGTCATTATTTAAAACAAGAGGGTTTGACGTGCTAGAATTAGTGTAGTGTTAATATGTTATAAACACTACACTTGGAACTTGGAGGAGGTATTGTGGCCCCGGTATCAAATTTAGTACCGGGGCCACCCCACTACGCAGTCCTGATACTTGTTTGGTGGAATTCTGACCAGTTGAGGGTGTAACTATTTATTATATTGTGGCCCCGGTATCAAATTTAGTACCGGGGCCACCCCACTACACAGTCCAGAATTTTTTTTGGGGAAATTCAGAGCCGTGGAGGGTTTTTTATTAATTATATTGTGGTGACCACTCCTCTACGCAGTCCAGGTACATTTTTTGGTGCGATTCATACCAGTTGATGGTTTTCTTATTATATATATTGTGGTGACCACTCCTCTACGCAGTCCAGGTACATTATTCGGTGCGATTCAGACCAGTTGATGGTTTTCTTATTATATTGTGGTGACCCACTCCTCTACGCAGTCCAGGTACATTTATTGGTGCGAATCATACAAGTTCAGGGTTTTTAATTTATATTGTGGTGACCACTCCTCTACGCAGTCCAGGTACATTATTCGGTGCGATTCATACCAGTTGATGGTTTTCTTATTATATATATTGTGGTGACCACTCCTCTACGCAGTCCAGATACATTTATTGGTGCAAATCATACAAGTTCAGGGTTTTTAATTTATATTGTGGTGACCACTTCTCTACGCAGTCCAGGTACATTATTCGGTGCGATTCATACCAGTTGATGGTTTTCTTATTATATTGTGGTGACCACTCCTCTACGCAGTCCAGATACATTTATTGGTGCGAATCATACAAGTTCAGGGTTTTTAAATTATATTGTGGTGACCCACTCCTCTATGCAGTCCAGGTACATTTTTTGGTGCGATTAAGACCAGTTGATGGTTTTCTTATTATATTGTGGTGACCCACTCCTCTATGCAGTCCAGGTACATTTTTTGGTGCGATTAAGACCAGTTGATGGTTTTCTTATTATATTGTGGTCACCCACTCCTCTACGCAGTCCAGATACATTTATTGGTGCGAATCATACAAGTTCAGGGTTTTTAAATTATATTGTGGTGATCACTCCTCTACGCAGTCCAGGTACAATATTGGTGCGAATCATACAAGTTCAGGGTTTTTAAATTATATTGTGGTGACCACTCCTCTACGCAGTCCAGGTACATTTTTTGGTGCGATTAAGACCAGTTGATGGTTTTCTTATTATATTGTGGGGACCACTCCACTACGCAGTCCAGAAAGATACAATGCAATGTTTTGGACTAATAACTATATTGTGAGGTGTTCAGAATACACTGTAAATTAGTGGAAATGCTTGTTATTGAATGTTATTGAGGTTAATAATAGCGTAGGAGTGAAAATAAGCCCAAAAACTTGATTTTTGAACTTTTTATGCTTTTTTCAAAAAAAATCCGAATCCAAAACCTTAAATCCGAACCAAAACCTTTCGGCAGGTGTTTTGCGAAACAAATCCGAACCCAAAACATCACGAAAATCCGAATCCAAAACACAAAACACGAGACACCAAAAGTCGCCGGTGCACATCCCTAGTTTGTAAGGACATTGTCATAACTGCATCTGAAACAAGTCAAAAAGACAAGTGGGTAAATTTATCAAGCTGCAGGTTTGGAAAAGTGACGATGTTGCCTATAGCAACCAATCACATTCTAGCTGTCATTTATTTAGTACATTCTACAAAATTACAGCTAGAATCTGTAGGTTGCTATAGTCAACATTTATACTTTTTCCAACCTGCAGCTTGATAAATTTACCCCAAGATTGTGTTTAAAGCAGAGAAACACACTTACTGAAACCACTGGTCCTGTCCAGCAATAGATCTTCCAAACAAGGTAAATGCAACTAATTTTATAAATTCACTTCCAGCATTGTGCTGCCCCTCAAAACTTTCGACCTGGGACAGTTGCCTCGGGTTCCCTAGTTACAAGCATACTCTTTGCTGGGTCACTTCCTTCCTAACATAGTAATCTTCTCCAAGGGTGTGAAATATGGACATATTTAGCTATAAACACTTCAGTTTTTTCTAGTCAGCAAGACAGATTTTTCTGATACATAGTAATGCCAAACCGTGGCTCGATTTGCTGTTTTGAGAATGTCTAAATGGTTTGTAATTGACCTGTGGATTTTATTGCTCCATTGTGTGTGCCACCTCTGGTGCTGTAATTTCCATGTCTCAGGATTTTTGTGACTGTGTTAGGCCTTCCAATTACTGTGTCCTCCTATTACATATTAGCTTTGTTAAGAGCCAATGCTGTGCTTCCAGATATTTACAGCCCCTGAAGTCACATTGATCCTGGGGCACTTCAGGGGGTCACAGGAGACTGTAGAAATGAAAGGGTCATAGAAAATCTGCAGTGGTGACCTCCAGTCCAGCCTGGGGATTGATGTAACCCTCTGCTGTGTTGTACATTCTTAGTGACCCCTGTCATTCTGTGATGTGGACCTGACCTCCTTCTCTCACTGCTTCTACTATTAACAACTAGTCCCGTGCTTTGATTTCTTACCTTTTTCCCAGGAGAATCCGGCTGTCTCACTGTATTATCAGTGAAGCGTATGAGGCTAGATTTGAAATGTAGAGCAATGTCTAACTTATGTAACGCTTCTCCTTTGATGGTATTTTATGCACTTTAACATTTATGTCCATGAAATATACATTTCTGGTGTGGTTTTTACGGTAAAAATAAATGTATGGCTAACTATGATAAGAAGACATCTCACTGATGAATTACCAATACTATGGTTGAGATTAATTATAAATTGAAGCTGCTGCTGGGATCTGACGTAAGAAATACTTGTCAATCAAGTCTGTTCATTACAGTGATCTTATTCTTGGGCTTATTTATCAATCTGCGGGGATCTCGTTGCTTATCACAACAATTTATCAATACAATTTTGCAGCTGCCTCAGTGCCTGCAAACGATGAGGCTTCACTTACCCCTTTGTCTGGCCATACTCGGGGGATATTCTCATGCATGAGGATTGGATGGTGCATCCGGAGAAGGTGATAACAGAACAAACATTACAGAGCTACTCGTACTGCCACAATCTTTGTTAAATTGGCTTAACCATGTTTTCATGGGGAAGCTATCATCCATTTTTGCCAGCCAGAGGGCTTTTCACTCTTTGACGTTGCCCTCGTGGGAGTAAAGCATTTAAAGTAGGGACAGGAGACAGCACAAGAACAGCTCCTCCTGCCTCTCTGTATGAACACACAGGAGTATATTCAATTAAACGTAAAGTGCCTCCAGAACGGACCCGAAGGCACTACGCGTTACTGCATCATCACGGATTTCCCTTTGCAACCCCCATAGGGGCTTCATTGAATATGCCCCACTGACTACAAGTCACACAGACATTTGTTGCTTTGAACATGAAAATTGATTAGAACTGTCAAAATCAATTCTGCTCTTTCTGTATCTTGCCGTGACATGGTCACCCACCTGTGGAATGCTGCTTACGGAGAATCGGAAATTCTGCACGGTCCTAGTTAGGTCCTGCACTCCTGTGCCAACCTCTTCATGTGTCTTCTGGTTCAAATAGAAAGTGCAGACTAGGCCAGCGCTGAGGCAAGAGAAGGGATAGAGTTAGTTACACATATTTACCACATTATCACAAAGAGGAACCAAACATCGTAAGTAAATTTAAACCTTTAACTGTGAAGCATGCTCCATCTGACTTACCACTGCAGCTCTGTTAAAAAGTAAAGTGGGATTGAGCAAATCCTCCATTAGAAAGTTAAAGCCACATATCCCATTTTTTAATAAACCTTTTCGCACAAAGCACAATTTGCTATACACAGCTGCAAAGCTCTAAAGCAGGTCATACAATACTACACTTTTCAAGTTAAACACACATTTTTGAGAGTCTACGAATGATTTAACTCTACAGGTGTACTAACTATACAGGTGTACTAACTATACAGGTGTACACACCAGCACTAAAGAAGAGGCAATTTGGAAAGACAGTTTTGGATATTTTGGACAAGAGGGTGGCAAGGGTTTTTGGTGTAAAAGAAAGACAACTTGGAGTTATGGGTATGTAACAAAGTTGTAGACATTATCAGACAGTAGCTATTTATTTATATTGTACCAAGATCTCATGTAACATCTCAGCAGAGATCAAAATGTATATTAAACAAAGGAGAGGTCACACCAATGTCATTTGTTGTTATGAAGTGGTTGTATTATGGGCGCTGGGCAGGAGATGGGACATCATCTAGGTGGATAGATAAATACAGCACAAGTGCAATAGATACACAGTTCACATGCGATGACTGATACCATAACACTTCCCTAGAGGACTAGTCTAATATACTTCTTTGTACATTGCCAAGTGAGTACTTTGCAGCATAAAAGCCACTGATGAAACTCAATAGTCTGCTCTGTTTAGATTTACAGTAGATGACAAGAAGGGGATGAGTATTATGTGTCAGAAACAGCTGCTGCCCATATGTATGAATGGATTAATGCATCTCCCCTGCTTGTCGTTTGTCAGTGTGTCATTGTTCATCAGTTTGGAAAAATAATAGCATTGTTAAGGACTATGAAGATAGATTGATAAATAAAATAAAAGGCACTAGAGTTCTTGACATGGGTATCACTGAAGAGTCATGTGTGATCTGCAAAGCAGAAGCAGATTGGCACTAATAATCTGCCATGGCACAGAGCCCACATTGGTCCATATTCCTGTACAAGCCCTAAGCCATAGCACAACCAGAGTCCAAGGTGCAGCCCTCCTGTTCAGTCAGCTTCCCCCCTAGGATAACTGGTGCTGACTTATTGCAAAACCTCCTCTTGTGGCTGCAGTAGTATCAATTATACACATAGAGAACCAAGATGCAGATGATCGTTCTCCCATAACAGTAGGTTTATGCCACAACAGACAAGGTGCATACTTGTTCCCTTATCTGACTGAATGGCGCCATCTTGGTTCTTCCTGTGTATTTTTTATTGGCGTCACCAAAAGCTCATTACTGTAGTGTGACCGAACACAGGGCATGCAGAAGCCGCAGTCCGAGACTAATAAAACAGGGCTGGGAGGCTACAAAGGATTGTCAGCCCAGACCAGACCAACTACACTGTCAGGCACACCAGTCCCTCTGGCAAACGCAAGATTACCAGTCCAGGTCTGCACGATGAAGGTGCGTATGGACAAGTTCAGTTAAGGGGGAGATGTACTAAAAATGGCAACTTAAACATTTTTAAAATTGGTCAAAAGAAGAAATAAGAACAATAGGTTCCTTTCTTTGCCCCACCTCTAGTCTATGAAGCAGTGATTGTATTTACTAGTACAGCAAGTTCCAGTAATTTTTTTTGATTTAAAGGTGATTTTTACCAGTTATACTTGTAGAAACCCCAGTGAAATGAATAGGAAAAGTTCAATGTCTGCCGTTTGCCATTACTGCCAAACATGGTAGTTATAGAATAGTCAGATATACGGACACCATGCTGCTGGTGTCAAGTGTTTGTAAATGATCCTACTTTTTTGTATTTCCATGTCCTGGGAGCTCCCCAGAAGCGCTAATTATTTTTTCCCACATGAATTGAGAGTTAGACATCTTTAATTCATTAATTAATTGATTAATTACTTGTTGCTCACTGTGCTTATGCTGTGTTATGATAATTCCCTATCAAGCCCAATCAGGCTTCCCTACAGCCTTCAAATCTTTGAATGCTCTCTGAAAACTCATCTGTTTATTAGAGCTTACGCTACACCCACCTGTACTACCTACACTAAGGCACCCTCACAACTGTGCCAATCTCCACTTTAAGCAGGTGGCGGATCTAGATAATTGGTGTACCGGGGGCGATTTAGGGGGGCGATTTAGGCCCTGCCCCCCTTCTGCCTTCTGAGGCTGCCGGCGGCTGCACACTATGCAGGTCCGTTCTGCAGTGACAGTGTGCTGCCCGAATGCTCTGATTGTGTTTAAAACACAATCAGAGCGGCCGGGCAGCACACTGTCACTGCAGAACGGACCTGCACATAATGTGCAGCCGTCGGCAGCAAGCCCCCGCTAGGGGGGAAGGATTGCCCCGATGGCCCCCCCCCCCCCTCCTGGATCCGCCACTGACTTTAAGCCACGCTCATTTCTCTTGTTCACGTTGAGCCCTCTTCCACTTAGAATGTAAGCTCCATAATACGCATACCCCTCCCTACCCTTTGTTTTTCAGCTCTGCATTTATTTTGTCTACCTTGTATTTGTTTACCTTGTATGTCCCTGTTTTATATATGTCCTGCTTTCCACACTGTATCGCGTCATAGAGCACTGATGCTTTACAAATCAACAACAACAACAATAATATGTCTACTCCACATGAGTTACTCTGTTTTTTTCTGTATCTACCTTCATATCTTGTTAGCTTCTTTTCAGCTCAAGTTCTTTAATATAAAAGACATCTCACACATAGAACCATAGTATCTTAATACACCACATCGATATGTTTTTTGGGCCTCTTTAAACCTCCTTTAATATTATATTTAACCATAACATAGTTTGATTTGAGTTTTTAGACATTTGGAAGTGCTTCAGATCAACAGTCTAATGCAGGGGTAGGCAACCTGCGGCTCTCCAGGTGTTGTGAAACTACAAGTCCCAGCAGGCCTTGCCAGCTATCTGCTGGTTTATATACTGACAAAGCATGCTGGGACATGTAGTTTCACAACACCTGGAGAGCCGCAGGTTGCCTACCCCTGGTCTAATGCATTTGTGGTATTTGAAACATGTTAAGAATTTTTTTTTTTTCTTAATTATAGTCCTTAATGGTCCCATTCTGTTCCCATAAACCGCACTCCTCTAAACCATTGATTCCCCATGAACAAATGCAGACCATATAAAATTCACTTTGATAGCACTGCAAAGTAGAGTTCATCTCAGTTGAAATCTTTAATCTTTTTAACCTATGAATATGCTGATTGAGAACTTTACCACCTTGGGGCCTAGACTAATGTTCCAGATGTCTCGCCCATGAACCAACCCTGGCTAACCCTAGAAATCTGGTTTGGTTGCACTTTAATGAATTTGGGTTTTTCACTGAATAGATCATATACAAACTGGATGCAGTCGCTGGTCTTGTCTAGGGACACACTCATGAATTAGTGTAGAAAGATATTGTTGATTATGTGAGATCAAGGTTTTGCTCACATTGAACATCAGAGCTTTCCAGTTATATAAAATAGTCTATTTTTTTTACACCATATTGGAGGTGTCAGGAATAGGGCTTCAGAACATTATATACATTAAGGTTCCTGGACAATGAATTAATCAACAAATGGATGTGATTAAAACTTAATATGTGATACATGAAATATAGACAGCCTGATGTCTCCAGTTTGTCCTGAGTTAAAGAATACATAAATAATGGTCAAGCGAGCAGTGTTTAGGAGAAAAAAATGAACATTAAATGATATTAGGCAGATCCTTGCGGTACATTCACAAAACATTGCAATGAGCGTCTGTGGAACAGATGAACAATGACAAATAGAATGGTTGCGTGTCAAAAATGTCGCGCAGAAACTAAACATAAGCTCATATGCATAAAATTAAAGTGTCTGCATATTTTGTATTTTGAGCAATACTGTGACAAAATAAATGAACTTTTTGTAAAGATTCAGGTTTTAGCTACGTGGAACTTATATTTAACCCCTGGTACGCTGACAAGCCCAGCAGCAGTAATGGAGTTTTTAAAACCCAGCATCCGCTGATACACTGCTTGTTCTTGTGTGTTTCAGGTGCATTAACAAGCTCTTTAAAAGGCTCCCGGGCTCTTTAGATGTAAAATGAAATGACGGCGGTTCTGAAATGGGGTCAAATGACAGCAGAATGACAGCGCTGCCTGCTACACTCACTACACTGCGGCCTTAATGTGGGAATAACTAAAAGTGAATCCTTTCTCCAGTGCCCGCTAATCCCATTCAAGGTTTACTTATCCAGCTTCAAAGAGCTGGTACGGTGAGGATTGAACCTGCAATGTAATTATCCTAATAAATTATTAACTGTTTCTGCTCTATAGCCAGTAGGACCCTTTTCTATGCCGAATATTACATTGACGACTGCCATTAAATATATTTCATACAATTTCATAAGCCATTACCCCATGTAGCTAACAGTTTAGTGGCATAATAGAGTTGTCTAGTCTTACATTCTAGATGCATAATATCATCATTATACCATAGAGCTTACAGTCTAGTAAGATAATGGGGGTGGAACCCTATAATCACAGATCTTACACTTTAGTCCATAATGTGATCATTATTAGAGATGCTCAGGCTCGGTTTCCCGAGAACCGAACACACCCGAAGTTAGCAGATCCGAGTACCAAGGCGAGTCGGCTCTGTACTTTCGTGCGCACTCGGAATTGAAAACGAGGCAAAACGTCATTGTTACGTCGTCGGATCTCGGATCTTGTGAGCTTTGGATTCTATAAGTACCGCCCTCTACGGCGATCCAGCGTCATTTCACAGAGGGACACAGAAGGGGTAGCACAGTTCTTGGCAGTCTCTAGTGCAGTTGGGCAGCATCATAGCTAGAAAAGAAAGAGGAGGGGTAGCTCCATTGCTCCATTGTTAATTGTCATTGCTGAATTAGAAATAATAGGGCTGGCAGGCTTGGTCTTCTAAATCTGCAGTCACATTGTACTGTGTTATATAGGTAAAACACAAGGAGGAGAGCTGCATTTCTAATTGTCATTGCTGAAATAGAAATAATAGTTGGTATTCTAAATCTGAGTCTTTGTTTGAAAGTGTATGAAAATAATATTGTGACCTGTGAGGTGGTCAAAATTAACTGCAAATGACTTGAAATTAGTGTAATTGAGGTTAATAATAATAATGTAGGGGGAAAAAAGCAAAAATATGTGATTTTAGCAACAAAAATATAGGGATTTTAGAAAAAAAAAAATCGGGATCCAAAACACGCATGGGTGGTTTTGCCAAAACCAAAACACAAAGTTAATCCAGATCCAAAACCAAAACCAAAACCAGAACACAGGCGGTCCGTGAACATCTCTAATCATTATATCACAGAGTTTACAGTCTAATAAGATAACTGGGGGTCCTTATCCAACAGAGCTTACAGTTTAGTGGCAGAATGTTAGTTTTTATTGGGCAAAGTAAGGCAGGATCTGATGGACAGTAAATAAGATATGGTGCTCAATTCTTATAATGCTACCTTAAAAATCAGGCCAAAACTTGCATTATAAAGGGAGTGACATATCATGTAATTAAAACGCTTGAATGCACTTTGTGCATAGAATATAACTGGCAAGAGCACTGAGGAAACACAGTAATACACAAGCTGCAGCTCTGTGAGATTAACGCTGTGTTTACCTATATGTCACTGCTCTGTGTGCTTGTGACGTTTGCTGATTGGTCACCGACGGGAATAGGAGTCATGGTGCCGGAGTGGGTACATCAAAGGTCAATAGGTGACACATATGGGAAAGAATCAGACTGTTAGCGACATAACCTGCCCAGTATCATCTGTAGACCTGTCCATTGTTATTACATGGTGATATATCAGGTATCACTTACAACAGAAAGCAGAGGGTGAAGAGGAGGCCCAGGAACACAGGAGTCGGCTGGCAGATAATTCCCTCACACGGTAAGACCCTTCTCCCACGACACTGGAATATGCAGAAAGTGATCCCAAATACCAGTATAAATATGGAGAAAAGAACTGTAATGACCGCACAGGTCACGTATCCCGCCTCATACTTCACAACCTGCAAGAAAACAGATCGTTTTAATGTTGATATTGAAGGACAATTTACTGGGACAACAGAACATTTGCCGGCAATGTAAGAATTTTTCATATGCAACCCAGGGTACAATCAGTTTATTTTTCATATGATATTAGTATATTAACTTACTGTATAAACCTGTACGATGCAGAAGTGTATAACCCCTCTGTAGCACATCACCACTGAACTTGTGGTATGTTATCAGTCAATTAACCTCTAGAGTTTCATATCACCAGATCTAAAAACCTCCTAACAGATTCATATTAATATGTATTTCAACATTTTTGCAATTCTCCATCTAAACCTGTTCTCCAATATAAATAGTATATGAAAGTATGACCTCCTGCTCTGGATATGTCCAGAACCGCCTTGCAAACAGGAGTCAGTACAGGTACAAGCATGGGCGGAACACTACATCAATAGTGGCAGGAACTACTGAAGTTGTATAGAGTGTGGTGGCTACAGGGCCCTGGGGCACTGTAGCTGCTACACCCCCTATAACGGCAGTAGTTCTCCCACTTGGTGCTTCAAATATTCATAGAACTGTATAGCCTTTTGATTTAAGAAGACTATTTAGTATTTGCGGTCTTAAAGGTAGATTCCAAAAACCTGTGATTCCAATTGCAAAGATTTCACTCACTTCAGAAGTTTCCAAGGATGAGGTATTTGTGAGAAGCACACGCAGCAATTCTAGGGAACAAAATACATCAAATGTAACTGGGATATATACATCATAATGGTGCATTTCAAATTAAAAGCAGTCAATTTGTGATAACTCTCTTGCTTTCTTCTGTGAAGCATTTAACTCCTCATTCTAAAACTAGAGCTTGTGTACTACACTGCATTGAAGTGCAACATTTGCACTGAACCTCAGCAAACAACCAGCAATTATGTTGTATCTGTCTAGTGCAAGAAAGACAATGAAAACAGTAGTGTCTGATTGGCTTAGTGCACATTGTGAATCTAAATACAATATTAATAAATGAGCTTTACTGTATACACTGTAAATGCAATAAACTGTAGCCTACTGCACTTATCGTTCTTTATGTCAAAGCAAAATAGGTCACAGCATTCATATGTTCTCATGACCAGACACTAACTACCACTCCTTACATATCTTTTCATGACCAAACACTAACTATTACTCCATTCATATCTTCTCATGACCAGACACTAACTATTACTCCATTCATATCTTCTCATGACCAGACACTAACTATTACTCCATTCATATCTTCTCATGACCAGACACTAACTACTACTCCATTCATATCTTCTCATGACCAGACACTAACTACTACTCCATTCATATCTTCTCATGACCAGACACTAACTACCACTCCTTACATATCTTCTCATGACCAGACACTAACTACCACTCCATTCATATCTTCTCATGACCAGACACTAACTACTACTCCATTCATATCTTCTCATGACCAGACACTAACTATTACTCCATTCATATCTTCTCATGACCAGACACTAACTACTACTCCATTCATATCTTCTCATGACCAGACACTAACTACTACTCCATTCATATCTTCTCATGACCAGACACTAACTACCACTCCTTACATATCTTCTCATGACCAAACACTAACTATTACTCCATTCATATCTTCTCATGACCAGACACTAACTATTACTCCATTCATATCTTCTCATGACCAGACACTAACTATTACTCCATTCATATCTTCTCATGACCAGACACTAACTATTACTCCATTCATATCTTCTCATGACCAGACACTAACTATTACTCCATTCATATCTTCTCATGACCAGACACTAACTACTACTCCATTCATATCTTCTCATGACCAGACACTAACTACTACTCCATTCATATCTTCTCATGACCAGACACTAAATACCACTCTATCGATATCTTCTCATGAGCAGACACTAACTACCACTCCATTCATATCTTCTCATGACCAGACACTAAATACCACTCTATCGATATCTTCTCATGAGCAGACACTAACTACCACTCCATTCATATCTTCTCATGACCAGACACTAACTACCACTCCATTCATATCTTCTCATGACCAGACACTAACTACCACTCCATTCATATCTTCTCATGACCAGACACTAACTACCACTCCATTCATATCTTCTCATGACCAGACACTAACTACCACTCCATTCATATCTTCTCATGACCAGACACTAACTACCACTCCATTCATATCTTCTCATGACCAGACACTAACTACCACTCCATTCATATCTTCTCATGACCAGACACTAACTACCACTCCATTCATATCTTCTCATTACCAGACACTAAATACCACTCTATCGATATCTTCTCATGAGCAGACACTCATGTCCTCAAGACAAGAGGCATCTCACTATATTCATATGTTTTTAGGACCATCGCACTCAGCCCTTCTTAAGGAAAGTAACAGTAGGCCACAATACTTGACTCTCCTCAAGTCAAGACACTATATGATATGCTCATCTACCTTCAAAATAAGGCTTTATATAACACTGCACTCATCTCTCCTCAAAATGAGTTATTATATTACACTAAACCCATCTCTTGACATGGTAAGGCATTATATTACACTGCACTCGTTTCTCCTCAAGATAAGTCTTTATATTACACTGCACCCATCTCTCCTCAAGATGAGGTATTATATTACACTGCCCACAAGGTACATCTTTATATTACACTGCCCATAAGGTACATCTTTATATTACACTGCCAACAAGGTACATCTTTATATTACACTGCCCTTATCTCTCCACAAGGTACATCTTTATATTACACTGCCCACAAGGTACATCTTTATATTACACTGCCCACAAGGTACATCTTTATATTACACTGCCCTTATCTCTCCACAATGTACATCTTTATATTACACTGCCCACAAGGTACATCTTTATATTACACTGCCCTTATCTCTCCACAATGTACATCTTTATATTACACTGCCCTTATCTCTCCACAAGGTACATCTTTATATTACACTGCCCTTATCTCTCCACAAGGTACATCTTTATATTACACTGCCCACAAGGTACATCTTTATATTACACTGCGCACAAGGTACATCTTTATATTACACTGCCCTTATCTCTCCACAATGTACATCTTTATATTACACTGCCCACAAGGTACATCTTTATATTACACTGCCCTTATCTCTCCACAATGTACATCTTTATATTACACTGCCCTTATCTCTCCACAAGGTACATCTTTATATTACACTGCCCTTATCTCTCCACAAGGTACATCTTTATATTACACTGACCACAAGGTACATCTTTATATTACACTGCCCACAAGGTACATCTTTATATTACACTGCCCTTATCTCTCCACAAGGTACATCTTTATATTACACTGCCCTTATCTCTCCACAAGGTACATCTTTATATTACACTGACCACAAGGTACATCTTTATATTACACTGCCCACAAGGTACATCTTTATATTACACTGCCCTTATCTCTCCACAAGGTACATCTTTATATTACACTGCCCACAAGGTACATCTTTATATTACACTGCCCACAAGGTACATCTTTATATTACACTGCCCTTATCTCTCCACAAGGTAAGGCATTATATTATACAGCACTCACCGCTCCTGTTAATAAAGTATAATTACACACATGTGCTCAAATTAAGACAAGTCTACCAATTCTTATTGCTTCATGCAGAGGCAATGTGCTGTCATCATTATCTTACTTTATGTTACATTGAAACTCCTCTATCAATAACACCAGACCAAATGTGATTCACCAGAATTCAGAGCTGACCTTGGCCACACATTTCTGGCACTATCACCTTTTACATCCTATACAGCTCATACAACACTAGGCACCCTACTGCTTCCCTCCTGTTTCCATTTCCATGATGTTTGTAGTTCTTTATATTCCTAAATTCCATTCATTGTAACCTGCCTCTATCGACATACATCAAATACCTGTTGTCAGTTTCTCCTACCTTGTGGAAAGGGGTTTGGCTGTACTGCGTTCAGAAACAACCTCTGCATCCTATAAAGAGGAGCCAGTGCCTCAGAATCTCGTCTCACAACAGAAATATTCTGATTATTTCCCACGGCATCAAACGTTAGCTCTTCAGGATCAGTGCCCAACTGACATGTCTGGGGAGCCACCTGTCCCATATTATACAACAGGACACAAAGCACCCAGTACATGACAGGGTACACAGAGCCTATGCTGAAATTCAGAAAACCCATCTTCCCACAAGCTGTTGATGTAGCAGTATCACTGGTCAGATATCAGAGGTTCCATTATACAGACACCCCAACTGTCCTTCTGCTGCACATCACTAGTACATCTGAATTAGGTCAGCAGCTGAGAGCAGTGACACTCCTAGACCTACTGTCACGGTGCATGTGTTTCATTGAACCTGATATACCTGTTTATTTACATTGGGAAAGGCCCAGTATTCTGCAAGCGCATCCCAGGCACATCCTCCTCTGCTGAGTCACAAATACCTGGGATAGAGCAAGAGTGTCTGGTAAGTAACTACCAATTACAAGACTCAAGCTCATCACTGCTGCTGCACTTTCTGCATTGCCAGGGACGGATCATCACATGACGTTCACCTCAGATGAGCCAGGCTCATGTACAGGAAGTAGTTGATTCATAGGGCCATATTTAACAAATAGTGATGGTTCACTATCGTGCACTTACCGTAAAATCCATGGCCCTCTGTGTGTCCCGCATATTTAAGAAAGGTACATCACAGCAGATATCGTGGATATCTGCTGCTTTGCATTCTGCTTCGTTTTTGGGAGCAGTCACCATTCAATAGTATAGTGACTGCTCCCTCTCGCAATCTAACAAGTTCCGAAAAATAGTTTTTTTTGGAAACCTGTCATGTTAATGTACGCCAGCTGAAGCTGGCGTACATTAACATAATTGAAAAGTTTCAGTGCTGTCAGCTCTGCTCCGAAGAGCAGAGCTGGACAGCGCATGTGTGGAGGGATCACATCATCCCTCCCTGTCACTCACCGCTCGTTCTCTGCAACTATAGTTGCAGAGACAGAGCGGAGATCTTTGTGCACATGCGCAATTGCAGTAAGAGGAGAAGTGAAGAGGGCGAGGAGGAGATCCGGAGACATCCTGTTCCGAAGAGGGGGGTAAGTATGATTTTTTTATCACAGAAACAGCAGTTTATTGGAACTGCTGTTTCTGTGCTGGATTGTACATAAATTTGAGAAATAGTTCAATCCTTATCAATGCAATAAGGATTGAAAACTATTTTTCACTTTATGTGAACATTGATAAATGTGCCCCATGGAGAGGCTTCCCTGGTGAAGTGGTGGAAACTGGTTCAGATACAAATCGTTTGAAGAACACAGGAAAAACCTTTGCATCTTGCTCTATTGCCTCAGGTGTCAAAAGCTAAAATGACTTCCCTTTAAAATGAAGCTGTCATTGACAATGGAACCATTTTGTGTGTGTAATCAAAGAGCCGAACATTCGTCAAAATAACTTTTATGAATGTTTTATCCATCTCCACATTACAATAGCCGTTTTCTTTATAAACTCAACAAATTCTGAGGAATTTGCCTCAGACTAAAAAGTGCAACTTCCCCAAACTAATACCTACGTCGTTATATAAAACTGTTAGTTTAATGGATACTGTTTACTAGACAATGTTAGTTCATAGTGAGAGGTCAACTTTATGTTTTAATTTTACACTTGACTTTATTGCCCTTGTTCTGGTTATTATACGTATCTCAAATATCTCCTAATAAGCTTGTAGGCTTGCGAGCAGGGTTCTCTTACCTCTCTGTCTGTATGTATTACCCAGTATTGTCTTATTAATGTCTGTTCCCAATTGTAAAGCACTACGGAATTTGCTGGCGTTATATATATAAATGATGATGATGATGATGATAAGGTGTTCCTCACAGTCTATGGCACCAAGCCTAAGTGGGACATTTAAATACTCAACATCTAAGTAAAGTCACTGTATTTTACATCAAACATCTCTGTAATATTTGCATTTGAGTACTTATAGAGGCTTCCAGTTGATGATTAGCTTACTAGATACATATCAATAACATACCACTGCACTATAAAATTTAGGTCATAATTCTGAAAGAAAAAAACACTTTCCTTTAACATTTCTATGAAAACATTCATGCACTAACTAAACAAAATGCTGAATTTCCAGGTAATACTAAAATAGTAACTCTCCGTAATCCTAAAAAAGCAATGTGACCATCAACCAAAAACTGGAGAAAAATATAAAAAATATATTATTACTGAGGTTTTGCACATTGATGCTTCTGAGGAACATTTTACATAGAAAGTATTTTTTACTATTATAAATAAAATGTTATACCTCAGTGTTTTATAATAATCCTCTTTTGGGGCTTTGGGCAGCTCTCTTAAAACCACTGTTTGCTTACTACTATACTGATAAAGTAATGGAAGCTTAGATTTTCTTTTTTACTTTTGCCATTTTTTATATTTTTTGCCATACTAAATACCGTGCTTTATCTTTCTGCCTTATGGCTGTGCTTTCTAGCCAGTTTCTTGATTATATCAACCGGCAGAGTTGTTTTTATGCCCTGTAGCAATGACACAACACAACACTGGTCTCTGGATACAGTTGTATCCGTTTTATAAAGACCACTGCAGAACTGGGACATATCCAGCAAAGATAGAAGATAGAAAGAACAGTAAATGTATTTGTTAAAGGTTGCAAGAGAGCATGTACAAACCAATATATTAATGTTACCTGAAGGTGGACAGCTCCTTTACAGTAAACATAAACATACACAGTTAATATAAAAAGAACAACCTTATTGAAGCAGGCAGTGGTGGAAGTGGGGGTATATACGGTGGTTTGTCATATCGCCATTTCTCCTACTACCTCCATTGTAAAACTATCAAATTCCGTTCACTTACATTCTCATTACATTTTCCATACCGCTACTTCTAAGGTTCCACTTTGACCACTAGTTGCAGGTGTATGCGATGTAAAACCTGACATCAAGATATACTTCTTTCCACATTTACTCTGACCTTACAACCATTAAAATTCAAGTTGAAAACAATTCTTTAGGAAAAAGAAGTTAAAATAAAAACCGACAATACCCTGGTTGCATAACTCTGCACACCCTTTCATAATGGGGCTGTAGCCATGTTCAGAGTTTACCACAATAAAAATAATGTTTAAAGGTAATTAGGATATAGCTGGCAGCAATGAAAGGGATTGTTTTTAACCACAAATAAATAAGATGTTCCTTAAGGATTTCCTTTCAGTTTTCTTGATACCATCCTAATAAGATAGCCCTGGTCCACAAGGTTCTTTCAAAGTACACATCAGATCTCATCATTGTGGAAAGTTACCAATCAGGAGAGGGGTATAAAAGAAATTCAGTGGTATTACTTATTGTCATTAACAAGCAGAGAAAATGTGGCACACCTGGGAAAATGCTAATATCAGGATGTCAGTTCTAAAGTTGATGACAGGAGAACACTCATTAGAGAGACCACCGAGAGGCCTATGGACCATGAAAGGAGCTGCAGAAAGCTCTGGCAGGTACTATGTCTTCACCGATATAAACTTTTCATTTTTTTCTCGAAAACACAACTCTGTTTAGTTTTATGTATGACTTAAATGAAGAATGAGATATTATGGATATACATTATGGATAATGGGACTGTATTTCTTACATGTTGCTTTTGTGTGTTTAAATCTTTTTATTACATTGATCAAAATGTTCCTATAAATGAACCCCCACTCCATGGAACTGACAGGTGCAAAATGCATCCAATTATACTGATATACAATATAGTGATATATAGTGATGAGATTTGGAACCTTGACAACCCAAATCTTTTCTAGCAGGGTGAAGTGGGCTGTGTGTCCAAACTGAAATATAATTCTTACACTTGATTTATAAAGTACGTTGTACTTAGCAGGGAAATCGTAAACAACATGAAACACCCCAGGATCCACCCATCTAATCCTGTCAGCAGGTGTAATCTTTTCCACCTTTGCAGACAATAGCATCTATTTGTTTCCTCTTAAAGTTTGCTGCATTGGTAGAAAATTGATGCACAACATCACAAAAAAAGCTTTCGCTCTGTGTTTTTATACTTTTGTTTTTGTGTTTCGCAAATAAGCCTTAGCGAGTCAATCAACTCAGTTCTGCTGCACATCTGCATAAAGTTGTCCACAGGCGCCCTCTAGTGGCAATTTGGCATACTTCTTTAAAGAAAAAAAAATTATGAGACAAACGTATTTGGGTATTTATGTAAAAATATTTTCCTCATATGGTAAGATAAATGGGGTTTAACCTTTATTAGTAACAACACAAATATTCAGTTTTCACCATCTGTGCCAATCATAGGCATTATCTACAGGAAAGAACCTAACTATTTATGTAGTGCCAATAATCCTACGTGGGTATGTACAGATAATATGAAATCATTCACATCAGTCTCTGCCTAATTAGAGCTTACAATCTAAACTCCCTACCACAGAAATACTCGGGTTCATGTTAGTCAGAATCCAATTAACCCACCATTATGTTTTTGGAGTGTGGGAGGAAACCAGAGCACCCAGAGGAAACCCACACAAACATGGGGAGAACATACAAACTCCTCACAGATAGTGTCCTGGATGGACTCAAACTCATGACCTCAGCACTATAGCAATATTTCTATATACACAGTTCAAGTTGATAAAATGGAAGTATCCCCTTAGTTGTCACTACTGAACCTCTATCCTCAACAGGGGAGGTAATTTACAGTCCAAAATGCCCGATTTGTAGTGCAGAAGCAGCTTTGTAACTGTGCCTACAATTCCACTCTTATCTCAGTATAGAGCTAGAACAGAACTGAATGGCGGCCTCCAGAGCTTTTTTTTATCCTCTGGATATTTGCCACAGTGATAGAATAAAGGTTAACTCCAGATATAAGGAATTGTTTTATTGCCTCGATAAGTGGAATAAAAAATACACTTTTTGCATTATGATGATAAATAGAGTCCAAAATAAAGTAAGGACATACCACTGAACAAAATGATGATTATTTCTCTGCTTTAAGGTTAGTACTTGGTATAAATGGGGATACATGGTCTATGAGGCATCACTGATTGGCTGTGTTGGTAGCACTTTCTGGTAGCTTAAGCTTTGAGAGATAAAGACTGCCTTGGAGGATTGTTTCGGAGTCTGTGCTCTAATTGAACTGTATGCATTGTAACATGCACTGATCAGCCTGTTATGGCTGGCGGTAGTGGCATGAACTCCCAGAACAGATAGAAGTGGTCTTCACCTATAGCAGCTGACTTTCCTGTAGTGCTAGACACGCTCTCAGGTACTTGGATGCCCCCAGGTCTTAAACTCAGCGTAGTGGGAGCTTATGTACAGAAACCTTAGCTCAATAGTTGGGAGAAGATACTGAAGTTCAGGAGGCTAAACGGAATCAGGCAACCAACTGTGATCCGGTAAACAGACGGCGGTCAGGGCAATAGGCAAATGAGCAGAATCCGGTAAACAGGCAGAGTTCAGGGCAAAAGGCAAAAGAGCAGAATTCGATAAACAGGCAGAGGTCAGGGCAACAGGCAAATGAGCAGAATTTGGTAAACAGGCATGGGTCACAACAGGTATTAATCAGACTAATAGGCAAGGTATCCACAAGGAGCAGGTCAGCAAGTGAGGAAATCAAAACTATAACCGGCAGGGAGGCTAAGCCCTCTCTGCCTTATATACCTAGAAGGGCCAATCAGAACAGGAGGGCACAGCAGCAGTTTTCAGCCTCAGGAGGGTGTTGATTTATTTGACCACTTTGAGCACGCACCCGGTTGTCCCTTGGGCCGGGACGCAGCATCTTAATAAAAGGGTGGAAGTTCAGAGGTGACGTCCCAGTCATGGAAACCGCCGGGATGTGGCCAGGCTCCAACAGCGAGTCACGACGGCTTGAGGCACCGCTGTGGCTCGTAAGTGAATAACAATGATTATCTTACTACAATGACACCAATCAAGGGGTGGGATATACTAGGCAGCAGATGAACTGAAAAAATGGGCAGGCGTAAGGACCTGAGCGACTTTGACAAGGGCCAAATTGTGATGGCAAAACAACTGGGTCAGAGCATCTCCAAGTCAATGAGCGCCCAAGGCTCATTGATGTGCATGTGGTGCAAAGGCTAGCCCATCTGGTCCAATCTCACAGAAGAGCTTCTGTAGCTCAAATCGCTGAAAAAGTTAATGCTGGCTATGATAGAAAGGTGTCAGTACACACAGTGCATCGCAGCTTTCTGCGTATGAGGCTGCTTTTCAGCAGAGCGGTCAGAGTGCCCATGCTTACCTCTGTTCACTGCCGAAAGCACCTCCAATGGGCATGTGAGTGCCAGAACTGGACCATGGAGCAATGGAAGAAAGCGGCCTTGTCTGATGAATCACGTTTTCAGTTACATCATGTGGACAGCGCCTGTGCCATGTTTACCTGGGGAAGAGATGGCCCCAGAATGCACTATGGGAAGAATGCCAGCCGGCAGAGGCAGTGTGATGCTCTGGGCAATGTTCTGCTGGGAAACCTTGGGTCCTGACATTCATGAGGATGTTACTTTGACATGTACCACCTACCTAAACATTGTTGCAGACCAAGTAAACCTTTCATGACAACGGTATTCCCTAATGACAGTGGCCTCTTTCAGCAGGACAATCCGAAGGATAATGTGTCCTGCACACTGCAATAATTGTTCAGGGATGGCTTGAGGAGCATGACAAAGAGTTCAAGGTGTTGATTTGGCCTCCAACTTCCCCAGATCTCAGTCCGTTTTAGCATCTGTGGGATGTGCTGGATAAACAAGTCCGAGCCATGGAGGTCCCACCTCGCAACTTACAAGACTTAAGGGATCTGCTGCTAATGTCTTGGTGCCAGATAACACAGGACATTTTCAGAGATCTTGAAGATTCTACGACCTGACAGGTCAGACTGTTTTGGCGGCACAAGCGGGACCTACACAGTATTAGGCAGGTGGTTTTAATGTTGTGTCTGATTGGTGTATGTCCAGTTTATCCTGTTCATAGCAGAAGTTCTGTTGTACCCTGGAGAAATATCTTTCAGCTGCAAGTGTTCCCTGTGTGCCTGCATCCAATCAAGTAAAGCTTCAAACTCTACATTATTGACTCCTATTCTGTTGAATTAAACATACAAATCTGTGAACCTTCAAAAACTATTTTTTGCCTCCTGTTCTCCTGAGTTCACCTGCCAAAGCTGCAGGATTATTGATCCAATTTACCAGAGGTGTGAAGCTAACTAGTTAAATGGCCCTGACTGCGTAAAGCAGTAACAGTGATTCCCATTCTCCAGTGGGGTACTGGTGTAGACTCAGGTGCACACTCATGTGGGCTTCCCAGCAGCCCAGAAATCCCCCCTACACTTGAATCACGTTCGAATCGCTCCTTCCCGACAACAGGAATTATTTTAATACTTTAGGATCCTAAACCTCAGTAAATGCAGCCTGTACTATATGTAGTATATCGTACATACACATCTTGACACAAAGAGTTTCAGGTACTTTATATATAGGTATTTCTGACAGCTTCTACCTAAGAAAGAAAAGAAGCAGATGGTATTCAATGTAATATACTAATATATTGTATGACGCTATAAATTTATAGAAATATTTATGTACACCAACAGTCGGTCTGGCCCACTGGGGTACTGGGGAAATTATCGGTGGGTCCCGCAGCCTTAGGGCCTTTACAAGCCATCAACGCTTTCAATTTCCCCTGCAAAATCGCAGATTTCCGTTGATTTGCAGAAATCGACGTTTCATACATTTACCCCCAGATCTTTAACGCAGAGCCAGCATATCCCCCTCCTACCAATCCACTTGATGTCCACTGGAAAATTAAAAATGCACACATACCCAGCCCAGAAGATGAAAGAGTAGCCAACCACCCAAACCTGAAGGAGCTTCGGAAAAACAATATATAATTCAGAATAACGACCTGAGTGTCAATTAAATGCATAGTGGCAAATTAAACACCAGTAAACGATTACCATAAAATGAATAAAAATTGAGATGCATCCTTATAAGCAAAGCAAGCCATACCAGCATGAAAATGGGGAGAGAGGGGGGACAAAAGGCAACCCCATATGAGGGTAAAAAGCTAGAAGGTGTTCATGCTATTAGGCCCTTCACCTGAGGAAAATTTAGGTACCTCCCTTCATGCCCCCACCTCCAAAGGTGACAAGCAAACAATTCCTGGGTTTGCGAAAATGGAAGAATGATTACTACAATTTAGAGGATCTTATGTATCTCTTATAGATGGAGGTTTTTCAACCGCAAGATTGTTATATACTCTCCACGGTACACCCTCCTGCTGCCGAATAGTTATTGCCAGAACAAAAGCTGGACAAATACATAACATGGAAAGTAATGATACTGAGAGAAGAGCGGACCTAGACCCATATTCATCAACAAACGTATCTTCAGATTCACCCCCTGATGAACCAGGCCCGGAATGTGCAAACGGTTGACATTCACTGAAACGATACAATATAACATATTCAAATTGAAATGCATGTATTACTGTCTTAACCCGCACAACACTGATCAACATCACACAACAATTATGAGCCAGTACCGTATTACTCAGGAAATAAGGACAGGCAGTATGCAAAAAGTAGTAATAGACAATCAATGTTGTCACCACTTGTCAATAAATAGGCCTTTTATTTCATTTTCTACACTGTGCTCCAAGTTGGGCCTGGCATGCTGAGAAAATAATATTTCACCTGGAATGTGCGTGTTCCCATAAGTTATATACAGAGGGGCATGTCCGCTGTACACATTTGCAGGTACTACGGTACCTCAACATCTCGGACCTCTCTTCGCACCTCTATGGGGGAAGGTAGGGCGAAGAGAAATCCGCAACACTACATTGCTGTGGAGCACCATCGTGACCATTCCAGTGGCACTCCACGAACAACCGAATATGCCCCAAAGAGTTGGGAGGGGAGTTCCCCATTTAAAACCTGATAGACGCCACTAGGATCGACATCCTGGAGAGAAGACGTGGAGTGGAGGCACTGCATTCAAGACTATAATAAATGGTGAGACAACCCTAACCATGAGGTCTACCACCCCTCACCCCACCAGGTGAGGTATTTGGGAGCGAAAGGGCTGCAAAAATGATAATAGTATCAAATAGTAACATGGAAAGTCTAGATGATAAAAATATATGTTAATAAATGCATTTAAAATGCAGAATAAGGGGATCCCCTTATATATTATTCTTTAAGTTTTGGTCAATACTGAAAGATTGCATAATGAGGCAAAAAGTATATTGGGCATTAGTTGTTGTAAAACAAACCCTTGCATTTGTTTCATTAAGTACATAGCATCACATTATTGCAGACAACGCGATTGCCTTGGCATTTAAAGCACATTGGTCTGTTCAGTTAGTCTTGCAGAATATAAGCCTGACTAGAAGCAATTGCGATCAGAAAATGTTAAAGTTTTTGATTTACTGCATATAAAAGGCAGTCATGCAAATTTTATGTACCCTTACATTAATCAATTACTTGTCTCCTCCTTAACGATATTATTCCCAGGTGTCACATGAAATTGCTGATGCTGTAAATTTCCTATTGATATTACCATGATACATATTTTTTGTTCCACTCTAATATATTTAGTACTCCCCCAGCTTTTTGGGGCAGAGCTTTACCCATACCTACCAACTGCCCTGTGTTGTGTGGCATAACTTGGACAGGATCAATCAGTTTGTGGTTGCACAGGCATATTTAGGACATGGTGGGTGCAGACGGGACGTGGCTTTGAGTTCTGAGTGGTCGATAACTTGAAGGAGCTGAAACCTGACTAGTAAGGGATGGGAAGAATAACTAACCTGCAGGGAGGTGGGCAGTGAATTGTACAGGGAGGAGGGCAGTGGATTGAGCGACACCCCAGGCGGGTAACAAACTTGCTCTGCACTGCTATAAGGCAGGGAGTTAGGAAATCGTGGTGAATGAAGGGGGAGTGGGGGATTATGAGCAGAGAGGTGGGGGCAGAAGGGAAGGGGGTTGGGGGGGCTGGAAAGAATCATGGATTGCATGTAGGGAGTGTGACTGAAGAATGGGTGAACGATGGGCGATGAAGCAGCCGGCGGGAGGGCCTTAGGGGGGCAGGAAGTCAACAAGTAAAGACCAGGGGGGGCAGTCGGGCGGCTTTTGTGAGCGGTCATGTACTGAGGGGGGGGGGGAGGGGGTAAGCATGAGGAGACGCAGAGGACCAGTTCCAAAGACCTGTATGGAGCCTGCAAATGTCAGGAGCTCTGACACTGCAGGCTGAATGACAGGGATGGATAGGGCAGTGTATGTAGACAGGGCAGTCGGGGGACAACTTTACTGGGCATTCACTGTCATATCAGGCTCATACACTGTCAGAGGAGGGGATAGGAGATCAGTATATATGTAACGCCTGCCGGGGAACAGGACAGACGCACACAGATACATTACCTTTCCAAACGATGACCACCTTCCGTCTGCTTCGGATTTACCCCAGCCGCTCTCCGCTTCGGCATCCTGCTCTTTCCCTTTCTGGCAGGCCAGCAACTGTACCTCCATCACCTCACTCCCCTTCTCTCCCACTGGGGAAGAAACAGAAATTACAACCCGTGCTTACCAGAAAGGGACTGTCCGAGGCTACGGCAAGGTGAGGAGATCTTCACACAACCCTGTCTGCCATCACCTCGTTCCTCTCTTGCCAAGGGTACGGGACTACTTGTATTTGGGACCAGCATTGAGTATGGACTGAATAGGAGTGAGATGGGTATGGACCAGGAACAGTCCCATCCCAAATACTCCACTCACCTCTCGGTGTGGGCCTAACCAGAAGAAAGAATAAAGAGCAATACTCACCCTGGGCACTATAACTTACAGTCCCTGCTCTCCTGCTCCTCTCCGTCACCTGTGGAAGACTGAACACAACACGTCCTCCCTTTACTCTACAGGTGTGGCTAAATGTACCACACACACAACTGGTACTAGCTAACAACTGGCGCCCTGACCGTAAAACAAACAACTAATAGTCGGGTACGCAACTTTGCTAGGTACTGGGTGAAGTGCACTCCCTAAACCTCCTACCTCTACCTGCGGGGAACACCAGCCGGTGTTCACCTTCTACTACGAGGCTGACCCTCTCCCTCACCCAGGTCGTACCAGAAGACTCTTCTAACTATGGGGTCACTCACAGAATACCAAAGACCAGTTGCCACCTGCACGACCGGGGCTCACTGGAGCAACACGCCACCAGGGTAGCGGATTCCGCTCGGAACCGTCAGTGGCCTCTGCCGGAACTTGAGACAGTCGCGTTCACCCTAGTGGAACACCACCCCAATCTGGAGCCGCCAGGGAACTCGCCGGAACTCAGACTGGGACACCCAATTGGAACCACGGGACACACCCCTAGAACTCAAAAGGGCTGTGCTGCACTGCCAGTGAGGGGCCCAATCACTACCTCAGGAATTCCTTTGTTACCCTAGGGACCTACGAGACGGGAAGACTACTGGGTGTCCTAACCCTCATTGCGTGTGTGCTCTACCCCTTTTCCCCACAGACACAGAAAATCACAGGATTACTGTAGGGAACAAGTGCCTACCTTTAATGGGGGCCTGATGACTTGCACCTGTAAATAAACATACATAGCACAACCAAATACAATGCAATACTGTATTTCACCACAGAGGCTTAATAACACTTTGCTGCTGTATCTGGAAGGCTAACAATGGGATAGACTTACCTCTGCTACCTGACCAGCTGGTTTGTATAGCAGCAACAGGAGCCTGCTGCTCAACTGTTGCCTAGGACTATAACCTAGATCCGCTTACACCTCTGGGTTCTGCGCCCTATTCTAACTCGGGGCTCTCACGCCTGCTATGCCTGACTTTACCTACTGGGACCTTGTACCCCTCTCACTGCAGGGCCTTGTGCCCTTCCTCACTATGGGATATCTTCCTTATTTAAGCCATGGTCCAGGATAGGGCTCCAAGAACAGGCAGGGTGCTTTCAGATGTACAGACAGGCTTGAGAATAGAGAAAACTCGGGTCTTCTAGATTGGGTGTAGAGAGATATATGAATAACTTATAGCTAGGAATAGCGGGAGGGAAGTGCACAGCAGAACAAATAGTCTGGATTGAGAAGAGAGGACATTTACTCAGCAGTGTTGTGAATTGTGAAAGAGAAAACATTGCAGGAGAAAATAATCAGAGTAAAAACAGAAGAGTAAGCTGGCAGCTGAAGAGACAGGCTTGCAGTTACACCACTGTGAGCTGTATAAATGTTTCATTACTGATAGGTAAGCATTTAGCATTGAGAAGTTTATTATTATTCTATAAAATTGCTATGGAGACTATTTCTAAATTGGAGGACATTTTTTATTCAACTGTTCAGTAAATTATTTAAAATTTGCCAACAATTAAATGTGTTACTATGTTTATTCATTGGCATGGACTGATTTCTAAACCACTTTTACAGTGCAGTGTTTGCTTAAAATAACTATAATATGGAGAATGGAGTTATAGATTATGCTGTCTCACTAGACAACTCCCTCCTCGATCCTCTCCAATCTGGTTTCCACCCACTCCACTCCACAGAAACTACCCTGACTAAAGTCACACATAATATTCTACCTGCCAAATCTAAAGGCTCCTACTTCCTTCTCATGCTTTTGGACCTATCTGCAGCCTTCGACACAGTCGATCACCCTCTCCTGCTGCACACCCTTTGCACCATTGGCCTCTCTGACACTGTCCTCTTATGGTTCATTTCCTATCTCTTTAACCACTCACTCTGTTTCTAACTCGGGCTCCTCCTCCTCATCTTCCCAAATCCCTTTGGTGTCCCCCAAAGGATTCATCCTTGGCCCTCTGCTATTTTCTTTGTGGGGTGAACTTATCTGTTCCTTTGTTCTCCAGAACCACCTCTGTGCAGATGACACCCAAATCTACCTACCATCTCCTGACCTCTCTTCTTCCCTCCTCACAAAGCGGTCTTGCTGCCTTTCTGTCATTTCCTCCTGGATGTCTCAAAATTTCCTCAAACTCAACATGGCCAAATCTGAACTTATAGTTTTCTCTCCTTCAAGAGTCTCCACCCCTCCCATCCTTTCCATCACTATTGGTAATACCACCATCTCCTCTTTTCCACAACCTCGATGCGTGAGTGTCATCCTTGAAGTCTCCCTCTCCTTTATCCCCCACATCAAATCCCTTACTAAATCCTGCCACTTTCATCTCTGTAATATAGCTCATATCAGACCCATCCTCTTAATTGATGCCACCAAAATTCTCATTCATTCTCGGATCATCTTCTGCCTTGATTACTGCAACCTCCTCCTTACTGGTCTCCTCCACACCCATCTCACTCCTAATCAGCCCATACTCAATGCTGCAGCAAGACTAATCTTCCTCTTTTGTCGGTCTATATCTGACGCCCCTCTCTGTCAAGAGCTACATTGGCTCTCCCTCGATTACAAAATCCTCTTCAAACTTCTCATCCTCACCTGCACCTTCCTGCTCAGCTAAACTGCTCTTTATGTCTCCAACATCATCTCCATTCATATGCCCTCTATTGTCAGCTAATGACCGTCGCCTCACCGCCTAAATGGTTACCACGTCTCACTCCCACATTCAGGATATTTCCCATGCTGCCGCTCTTCTATGGAATGTTCTTCCTCATTCTGTCAGCCTGAAAAAATTAAAATGAGCCATTAAAACCAACCTGTTTAGGAAAGCCTACCCTTCCTCTGTCTAACCTCTCCACTGCCCTCCTCATCGTCTCTTCATGACCCTTCTTCACTAATTGTGATATACCTCACCCTCATTCTTCCTCCATTCCTCATGCTACCCACTCTTGTTCATCTCTCCCTTCAGATTTCTAATCCCCTCACCCTGACTCCCAACTTTGTGTTTCCTGTCAGTTTGCCCCTTCCCTGTAGAATGTAATCTTCCATGAGCAGGGCCCTTTAATCCTTGTATCCTCCTCCCCATCCTGTTACCTTTGCCTTCGGCTCCACAGCTTCATTTTTCCACCTCAACTCTAGGCCCCTGCCCATGGTTCTCCTCTCCTCCCTAGTCTTTGCTTCTCCATCATTGCTTTGATCCTGTTAGTTGTGCCCACATTGCTGGGCACAGGTTCTACTTGCTTTAATTCACTCCTGATTTCTCTGCCTCCCTTTTCTTAGTTTCTAGCGTTCTGATACTCACTTATACCTCTTTGCTCTGTGCATCTGCTCTCAGCTGAGTTGCTTTTTCATTACATTTTGTTTTTGTACTGCCCTGAATGTCATGTTCTGTTTTGTCCTATGCTCTATGTATGGTGTCGCCATATAAATAAAAGATAATAATAATTGCAATAATGCCTGGGGGCAAAAATTCTTTAAAGAATCTTTTATTTAATAAAGATATTCTAAAACTAATACATGTCTGGCTACTGTTCACTATTTTGATGTCGTTAACAGGACATGAGTAGATGAGTGCAAAGTTGGAACTCTCCAGTATTTCAGTATGCCAGTTATGTACCTTCCTATGACGGCCAACATTCAACAGGACCAACATGTCTATCTCTGAGTGTGATCACAAATCACAAGGACTACCAGGCTCTATTATGTCACATTTGCTCTTACTGACTAGGCCTTGAGAGCTTTGAAAGGAGATGCGAAGATGGCTGTGATATTGATTCCAGAGGGGGAACAAACAACCTTTTAGGCTACCCAATGTTATCTAAGGGAGATTCTCCTCATTGACACTGACCCCCAGGTGGGTACCATGACCATTTTTTCCAAGCATAGAGCAGAGTTAGGGACTTCATCCCACTTGGTTTGAGCTGAAGGCAGCCAACAGCCTAAATATACCACTGCAAGGTGTAGCCTTGGACAACCCTGGTTGTCCATGAAGTTATTTAGTCAGTGACTCACTTCTGTTGGGTTCATCATTTTCTTGGAAATGGCTCTTAAAATTGTTCTTAGGATGATTATGCTCCAGGATTATTACTATTCTGTAATCTCAGCAAACCATAGAGGCAGCATGTCAAACAGTCACTGCAGAGAGGCAGCTTCTAGAGCAGCTGAATAAATACTGCTCCAGAAAGGGGCATATTAGTTCCATCCAAGGCCAAGGTGTGCTTCTTGGAAGCAGACCATAGCACAAGAAGTCTATTGCTTCCCCATGGACAGGAGCTCACAGGACTGTGAAGGGGAATGAAGTGCTGGTGAAGTCCATGTCTCAAAGACAGAGTGACATAGTGACGGTTGACTGGATCCTATGTAACATACAGCATAGAAAAGTGCTGGTACATCTCTCTTGACCTAGAGCCTGTGATTCTATCTATAAATGCTATCTTGGCAGAAGTCCATCCAGCCTGTTCTAAATCTATCTATCTATATACACACACACACACACACACACACACACACACACACACACACACGTGTGTGTGTTTGTGTAATAAGTGAGCTGCTGTTGCAGGCTGGGGTGCTAATCAGTGACTCCTTGTGCAAGGACTGGTGATGTATCTGCTTTAGAGGAGGGTTGTCTGTCTTTATTAGGCTCAGGGGTACATGTGGTTTTGGCGCTTTAAAAAGGGATTTATTTGTTTGTGTCCATCGTATGAGGAGGAAAATGACACAGACCGGAATGTTATTTGTTTAGCTCATAAATACTGTAAGCAGCAAATAAGATAAACATTCTAAGAGGAAAAGTGTACTTTGAGTCTTGTAATGTATTATATATCAAAGACTGCCCTCCAAACATATTCAATAAGCTATTGTGCTGGTAAATATTAAATCTGAGAGTCTGTTCTGTCACAGCAAAAAATAAAAAATATTGATCTGAAGTCATCAATATTATATGTGATAATAAGCAGAGTGAATGGAGTTATAGGGCTGCACCATTCAATCAAGGACTCCGCAATACCACCTTTCTCCTCAGGGTTCTATAAGGTCTTTGGTGAACTACAAATCCTGGTACCATAATGATATTATGCTGTACCAGTGTCACACGCCAGACCCGCAAGCGGGTACAGGCGAACTCACCTGCTCCACATAGGCATAGGCCCGCTCTCCTCTGATGGCAGGCATCATCTTGCTTCCCCGTTCATCTATCTGTAACCTCCCAAATCCCTTCTTATAGGCTCTTTGTATATAAGGCACCTGACATGGCAGTCAGGTGGCTGATCTTTATGCTCACACCAGTGTACCTGTCATGGTCTCAATAGATTCCGGGTCTTTACGAAGTGAATCCTAGGATCTGCACAGTTAGCGTTTACACTAACAGGGCGCGGAGTCTAACGAGCAGATGGTGTTCACCAGGAACTGCCGCAAAGCAGTATTTTCTTAGCTGCGTCTGCTCGCAGGTCGCGGCCCCTGCCAGAGTACTGAGCGAGACCCTCTTAGAGAGGCAGGAGAGTAGAAGGAACTAGATAGGAATGTCAGCCTTGTAGACAATAAAGTAGCAGGTACTAGAATAGAGTACAGAACTGGTAGTTGCTCAAATCAATTTATAGGCTATAACAGGTGCATGAAAGGGTGGGGTTATCCTAAAAGGAAAAAACAGAGACAAATTCCCCCAGCACACTGCTATAGCCAGCAACAGATCTGCTATTTCTACTGTAGATAAAAATGCAAAAGTCTCAGTTGCACACATTTGCAAATGTATGTTGAAGCCACCCACCATGCCAAGGTGCTTTTGCTAATAGGGTGGTCCTACTCTAAACAATGAGAGTCCCATATATTTGGGCCATACATATGTGTTTTTAAATTGAGAGCTAACTTACCAAAGAGGTACCCCAGAGACCTCCAAATAGCAATCCAATGTCAGTACTCCCCCTCAGCTACTGACACCAACATGCCTCTCAGACAAATACAGAACTGGTAGTTGCTCAAATCAATTTATAGGCTATAACAGGTGCATGAAAGGGTGGGGTTATCCTAAAAGGGTACCTCTTTGGTAAGTTAGCTCTCAATATAAAAACACATATGTATGGCCCAAATATATGGGACTCTCATTGTTTAGAGTAGGACCACCCTATTAGCAAAAGCACCTTGGCATGGTGGGTGGCTTCAACATACATTTGCAAATGTGTGCAACTGAGACTTTTGCATTTTTATCTACAGTAGAAATAGCAGATCTGTTGCTGGCTATAGCAGTGTGCTG
The DNA here is from genome assembly GCF_038048845.1 of Mixophyes fleayi. Taxonomy (NCBI): domain Eukaryota; kingdom Metazoa; phylum Chordata; class Amphibia; order Anura; family Limnodynastidae; genus Mixophyes; species Mixophyes fleayi. Next base: position 66,365,455 of record NC_134405.1, read on the forward strand.
GGGGAATTTGTCACTAGAATAGAGTGTCAGCTTGCAGATGAGTACAATAGAGTAGTCGGTACCTGAGTGGAGCATCAGCTTTGCAGACTAGTAGGGTAGCAGGTAGTTAAATAGAGTGTCTGCTTTGCAGACGAGTAGAATAGAATAGTTGGTACCTGGGTAGAGTGTCAGCTTTGCAGACGAGTAGAGTAGCAGGTACTTGAATAGAGTGTCAGCTTTGCAGACCAGTGGAATAGAATAGTTGGTACCTGAGTAGAGTGTCAGCTTTGCAGACGAGTAGAGTAGCAGGTACTTGATGGAGTGCCAGCTTTGCAGACAAATAGAATAGTAGCCACTTCTTAGGTACCCAAAGGGAACTGAGCAACAGGCACTGAAGGTTTGCAGGAAGTGCCTTTTTGTATTAGGCGCCAGGATTACCTGGCCAATAGGAGAGCAGCCATAGTTTTCATAAGCTGCGTCCCGGGCGCATGCGCAGACCTGAATCCAAGATGGCGGCGCACCGGACGGAGTGGACCGCCGGAGGCAGGTAAGTTTGCCGGGGGTCGGGTGAGCTGCCTGATACCCCGGCCGATGACAGTACAGTTTGGACGTGGCTCTTGTGCTTACTAGCACCATCTCTGAGTTATACTATTACTATCTGGTTGAAATCTACTGTTCCAGTGACTCATTGCCGTGCTGTTCAGTGTCACCTCCTTGTGTTCAGTCTGTTGTCCAGTGTTATCATCTCTGCATTGCACTACTGTTATCTGGTTCTACCTTTTGTTTCAGTGACTCATCGTAGTTCAGTATCACCTCCTCAGGTTCAGTCTCTTATTTCGGGACTTGTCCACCACTAGTTGCCTACTGTGGTCCATCAGTGCTCCAGCATTCCTCCAGTTGTTCTGGCTGATTCATCTTTCATTGCATAATCATCTGCTGTTCATTGCATAGTCATCTGTTGTACCCTGAGGACCGCGACCTGCGAGGCAGTGGCCGCAAAGACCATACCACCTTGTGAGGGTCCCTGACTCAGTAGATTCTGCACCTTTGGGTAAGAGTAGCACTAACCTAGACAGACCCAGAGGATCCCTACTCCTCCACAGTTGATCGTGACAACCAGATTAACTCTTCCTGAAGTATCAGAAAATACGTAAAATAATATCACCAGCCAAAAATCATCTAAAGACTTCTTTTGGTTAAAATGAAACAAAGAAATGAGAGTGGGCATTATGGCTATACAATCCTCTTGTGTTTTTTGTGAATTTGTCACATTTTCCCAGGCCAGCTGACTGACTATGTCTAATTGATTGTGCATTTTAAAGACACATATTAACTCATCTTTACCTGAAAGGTTATTCCGCTCAAGATTCTCTCAAAAAGTTAAGAACTCATTTGTGCCATACAAATGCTCAAATGTTGAAAAGGGAATTTCACGGACTGAAAAAAAGAGTAATGGGTGGAATTTGTCCCAACTTTTCTCAGTTTGAACAAACCTTCTGGACATTGTCTTTAATAGACCAGAAGTGGGAAACCTTTTCATGTTGCATTGCCGCATTAATTTAGCTGTAATCAAAAAAGGCCACATTCAAGCAAGTTCAATTAAATATACTTAAAAATGTACATTATTTTGTAAAAATCTAACTACTATGTACCCACTAACTTCAAAAAAATAAAAGCAATTTGTTAAATTTAACTAATCTTTAATGACTTTGTTGTGCCTGCTTTTTGTTGGAAAGCATTTGACTATTTGGGCGCAGCATGGAGGTCCGCAGTTTCAGCTGATCCTATAGATGAGTATCTGTTATTTGTGACCTTAAGTGCATCTTGATTTGGGTTAGATAGAATAATGTAGATTCACAGCATTCAAAGCAAGAAAGTATTTTTCGGTCATGTTGCCGAAGGTGTGGGTATTCTATTGCCTTTTTCCATATTCCAGTTTGATCTTTCTCAGCATCAGATAATGACTTTAGAATGTCATCTACTGAGAGCTCAATTGATTCCATCCGTAGTTCTTTAGGTGTCTTGGCACCTAAAGAATTATCTGAAATGCTAATTTGAGTGTGATGTCATGATTCTCAAAGTCAGTGAACTTTTCATTGTATTCTTTAATGAATAAGTCTAAAACAGCTGCATACTCTTCACATGAGTCAAACGATGGCAAATATAAAGCATTGGATATTTCTGAATACTGTTGGCAAATGTCTCAGCAGCGCTGATGATCGACTTTATACCGAAAACAAGGCTGTTTTAGGATCTACTGAACTACCGTCTCTGTACAGTTGTGAGACACACACAGCTCAACTGTCATTGTGGCTTCATTATCTGTTCAGCTGCCCACTGAGCTCAATTGTGATTGCTGTTGCCATCTCTGTTTGGCTGCTAGACCCTCTGTACTCAGCTGTCAGTATCCTGGACTCCGTCATATCAGAAATTGTCTACTCCATTAATCCCTGCCAGAGGCGTGGTAAAGTATCCTTCACCTCTTCCATTGCCATGCACCATTTAGATCAATTGTTCCTTTCCACTCTCTCATTACCTACCCCTCACTAATACACATTTATCCACATCTCTCCATCATGCACCTATTTAATTTACACTCTCTCCGATTCACTATCATCACACTTCTATTGAAACTCCTCTTCTTTCTCAAGCATCCTATTTCTCCCTCCCCTATTATGATTTCTCCATCACTACTTCTCTCCTCACTAATCTGCACACATGAACTGTTTTGTCTTCTGCACCCACCACACTCACTGGGCTACATAAATAGAAATAAACCTCACACCCACAATGTCACTTACTTCTTCACTGCCTTTCCAAGTGTCCTTTTGGCCCTCAGGCTCCGCTGGTTTCAGACCTCTCTGTAAGATGCTGTCTAGTCTGTCTCCACTCCAGAGGTCCCTACAGAATCAGAGTATGGGTGCGGCAATCTTCGATTCAGTCACATGTTTCCTCTCAGCCAATCAGGTGATAACAGCCTCCATTTCATATTCCCTCCAAAACCAGTCCATGGGAGCTGCCAGCTTGGATATAGTCACCTGATCAATCGCAGCAACTCAGAGTGCTGTTTCTGCCCAGCTGATTGCAGTCTCCAATCAGGAGTCAACAACAACTATAAAAGGACTTCCTGGAGCCCTTACTATTGCCAGTGCAATGTTGTATTTCAGACACCAACCAGGTTCCCAGCAGTTTGCAGTCTTACCTATTTAGCCAGTCTGCATTCTGACTCCAGTCCAATTCTGGTAATTCTGGTTCCATTCCAGTTACAGCAAATCTCTTTCAGCATTCCGGTCAAAGCATTCCGGTTCCATTCTGGTTACAACAATCCTCTTTCAGCATTCCGTTTCCAGTCCGGTCCAGCAATCCAGTTATTGTTTGCTCTACCCTACTAGTGTAATCACCGTCTGCACCAGTCCATTCACTACATGCAAAGGAACATTGTCAGGCCACCCAGCTTTATCCACTTAGTCACCAGCCCAGCACCAGAGACACAACCCAGTCTGGGTACAGACATATCCTCAGGCGTGAGGGTGAGGAAGACGACATGCAAGGAGGATTTGTGTGTCACACAAATCCTCCTTGCATGTCGTCTTCCTCACCCTGCTCCCTCTCATGGCTGCAGGTGACATCTCACCTAACCTGGGACCCCATACAATCCCAATTATCTGCTCACACTCCTCTTTCCATAACAAACCTTTCTATCCACCCTGTACTTGCAATCCCGCCAAACTTATCCACATATCTACAGTCCCCTCTCTCCCCTTCTCCTGTGCTCTATGGTATGCCAGATCGGTTTGTAACAAGCTTACATCCATTCATGATCTATTCATTTCTAAACATCTTAACCTCCTGACCATTACATAAACTTGGCTTATCTCCTCTGACACTACAACATCCTCTGAAGCTCTCTCCTATGGAGATTCTCCCTCAGCCATAACCCCAGACCTGGAAAGAGACAAGACGGTAGAGTAGGCATTCAACTTCCTCCAAATTGCACCTTCCAAGTCATACCCTCTGAACCCTCACTGTCATTCTCTTCCTGTGAAGCCCACACTATCTGTCTATTTTATCTTCTCCACCTTCATGTTGCTGTCATTTATTGCACCCCCCCGGGTCCAGTTTCCCATTTTCTTGACAACTTTGTGGCCTGGCTCACTTATTTCCTACCTACTCTCCTACTAGGCACTTTCAACATTCCCATTGATATTCCCGCTGTCTCTTCTGCTGCTAAACTTCTTTCACTTCCTTCTTTGGCCTCTCCCAGTGGATCTCATCTTCCACCCACTGTAATGGACACTCCCTTGACCTTGTCTTCTCCCGCTACTCCCCCTTGCACCCAAATCCACATGTACACAATGACACCTATGTACCCTTAACCCAATCCACTTCTCATTTTCATTAAAAAAAACATTGTCTCATATGTCTGTAATGACCTGCCCTAATCAGGCTGCCTCTTTCTACACCAAAACACTCACTTCAGTCCTAGACAATGCAGTTCCAGCTAAAACATATTGTTTCCGATGATCCAAACCCCAACCATGGCACATCAAACAATCACACTACCTGCAAACATGCTCCTGCACTGCAGAGCGCCACTGGAGGAAATCTGATTCCTATCCTGATTTCCTCCACTATAAATTCAACCATCTGTCGATCCAGTCTCTCTCGCCAACTACTGCCCTATTTCTCTCCTCCCCTTTGCCTCCAAACTACTTGCAATTGGTGTACAAGTGCCCGTCTCTCTTTCTCTCATCTCACTCTTTTCTCAACTCACTGCAATTAGGCTTCCGTCCACTACATTCGACTGAAACTACTCTCACATAAAGAATCGATGATCTTACTTACTGCAAAACCTAAGGGTTTTGCATACTCCATACTCCATACTCATTCTCCTGAATCTCTCTGCTGCTTTTTACACTGTTGATCACCCTCTTCTCCTACACCCCCTTCATTCCATTGGCCTTCATGACACAGTTTTTTCCTAGTTCACTTCTACCAGACAACTTCTTTAGTTTTTCTACCTCATCCCCTCTTCCCCTCCACTCCCACTATCTGTTGGGGTCCCACAAGGCTCTGTTCTTGGCCCTTTACTTTTTTCATTGTACACCACTTCTCATGGGGCACTAATTCACTCATTTGGCCTCCAGTACCACCTCTGCACTGATGATACCCAAATCTATATCTCTTCCCCTGACCTCTCTCCTCCTGTACTATCTTGTGTAATCAACTGTCTTTCAGCTATCTCCAAATGGATGTCCCAATGCTACCTAACGCTCAACATATCCAGAACAGAGCTTATTATCTTCCCTCCTGCCAGAATCACCACCTCCCCTCAATTCTTCCTCATTGTTAATAACACCACAATTTCTTCAGTTTCCCAAGACCACTGCCTTGGTGTCACACTTGACTTCACTTTCTGCTTATTCCTCACATCCAGACTCTCTCCCAGTCCTGTCAATTCCACCTTAAAACATTACCAGAATATACCCTTTTCTTACTCAACATGCTATCAAAACACTTATCCATTCTCTCATCATCTCCTGTCTTGACTACTGCAACCTTCTGCTATCTGGCACTCCTGACACCCATAAATCTTCTGCAAGACTCATCTTCCTCTCTCACTGCTCCACATCTGCTGCATTACTTTGCAAATCCCTACACTGGCTCTCTGTGTCCCCAAAATCCAATTCAAATTATTCACCCTTACCTACAAAACCCACAAAAACACCACCCCTTGATACTTCTCAAATCTCTAATCAAAATACTCTCCCTCCTGCCCTCTTAGATCTACCCTTGACCTGCACCTTGTCTCATAGTCACCTCTCACTCGCGCCTACAAGACTTCTCCCGTGCTGTTCCCCACTTATGGAATTCCCTACCATGCCCAAACAGGCTTTTCCACAGTATTCAAATCTTTAGCCATTCTCTAAACACCCATCTCTTTTTTAAAGCTTACCTTATTCATGGGGATACTATTTACACTAATACATTCTCACAGGTGTCCCAATCTCCACTCTAAGCCACACTCACTCCTCTTGTTTCAGCTGTGCCCTCTTATACTTAGAATGTAAGCTCTCTAATGACAGTGTTTGGAGGTGTTCCGAATGCGTTTCATCCCTTGCTTGACTTTCTCAAGGGGATGGCTTAGTCTGCAACTGTCGATGTAATGTTTTATGGTCTGTGTCTATGCTAATTAGATACAAGCAGCAGTTTTCTGATTGGTTGTTCTTTATAGAGCCTGTTGTCTTCTTTGTGGTTCCATTTCAAAACAATTGAGCCATATATTCTTATAGCTGTATTTCAACATTAAAAGTATACCCAATTCTTCCAATTGTGAAGTGATTATTCTAACAGGTGATTTTCTTTCATAATATTGGTTATGCAACATCCTTTAAATAATATTGTTGTGAGAGGTGCAATATATAGCAGGTGCACATTTCATTAGGATTTTATACAATCAATGGATTTTACAGTATAATAAAAAATTAGATGAATAATAACAGTCGATAAACGAATTACCCATATGGTATCCAGAGAATACAACTTAGAAACTTATGTTTATATTGAGTATTGAGCCCTAATGTTGGCTCTAATTAGTATCTGGAAGTATATTGCCTGATTTTGCTGGCATATGTATTATGGTATAAATAACAGAGAACCGGTCATTAAGCTTATTCAAATAACTTAACAGTAGTCAATAAATATTGGAATGGAACTCAAAGATTCTGTTTGTTTTTGTGTTTTTGTGTAACTTTATCTATGTGGGTCATTTTGTTAAATAACACTTAACTGTTGATTAGAGATGGACGTGTTCGGTTCTCGGGGAACCGGGGGTATCCGAGTACCGAACTGAGTAGCTCGGTACTCTCCCGCCCGCTCCGAATCCAAATCGAGGCCGAACGTCATCGTGACGTTTTCTTTTCATATTTGCCACTCCCCAGTGCTTTTGGGGTGTCTCCCATAATTGTGCATAAATATTGCTGGCTGTCAAAATTACTATCTGTCAGCAGTATCTACCAAAGTATCAGTCCAAAAAACAAACCCCCCCCCCCAAAAAAAAAATGTACTGTGTTGAAGCGAAAAAGAAGTGTTACTGAGCAAAAGTTAAGTGCCGATAAAAAAAAAAAATTTGCCAACATGCCATTCTACACACGCAGTGGCAAAGAGAGAATGAGGCCTTCACCTTTGGCTATTAGTGGCAGATCCTAAAAAGTTACCGAGCCTACAATTGGTGCACAACTACTGTTACGCGTCAAAGCCGAGCTGCAAGATAACAGTAAGGCATTAGAGGATAATGTTTGCTCTGATTCACAAATGACACCAATCCCTGTGGAGAGTCCATCCAACAGTGGGATGTCTAATCGTGAGCATTCTGCTGATGTGTGCCTTAATAGCCCGAGTGTAGCCGGTGATACCCAAATTGAGGATGCCACTTTGGAATTAGAAGAGGATGAGGGGGAGATTTGTGTAGGCGATGAGGGCGCTAATGAGGTTGTTGATGAGGATGAGGTTGTTTGTATAAGTCCTGCAGCAGTTCTGGCACGTGACAAGAAAAAGGCCATTGTCAAGCCTGGGCACAAACAAAAAAATCCACTTCTTATGTGTGGAATTATTTCTACCCAAATCCAGACAACAATTGTATAGCCATTTGTTGTGTATGTCAAGCCACAATCAGTCGAGGGAGGGACCTTAACCATCTTGGAACCTCGTCTATGTTACGCCATTTAACGAGAGTTCATGGCAAAGTGTTGGGAAAAGCTGAAAGTTCTTCCCAAAAAAATACAAGCACTCCATCATCAGCTAAGACCCTCCGGTCACCGACATCCCAACGGCTACAAAATACACCCACCACACCATCCTCATCAATATCCTCAGTAGCGCTCAGAGTTAGCCCGGCATCCCACTTATTAAGGCTGGATGACTCCTGCACTATTATTGATTTCTCTGAAGAAAGCGTTAGTCCCACTGCTGCTGCTGCTGTTGCTGTTGCTGGGGGTGAATCGTCAGCCTAGAGGCAGGTCAAGAAAATGAGCAGTCCTACATTTCAGCAATTAACTGTGAAACAATCATTTGCTAGGGGAAGCAAATATGACAGCAGTCACCCAGTCGCCAAGCGAATCACAGACGCCATGGCTGCCATGTTAGTGTTAGTTCTGCGTCCAATCTCCACAATAAACGCAGCTGGTTTTTCACAGTAAATTGAGGTTTTGTGTCCGCATTACAGAATTCCATCGCGACACCATTCTCCCGTGAAGCAATTCCACAACTATACCAAAAAGTGTGTAAAAATGTAGAGATTGCGCTGAAAAATGCCATTCTGCCCACTGTCCACTTAACCACAGATATGTGGACAAGTGGAAGTGGCCAAACCAAAGACTATATGACTGTGACAGCCCACTGGGTTGGTCATTCACCTTCACCAGCAGTAACAGCAGCAGCATTTACACCACTACGTAACATTTGTCACAGGCAGGCCACTCTTTGTATCACCGGCTTCACTAACAGGCATACAGCTGACAATTTGTTACGCAAACTGAGAGATGTGATTGATACATGGCTTATACAACTTGGACTCTCCCCAGGATATGTCATTTCTGATAACGCCAACAATATAGTGCGAGCATTACAGCTGGGTGATTTCCAACATATTCCCTGTTTTGCTCACACCATCAACTTGGTGGTGCAGAGCTTCCTACGAAATAACCGCGAGGTGCAGGAGATGCTTTCGGTGGCACGTAAAATTTCAGGCCATTTCAGGCATTCAGCCACAGCATGTATGAGATTACAGCAGCTCCAAGAGCAGTTTAACTTGCCCTGCCACCAACTTAAGCAAGAGGTGGTAACTAGGTGGAATTCCACCCTGTACATGCTTCAGAGGATGGAGGAACAGCGCAAAGCTATCCAAGCATATTGCACAAGCCATGACATTGGGAAAGGAGGGGGGATGTATTTCACTCTTGCACAGTGGGGAATCCTTTCAGTGCTGTGCAAGGTGCTGAAACCATTTGAAGTTGTGATGTGTGAGGTGAGTGCAGACTCTGCTAGTTTGAGCCAAGTCATTCCTTTAATTAGACTATTGGAAAAGCAGCTTGAGGAACTGAAGGAAGAGCTGAAAGCAAGCAATTCAGCAAAGTATGTTGGCCTTGTCGATCAAGTACTTCATTCGCTTCACAATGATCCTCAAGTTATTAAGATCTTGAACTCGGATCAGTACGTTTTGGCCACTGTGCTTGATCCAAGGTTTAAGGCCTACATTTGAGTATTTACTTGTAAGTGAGAGAGATGTGAACTTTTGCAAGGAGCTATTGCTCAGCAAGTTGGCCGCTGAACTGGGCCTCGGCTTGACGACGTGTCCTCCTTCACTTTCTCAAGCTGCTGCTGCTCGTAAAAAATTAAATTTCCCAAAAAGAAGCAGGGAAGACGCAGGGGGCAGACCAGAACAGTTTAACATCTGGGCTGGTTTGAAGGATTTTTTAAAAAAATGTGTCACTTTGCCCATAACTCCATCCAATATGAGTATAAACATGCAAAGGATGGTGGAGGATTATTTTCAAGAGTTAATTGATATGGAAATGTCAGACAGTCCCTTTCCTTACTGGGAGAAAAAGCAGGCAATTTGGATACCCATGTACAAACTTGCTTTGCAATACCTAAGCTGCCCACCCTCCAGTGTGTACTCTGAACGAGTATTCAGTACAGCCGGGAACTTAGTCAGTGATCGCCGTCGAAGGTTACTTCCATAAAATGTGCAGAAAATGATGTTTATAAAAATGAACTACATCTTCCACGAGGAAGGCCTTCACCATCAAAGACATCCAAGCACTGACTGTTCTCTAATGGCAGATTCAAGCGGCGATGAATTGATAGTCTGTGATGAGGGTGAGGATGAAGCTGAAAATGATGAAAATGATGACGATAACATCTTTTTAAAACTTTCTATGTAAGTGTAGGGTGCAATCTACCCCCAAAGAGGAAAGGGACTTGAGGTATTTCCTTATAAGGAACTGTCTTGAAAGGCTGCTGTTTGGCCAATTTATCCTTAAGGGTAGGGTGTCATACACACAGTGACCCCAAAATGGCTTTGTCCATTTCAATTAATATTGTACAGTCTATAACGCCTGAATTTTTTGGTATTTTCGACAAGTGGAGGGGGGCCTAGAGAGACAGAATGCAAACTGCCTTTTTCCATTTCTTTACATATTTAACTATAAGTGTAGGGTGTAATATACACCCAAAGACGATGGCTGCATTGCCAATATGCATAGATGGAGAGGAAGACAATCTGTTTTGTGTGTAGAATTAATGAAGGCCTACCTACCAGGAATTAAACTGTTTTTTTGATAATTTATTAGCTTTACAATTAGATTACTTATCCAAGAAACAGGTGGAGCACTAAATTTGGTTATTTTAGGCCCAAAAACATTGATTTTGCAACAAAATAGCAAAACAAAACCAAAACCAAAACCAAAACACGCAATGGCGGTTTTGCAAAACCAAAACCAAAACACGATGGTAATCCAGATTCAAAACCGAATACAAAACCAAAACACAGTGTCAGTGACCATCTCTACTTTTGATAACAAAGAGGGTGAGCTAGATATAGGAGAGGCTAGTTGTAATTCTTATTTAGATGGAGAATTTACATAATATACATAAAGACCCCTGGACAGGTTGAATCACTTATTTTCTGCATCAAAAAAACTAACTGAATTTTTGAGTTCCATTCCAATATTAATTCATTACTAATATGTTATTTGAATAAGCTTATTGACAGGTTCTCTGTTATTTATACCATATTAAAATCTTCTGTTATGGCCAGATTGAAGTATAAAACCTGCGCCAATTTAGTCGTATCCGTTGATTCATCCAAAGAGAATGAGTAATATATTTTTCTTTTTGAATATTGCAGGAAGTTGTTCTGTTACATTGAAGGCTAATTCATGCTGACGATCAGTTATGGTTCTCCTTGAAAGAGGCGGTTGTTTGTACTTTGAAACGTTATGGAGGTCAAAGCATCCTACAACTTTAACAATGAATTCTTTTTTCGATTTCTACATCACTGAATGGCTTCTCTTTTTTCCAGAGTAAATAGACTACTTTATAAGGCGCGTCAGTGGCATTATTTCCAGGTCTTATTGCTTTCTAATTTGAAATATTTGTGGTTCTTATGAGTGTTATAATGGTGATGAGCATTGTGTTTCTTCATTGTTGATATTGCAGTATCACAAACCAAGCAAAGCATCTTATCTTTAGCACAAGCATGATAATATTGCAATTCCCAAAATCCTCATTAAAAAATCTTTTTTTCCTACAGCGTTCTCTTGGTCTTCTTTGACATGATTGGTTGTTAAGCAGAGAGAATAAAAATTTTTGTCAGGCTGTGCAAATATTCACAAAATCCACTTCAAACAGATACACAGTGCACTGTTGTCAAAAGCTGATAAAGAACTGCCCGAAGATTATTACTATAGAAAAATATTGAAAACTCTGCTCCACGTTCAATTTAAAGCTGTCGCCATTTTGAATCCGGCGCACAGTCGTGAATTTCAGTCTGTGCCCATTTCTGGCGGCCATTGACGCAGCGGTATATAGCATCTGAGTGGTGAACCCAAATCGTGTATCAGTGGGAGGAAGGAATGGGGGAATACTTTCCCTAAGCAAATTGTGTATATATACATATGCAGATAGGAGGTAAATAACAACTTACCAATATTGACTTTTTTTAAAAAATATACCCATTCATAAACGGGGTATTAAAATTTCAATATTGACCCGGCGTCATGAACCCCCTCTCCCACAGCATTGTATTCAACCAAACCCTTTCACAGTTTGATATGAAAAACAGTTATATTGTTGTTTACAATACAGTTGTTGAAATGAATGTTATTCTAAAATTATCACACTAATGATGCGCAAAAATCATTCACTTGCGTATGAAATATCAGTAGGTTTTACGTTGTGCTTTATTTTACTATCCATTTACTATTTTAGTGTCACCTTCCAACAGATCATGCGCACAAAGCGCAAAATTAAGAGTAATTTTTGCCTGGAACTGTCATCCTTGACCCCCATAGACTCTCGCCAACCTGCCTTGTGCGCTAGTGGCACCAGTCAGGCGGGGAAGTTATCAGACATTGCATTAGAACTACATCGTGAGCGTAGCAGTCGTTAATTTAGCCCTTATGCTTACTAATGTTCTAATTGTGGTGGTCAATCTGGCTGGATAAATTTGTTTAAACTTATTTTATGCTTTGGTAATTGAAATATGTTAATTTTAAGAATAAAACTTAAAAGACGAACAAAAGCGTATTAATATAAATAAAAAGATTTATTTTGTAAAATTTGGATTCAGCCAAAAGGCCACACTTATGGACCTAGAAGGCTGCATGTGGCCCTAAAGCCGCAGGTTCTCCACCCCCCAGACTAGACCATCAGTCTGAAAATAATAGACCAATGTCTTGAGTGAAGATATCATCTAGAGCTTCAAGACCTCTTGCATAAGTCGGGACTTGAAATTTGTGCCTTGTAGTATTAGTAATTAGAGAAATAGTTGCTTTGTTTAACATGCAACTGTTTGACCCAATAGCATACACATACTTGTATATACATGCAAGAACATGAAAGCATTTACAGGAACACACACACACACACATACACACACACAATAATATATGCACATGTTTGTTGACCATTACGGCCAGCTGAATGGGAAACTCCCAGCTATAAGGCATTCAGTGCTTCCTCAGGTTAGACATCAATGGGATGGAGAAAATGTCTTCAAGCAACAATAATTGGGAAATCATTGATAAATAATTGCAAAGCAAACATATTATTTTCAAAACCAGGCATAATGATGAGATTTCACAAATATTTGTTTGCAGAAAGAGTAAGGATAATTCCTAGAGGTTTTCCTAACCTAAGCCATTGGTGCAATATTAGGGTCTGCAATAAACCTAATAAACCTTCATAAGCAATTGGTCCTATAGGCACATATGAAGAAAACTGGGATTCCTTCTTCTAATGGGAGGGATATACATGAGATAAGAGTGTAGGCAGGAGATAAGGGGACATACATTAGAAGAATGGATCGAGCAAAAAAAAATGGTGAAGAGGAAGCAAAGGAGTCTCAGTCTACAGTAATCTGGAATGAGAGAAAATGTGAAGGACTAGGTAAAAATGAAGAACAATCCAATAAACTGTGGACTTTAACTGGCAACAAATTTAAGGTGTCACTGTCTTTATTTTAAGTACAGTTTAAGTCTGATGTGTGAGTGGGGTTTCGTGCAGTGAAGGTGAAGCATCAACAGTCTGCAGTTTATGTGATTGTCTCAAAGTGATCAGAACAACCTCATTACTGCATTCCTATTGATGTCTTAATTTGCTGTTTACAATTATCTATATTTCAGTTATATTATGTGGTGCTCCACAATATACAGCATAAATGGACAAATATAGGAACACTTTATTTTATTTTAACCTAGTGCACCAGGTGAGCAAACACTACAATAAAGGCAACTTCTCCTGTATGTGTAATAACAATCATTTTTACATCAAAGCTGCGATCTGCAGGTTTAACTCATTATTACCCACTCTGCTGGCCATCTTAAGTTCTGAGAAAACATGAAACTTATTTGACATTATTGAGGGTCACCCATGCCATGTGTACTATGTGTTGACATAATGTCATTAGGTCTTCCTCTGATATCTGGTCATTAACATTGAGACATTTGTGGCCTAATTACAAATTTCCACAAAAACGAGAATTGCGTGTAAAATCCTTACACCAAGGTAATATGATTATGTGACTTTTGGAAATATGACAGATACTTTGGGATTCACTGAAGGGTTGAATCTATTAAGATCTATATCTCAATGGACCCAAAAGAGACACCCCGAGGAACAGCAGAGGGACAGAGTTCGAAATATTTTGAAGGGGCCTGGCTAAAATGATCTATTGTAACAGATTCTGGATACTATATTACTAATCTTGATTAGCACTGGCTTACCTGAGGTGCGGAGTCTAACGATCTCCCCGGTGTTCACCAAGAACCGCCGCAAGGCGGGGTGGGCTTCGCTGCCAGGAGTCGCAGGTCGCGGTCCCCAGGTTCGCCTCAAGATGTAGTACAGCGGAGTGAAGCGGTGGTAGCGGAGTCAACAAGCCGGTTCGGTACACAGGAATGGAGTCAGGCAGAATCAGAAGGCAACTCGGAGTCAACAAGCCAGGTTCGGTACACGGGTCACAAGAATAGGAGAATGGTCAGCAAGCCGGGTCGGTACACAGGGATAGGAGAGCCAGGGAAGTCAAACAGGCAGAGATCAGCACACAGGAGACACTGGAAACTGGAAGACACTGCAATCCACGAAGAGCAGGAGCCAGGAACAGGTAAGTGTTGCTCTGACACTCAGCGAGTGTCAGAGTGAGGTTTTTATACTGAAGGGGATTCAAAATCCCCGCCTCTAGGGTTGTGGTCATGTGACCGCCTCCGGGTGCGGTCACATGGTCCTGAATGCGGAAGTGCGGCTGGACGGAGCGGCGGGGATCAGGTAAGTCTGTGACATCTATAACCCAAATGCTGATTGTCTGTAATTTATCGGTTTGGTTACACTCATTTGGATATAGGCAGCTTACATCAGTATGTCACTCTCCAGCCACATGTCCCTGCCCATGTCTAGTAACTAACAGGATTGTAGTAAATAGAAACACTATCACTTTTAAAATATCAGCCGATACGAGTCCTATATCTACTGCACAATAATAAAACTTTGTCTAATACCCAGTGTAGATAGAAATTCATGTAAGTTTGTTCAGGTATGAGGAAGCCATGGTGAATGGTCCAGTTAGGATTTGGCACCTATTTTTGCACCCACATGCAAAAAAAAGTGGGACAAGTCTCCAACTCATTGTGCTTAACCCGTTGAACTCTGGAGAGAGCCATTATTTTGTCTATGGGCATGCATATGACAGGGGTTAACACACTTTGCCGAACATAAGAAATACTCAAGTTTGTAAAATATGAAAGAAATACAGTTCCGTTCATTTGATTAACTGAGACAGTCATATCCTGCAAGAATCTACCTGTGGATGGATATTTGAAAATATCTTTTAACTAGCTTGAATGAAAGCGGCTGACAGTAGGGTCTCTAACAATCTGCCTTAGAAATGATTTTTTTTTGGAAATCTTTGAAGATTTGCAAAGCTAAAACCTTCCCTGGCTTTGAAGACTCTGTCCGTCTCTTCAATTCTGGACGGAAAACTTAGGGGAAAAAAAAGTCTATTTCAGGAATCAATTTTGAAGATATTGCAAAACTGTGGAGTGTGAGAGAAGAGTTTTATTTTATTTTATTTTTTTACAGGAAAAGATAGAAATTGGCAGCAGATGAGATTCACTCATCATAGGTATACCAGCTTGTTTTCAAACTTATACCTAATATATACTCAGGGCTAGATTTACTAAGCTGCAGATTTGAAAAAGTGGGGATGTTGCCAATAACAACCAATCAGATTCTAGCTTTCATTTATTTAGTACTTTCTACAAAATGACAGCTAGAATCTGATTGGTTGCTATAGGCAACATCCCCACTTTTTCAAACCCGCAGCTTAGTAAATCTAGCCCTCAGTGTGGAGCTTGGGGCCTATTTTGAGGGACATTGGTGCACAAATAAGAGGCCATAGGAATGGGAATTGTTTTGCCTGTTGCATAATTTGACTTTTCTGTAATAGTTGCCATTATCAGTCGCCATCTCTGGATGGACCTATTTTGGGATAGAAAAGTCAACTTAAATGTTGTTCAGGAAGTTAACATTCCCTCCTCCTACTCAAGACCAGTTTTTACATGCTGTGCTACCTGTTACTATGTTTGGCCCTTAGACTTAACATGTAATACTAAACATTATACTTGGTATACCTTTGTTGTTAGACTCCGTGCCTCTGTGATGGGTGGAACTGAGACAACCAAGGTGTAAATTGGACAACTCATTTGTTGTTAGTTCTTTTTAAATTTTTTAATGCAATGTGTTTGTGAAGTATGTGCATATCTGTTTTTATTTAGTGTCAGTGCAGGGTTCAGCAACTTGCCAGACTGGAAGTTGTTCCCTCTCAGTGCAGGTGCTGCTGGACTAGAATAGGGCTCCTATCCCTGTTCTCTTAGAAGAGTCTTCTTTTTCCAACCCAAAGGCTTTCCCTTTACAATGCTTGTGATGATCAATATATCAAAAATGCATTTTCAGACTCCTGAAGCACACAACATGACAAACTAATTGTGGATTAATTCCTATATTGGTTTTACTCATTTGGCACCCAAAAGGCAATATCCAGTTATGAATTTTATGACCTGAGTTAATTTCAGGTCAACTGAGTGTCATAATTTTTCATTTAAAAGAGAGGAACAAATGGTAGAAGTAATACATAAAAATGTAAATGAAACCATACCATTAATTAATACTTGGTTGTCAGAGGAAGAAGTCCAAAGGCGACTGACGAATATTAAGATAAATAAAGCTCCAGGTCCAGATGGCCTACACCCAAGGGTCCTTATGGAACTAAACTCGGAAATAGCTAGACCGCTATTCTTAATTTTCAGAGATTCCATCTCATCAGGCTCAGTACCAAGGGATTGGCGAATAGCAGATGTGGTGCCGTTGTTTAAAAAGGGGACGAGATCACAACCAGGGAATTATACCACTTTCATACTGCCGCCCCTGCAATATCCCGGGTTTTTGAAGCCGGGTTTTTGCAGGGTCTCGGAGCGTCCCAGCTCAGAAACACCATTCATACTGCACCTCGGACCCGGGAATTTCCCGGGTTGACCCCATTCATACTGCACAAGTCTGTGCCCTGGCAATTTGTGGGAGTCATCACCAGAGCACTTTTCATTGGCTGAAAAACGGTGGTTTGTTGACGCATAAAGATGATGCTAAAGTGGGTGGTGATTGTTTACCACATTACTTTTCATCATGGCCGATGACTCACTTTTGTGTAGCCCAGAGTTCATGTTTACTAGTATTTTTTTGATGTTTTATGCAGCAAATGAGAGTTTGCTGCAGCTGCTGACACTGTGCACTCTTGCACAGTCCCAGTTCAGGAGGAGGAAGGCGAAGTTTATGGCACAACAGAAGAAAACTCGGTGTCTGTATATGCGCAGGAGGAGAGCGTTTCTCAGGGCCAGCATTGCCTCAATTTTGAGATTCAGTGCTGCCAGTAACCGAACCATGCGTGCCAGAGAGCGTAGCCACGGAGAAGCTTTCTGGTCTACTGTGGAAGCGTTTGAGGAACAGCAGTGGATGCAACATTTCAGAATGTCACGTGGGACATTTAACTATGTGCTGGACCTTATTACCCCAGCACTTTCCAGGAAGGCCACTAACTTTGGGAAACCTATTCCACCATGTAGGCGCCTTTCTATTGTTTTGTGGTGGTATGCTACCCCTGGAGAATACAGGACAATCTCCTGCTTGTTTGGAGTGGGGATATCCACGGTGTGCACTCTAGTGCATGAAATCACCACGGCATTGCTGGAAGCCCTGTATCATCGCTTCATCTCCTTACCGCAAGGTCAGTGCCTGGATGATACAATTGCAGGATTCCTGAAGCGTGGGTTTCCACAGTGTGCTGGAGCCATAGACGGGACACACATCCCCATCATTGCCCCCACAGACAACCATGCAGATTACTACAACCGCAAAGGCTGGCATTCCATCATTCTGCAGGCTGTGGTTGACCACAACTATTGGTAAGCATTTTTTATGGGTTTTTTTATGTGACTGTGCCATGTGTAATGCGTATTGAAAAACATTGCTATATGTATTTTTTTATGTCAGTTTCACAGATGTTTTCATTGGGTGGCCTGGACGTTCCCATGACGCCAGAGTTCTAGCAAATTCGGACCTTTACCAAATTGCTGAGGAAAGACAAGATGGCTGGCTGTTCCCTAGAGAGGTAAATATAGGTGTAATGTTGTATGATGTTTTTGTAATTGAAGCTTATTGTTTGCTATCAATATTGTATGTATTTACTGCCCCTTTTTATATACAGATGTAACACTTGCAAAATGCATTTTCACCATATAGTACCAAGTGTACTGCGTTATTTGACCAATATTTTAAACATGGTGACGTGAAACTGCATATTTTTATTTACAGAAATCTACGTTTTTATGATGGTGTGGAGATACCGGTACACATCATTGGGGATGCTGCTTACCCTTTGAGGCGCTGGCTGATGAAGGGGTTCACTCAGCAACATCACCTGTCTCAGGAACAGATCCGGTTTACACATACCCTCAGCTCTGCTCGGATGGTGGTGGAAAATGCTTTTGGGCACTTGAAAAGACGTTGGCGCTGTCTATTGAAGCGCATTGACATTGACATCAAGCTTGTGCCCCACGTGGTTGCTGCTTGCTGTATTTTACATAACATTTGGGAAATTCAAAAAAGAGCAATTTCTACCTGAGTGGAATGTGCAGGAATCTGAAATGCCAGTGCTGTCAGTGGACTCCAGTACTTTTGAAAGAGAGCGCACCAATACCTCTGCTGAACTTATTAGGACCACCCTCACTGCCAATTTGACCTCACTTGTTTGAATGTACCACACAAATGTAAAAATAAAAAATATATGTTTATTTCACATATTGTATTTTGTTTTGTACATATTTCCTCATATGTCTCTTCACAAAAATATATAAAATGACACAATATAAAAGTGCTTACTTGCATGTAGAAAAAAATAAAATATATACATAAGTAGTAAACCGAAGACACAAATGTGCCCAAACAGTAAGTGCAAATTTGCTTTTCACATTATATATATATATGAGAAGCTAACGGTGTGATTCCAGATCACACGTAACATACATGATAACAATTAACAGTGAAACATTTGACCATAAAACATGATTATTACAATTGCCTATATTGTGGCATTTCTGGTGGTGGAGTGGTTTGGAGTGGAAAACCCGGTGGGTATTCTATGTTGGGGTTACCCATAGGTTGAGCATGTTGTGTATTCTGTACCGGGTTTGGAGGGTTATTGTTGCCTAACATGGGTTGCCCCCGCTGGTACATAGGATAATGTCCGTCATAATAGTAAGGACTTGGAGGAGGTGCCTGCACCCGCGAGAGGAGTCTGTCCATGAATCCCATAATACACTCACGATTTTCGCGTAACACTCACGATTTTCGCGTAACACGCGTTCCTGCATGTTCATGATTTGCATGAGGAAAGAGTCCTGCAGTTCCCGCTCATTGTCCATGAAACGCTGCAGTTGTGTATTCTCGTGTTCCCTCATGGTGCTGTCCATCTCCCGCAGTTGATCCATCATGACAGTTGTCATTGTTTTAGTTGCTTGGTCCATTTTGTTGGGCCTTTTGCGTTTTTTAGGAACGTTGTAAACTGTACGTATAAAAAAAAACAGTAAAACATACAAAAAAGCAGTGTTGTAAGCTGATATGTGCTTGAGGCCTCCGCCCTCTTGCCCAGTAGTTTTGCACTGCAACATATGCGTAGAGATGTTTTAATACTTTGGAGTGTATTATATTTGCCCTTTTGGGCTTTTTGTTGAAATAGTTCTCTTTTTAAAGTTATGTAGAAACATTGGTGTTTGGTTTGCATTTATGTTGATAAACTTTTTACAGTTATGTTCAAACATTTTTCAATTTTTTTAAAGTTATGTAGATATATTTTTTGGTATTTGGCTTGCATTTCGGTTGATATAGTTCTCTGTTTTTGGGACTTTTGTTTATACAGTTTTTTTTTTACAAATTATGTAGATATAAATGTATGTATATATGGTTGGTTAATATGTGAGATTATTAAAGATACTTACTGTTGGAGCGTAAACTGGGACCTGGCATAGACTTTGACACCGGCACTGGTTCTGGCTGCGTTTCTTGCGAAGTCTCTGTAACGACTTGCGCAGCAGGGAATGGCTGTGAATCGTTCAATTCCTCCCAAGACATGTTGGTGTCATCTGTTGTGGCAGAGCACTCCAGTTCTGGGGTGTCTTCAATAGAATCTTCTATTATTATCGTTGCGGTCTCGCTTGTCTGTGTGCTCTCTGGTGGTGTTGGTATAGCCGCATCCACATTGCTAGAAGATGACAGTGCAATTAGATTTGTCAGAGGAGAATGTCCAAAGACCATATTGCACTGGTCATAAAAGGGCCAGTCCATTCTTTCAGCGCCACTTTTGCGCCTGTTGTGATCATGGACTTTAGTGTACTGCTTCTTTAGGGACTTCAATTTGTTCAGGACTTGTTGCTGTGTCCTCTTTATGCCACGTTGTGTGAGTATTTTGGCGATGTTGTAGTACACTGTGGCATCCTTCACAGTCCCAGTCACTTGCCTTCTAATTTCTTCCTCCCCTCTGACATTCAGCAGCTCACGCACCTCTTCCTCCATCCAGTGTGTCATAACTGCTGTAAATAAACACTGTTTTTGTAAACTATTAGCAATTTTCTCAGTACAAAAACGCTTCTGCTTCAGCTTTAGCTTGAGAACACCATCCACCATCTCTCCTAAAAAGCTTCTACAATGTTCCACGGGCTTCCAAAGATGACATCATCCTCCAGAGACAGGCAGACAGCCAATCAGCATGTTTTCTGTGCAACCCGGGTTGAAAAACCCGGGTTGCACCATTCAAAGTGCAGGCGACCCGGGTCCGACCCGGGAATTACCCCTCAATAAATCCCGGGTTGAAGACCCGGGTTTTTAGACCCGGGATTTTTCACTTGTACCCTTCATACTGCAACAAGACCTGGGTCGTTTCAGCTCGACCCAGGAAAAACCTGGGGTTTTGGTGCAGTATGAATGGGGTATTATAGACCTGTAAGCCTGACATCAATAGTGGGGAAAATACTGGAAGGTATTTTAAGGGATAGTATTCAGAATTACTTGGTGCGCAATAAAATTATTAATGGGAATCAACATGGATTTGTGAGGGATAGGTCATGTCAAACTAATCTAATTAGTTTCTACGAGGAAGTTAGTGGGAACTTAGACCAGGGCAGCACAGTAGATGTGGTCTACTTAGATTTTGCAAAGGCCTTTGATATAGTGCCACACAAGAGGTTGGTTTACAAAGTAAGGGAACTGGGTCTAGGAATCAACATTTGTACTTGGATCGAAAACTGGTTAGAGAATAGGGAACAGAGAGTTGTGATAAATGGAACATTTTCTAATTGGTCAAAAGTCTTAAGTGGAGTACCTCAAGGTTCCGTGCTGGGGCCACTCCTTTTTTATATATTTATTAATGACCTTGGTAATGGTTTAGAGAATAAAGTTTCTATTCTTGCAGGTGACACTAAAATCTGTAAGGTGATCAAAAACAAGAATGCAATCTATAAATTAAATGGAATTAATTTAGGAGAATCTATAATGGAAAAGGATTTGGGAGTGCTCATAGTCAGTAGACTTAGCAATAGTGCTCAATGTCAAGCAGCAGCTGCAAGGGCAAATAAAGTATAGGCATGCATAAAAAGGGGCATAGATGCAAGGGAAGACAGTGTAATTTTGCCACTGTGTAAATGGTTGGTAAGACCTCATCTTGAATATGCAGTACAGTTCTGGGCACCACTCTATAAAAAAGATAATTTGGAACTAGAAAAGGTTCAGAGAAGGGCGACAAAATTGATAAAGGGTATGAAGTCATTAAGTTATGAGGAAAGGTTAGCCAGTTTAGGCATGTTTACTTTAGAAAAGAGGCGTCTAAGAGGAGATATGATTACTATGTACAAATACATTAAGGGTCAATACAGAGAACTTTTATGGGAACTTTTTACCCCAAGGACTATACACAGGACACGCGGTCACCCCCTAAGGTTAGAGGAGAGGAAATTACACAACCAACAAAGGAAGGGGTTCTTTACAGTAAGGGCAGTCAAAATATGGAATTCATTGCCAGGGAAGGTTGTGATAGCAGATTCAGTAGATATGTTTAAGAAAAGGTTAAACACATTTTTAGCGGAAAAGAGTATCCAGGGATACGACCGTTAATTAAAATGAAGGATAGTAGTGGATATAGGGTAAAAACAGGACTGCAATATTGGGTCTGGAGGGATTTTCACAATTGAAACAGATTGGCGGTTGCTTACTCTGGGTCAATTTCAGATATAAGTGCAGGATCGAGGGAGATCCAAAATAGGTTGAACTTGATGGACTGGTGTCTTTTTTCAACCTCATTAACTATGTTACTATGTTACTATGTAGTGTAGCTCTATCGTAGATAAATTAAGCCAATTGTCCCCTGTGATAATGTAATATATTTGTATAATTTCCTGCAAGTCTGTTTACTGATTGGATCTACCTCCCTTGTTTGCATTTAGTGGCATCTCTCTTGCTACATATTGAGTGAACAAATTTAACAGCATGGAAATACAGCTAAGGCTCACTTAAATAAGGATCCTTCATTACTAAAAAGCCACATCAATGTTATGATATATAAAAGTCACAGTGCCAACAGTAACCCTGCTGCAAGACTCATATGTTATAATGATGGTAGCAGAACAAATTAATTTTCATGGTGGAGAACTAAAATGTCATTGCTAAGCTGTTGCCTAAGTAAAAGATCTGACCCTCCTTGTTTGTGAAACCCACAGCGCAAATGAAGGGGACCCCCACCAAACTGGAACTGGAGAGTTGCTTTTTTAAAAGTTATAAAAATTGAATTAACCTTTTAAATGCCCCACAAAACATCTAAAACCATGTCTTGTTATTTGAAAAAGTATCAAAAAGTCATATTTATTTTATTTAAACTATATAAGGGTTGGCAACTTGTGGCCTGGTGGGCAAACTCAAGCAAGTGGCACTGGTACTTCTACCATTTTGCTGCAGCAGGAAAAAAGGGTGTAATAGAAACTGTGCTGGTGTAGTTTTATCTAGCCAATAAAATATAAAAAAATATTATGTCAAAAAGCTGTAATCAACTACAACACTGCTGTGTCTGACTACTATTCAATGCAGAAACAATCTGTGACCTCTATACAACACAGAGAGCATCCTTGTGATTCTCTGTATAATGCAGGGAACATTCTAGTGATGGTTATACAATACAGAGAGCATTCTAGAGACCAATAAACAATACAGAGAGCATCTTAATTGGCAACATATAATAGAAAGCATCTTAATAAACAATATGCAATACAGAATACATTCTAATGACTTGCATACAATACAGAGAGCATTCTTGTTACCACTAAGCAGAGCACAATGCATACTAGTAAATACTACTCAATGCCAGTCCTGTTTAGGAGGCCACTATAAAATGTACACCCCCAAAATCTCTGATAGTTTTACAATGAAATATACCAAACATGTAGTAGCTTTGGTATATCTCAGGTTGTGTTACAAGGCAGAGGTGCCTTTGCTACACAGATCCCAGATCTATGGTTGCTTTATAATGCAGAATCCTCCCACCCTGAAATAATTCTTTATTTTATAAATCAGATCACCTCAAATCCAGGGTGACTTTCCTGTACAGATCCCAAATCTCTGTTAGCTTTATAATTCATAAAAGTCCTGATTCATTAAAGCATGCAAAACAAACGAATTATGCGTTTTTCTAAAAAGCACATACAATCGGGTATTTTCAACAAGGAGCGGATGTAAAGATACGTTAGTTGATGAATACAGGTTTAGGTCCACTCTGCTCTAACAGACAATACAATTCAGGATACGTCCAATACATATGTGGAATATAAAGTCCAAAAAGAAAGTCCCAAAATTCAATTTATGACATCTGTTAATAATTGTGTCACTGAAAAAACATTTAAAATGTAAAAAAAAAGTTTGCTTTTTCTCCCTACCCCAATAAAATACATTTATTAGGATGTTATTAATATCTACTGAATATAAAATCAACGTTTACAGTTGCTCCTGAATGCAAACACATGTTCTAGCATACATACACAGCAGTCATCACTAGTAATCGGCACTTACACCAGACCTGTAGCTGGTGCCAGGGATATGACAGAAAAACATGTACCTTAGAGATACACAACGCTTGAAACGGATGCTGCTGCGTGTGAACATGCATGGCATGCCCTTCGTGTACATTGACTATTTGCTATAAGCCCATTTCCCTCCCTGTTCCACCCCCTGAATAGTAGGCTATAGTAAGGGTCTTGTGAGCTTGAAAAGAACTTGGATGTTGCTGTGTTCTCTGGTGTATGATTTGTTTCCAGGCATGCGCATAATACGGCACTTCTCAGCATTTACTTGCCTCAATGGATCAGGCCCTAGAGCAATGGTGGTTTTATAGTGCCCCTCACATCCCCAAATCTCAGATGGCTTTATAATGCAGACCTCCCCCCAATGTTGGTGACAAAATGTAGATCCCAATCTCTGTTGGTGATCCAAATTAACTGCTTACCCCTCCCGCAGTCTTGTGCTTCTCTGCATGCTGCAGATGAAGTTTTCTCATATCAAGTAAACAGCTCCCAGCACTCTGATTTGTAGATAGTTCCAGCCATTCATCAATCAGTCTGTGGGGACTTTCCAGTCTTAAAGCCTTCGACTAACTGTGCAGACACATAGTTCATGGCTACATATGGTGGAGAGGCGGACAGAGAATTATCCCTGCATGTTCTGCTTGTGTTTATTGTAGAGATGCTTGGGCTCGGTTTTCTGAAAACCGAACCCACCCGAACGTAGGGGATCCGAGTAGGCTCGTAAGCCGGCTCGGTATCTCTGTGTGTCCTCGGATCTGAGTCGAGGCAAAATGTCATTGTTGCGTTGTCGGATCTCACGGGTTTTGATTTCCATAAGTACCTCCCTCCCCAGGAGATCAAGCGCCATTGCTCACACAGAAACAGGGGCAGCAGTGTTCTTGTCACTCTCCAGTCTCCAGTGACATTGCTCAGTACCATTGCTCACACAGAAACAGGGATAGTAGTGTTCTTGTCACTCTCCAGTCTCCGTGCCATTCTTGTCACTTGACAAAAATTGACTGGAAATGAATGTTATTGAGGTTAATAATAATGTAGAAACAAAAAAGAGCGAAATTATGTGATTTTAGCAAACAAAAAAGGGATTTTAGAAAATAAAATAGGGATCCAAAACCAAAACCAAAATATGCGTGGGTGGTTTTGCCAAAACCAAAACCAAAACACGTAGTTAATCCAGATCCAAAACCAAAACCAAAACAGTGAACATCTAGTTTATTGTAGATGTATGCAATTTGTGTTTAGTGGAAGTGACATCAATGTTATCCACTCACCATTCAGGAAGTGCTGACTGACAGGAAATACCTGGCAGCCATCTTCAGCTCTCAGTTTATACCACACAGTAAAGCATACTTGCCTACTTTGTAAATCTGTACTCCGGGAGATCAGAGTACAGATCATGTGTCAAAGGGTTGGAGGGGGCGTGACGACGTCATTACATCATTATAGCCCCGTCCCTACCATTAAATACAGTAATTCAAGGCATTGAATAGTGGGGGGCAGGGTTTAATGATGCGATAAAGCCCCGCTATTGAATGCTATGAATTTCGCCATTTTACAGAGTCCAGTAAGTTTGCCTACTCTTCCAAGAGTCCGGGAGCCTCCCGGAAATTCCGGGAGAGTAGGCAAGTATGCAGTAAAGACATGTTCTCACAGTTCTCCTGCCTCTGCTTTTGATTTGAACTCAGGTCTACATAGTGTCAGAAGGTTGGCTGTGATGGCACAAAGTCTCCGACGCAGAGATCCACTTGTTTTTGACGACGCCATCGCGGACGCATGTCTCAAATTCAAGAAGGAATGGCGTATATACTGCTGTGCTGGACTCTCAGACAAATCAAAAAAGGCACAGGCATACACCCTGCTCACTTTAGCTGGTGTTGAAGCTGTAGATAAAGCGGACACATTTGTCTATTCAGAGGGGCAGGATCAGGAGGATGCAGATACACTAATCATTTTTTTTATGGGATATACTTACCAGTGAAAAAAATGTAATAATGGACAGACATGCATTTAACACTGCTGTGCAGAGCCCCTCTGAAAGCATCCAGTCATATGCTGCCAGACTGAAACTATTAGCAAAGAAATCAGAATATGGTGATCTATCAAGTGAGCTTTGTGTGTGGGACTTATGATGATGTCACTCGCACACATCTCCTGCGGGAGAAGACACTGATACTGGACACTGCCATACAAATATGCATGTTACATGAGCAACCCCGCAAAAGTGCAATTGAGTTGAAAAAAGAGCAACAAACACACTGTGTGAATTGTGGCGTAGCCATTCCTATGAACGTCACAAATGTCCTTCTTTCAATAAATGCTGCAATGCCGGTGGTAAACAAAATCACTTTGCTCGCTGGTGCAGGTCCAAGCCCAAAGCTGATGACAGACAGCACTACAGTGTACGTTCCAGTAGCCCGCCGCACCAAGTCCATACCGTAGATACACCGCCAGAAAACAAAGAAAACAATCCTGACACCAATCTTCACTGTGTTGACCTGTGTTGACCTTAGGGCTAAAAAGGGTGAAATATTTACTACCATAGTTGATAAGGAGACAAATAACGGCATCAAAATTAAAATTGACAGCGACGCCAAATTCAATATCATGTCACGCGAGCTCCTCCAGCGCACAAACCCCAAGACACCTATTGACTGTTCTCACACAGTGAATCTAATTACGGTGGCCAGATAATCAAGACTGTGGGTATGGCCACGTTTCAGTCCACAGATGTCTCACTGCAGTTTCAAATTGTGAATAGTAATGTCAAACAGTTGCTAGGTCTGCTGGACAGTATAAAACTGGGGTTAATAACGTTAAGTGCTGATGTGCACGTGCTGCAACAGGATATTCCAGAATTAAGAGACTTTGCTGATCTGTTTGCGAGACCTTTGGAAAACTCCCTGTCGCATATCATATGCTTGATGAGACTGTTCCTCCTACAGTGTGCGCTCCCAGAGGGGTGGCTTTGGCCATGAATGATTAGTTGATAGTGGAAATAAATCTTATGACAACATTAGGTGTCATTGCTCCAGTGGTAAAAGCCACCCCATGGGTGTCGGCCATGGTTTCTGCAGTTAAAAATGATAGTTCAGTACGCATCTGCATTGACCCTGTGCATCTGAATAAAGCTCTGATGAGACCCCATCACCCCCTCAGAACTGTGGAGCAAGTCATTGCCGACATGTCAAATGCAAAGATATTCACCAGTCTGGATGCCGAGTGCAGGTTCTGGCAGATCGCATTGGACAAGGAGTCATCCTTACTCACTACATTTATGACACCTCTGGGCAGGCATACATTCCTCTGAATGCCCTATGGCATCCGTACTGGCAGTGAAGTGTTCCAACGCAGCATGGAACACCTCTTTGAGGGATACCCTTGTGAAATCATCACTGGTGACATCCTCGTGTGGGGTCGCACCATGGAGGAATATGACATGCGCCTCTTCAAGTCCTCCACAAGATATGTGAAATAAAAATGCGGTTAACCCTGACAAGTGTCGTTTCAGAGTTACTGAATTCCCATATGTTGGCCACCTTCTAACCTCAGAGGGTGTCAAACCGGATCCTGCCAAGACACGGGGTATCCAGCAAATGCCCAACCGCACAGACAAGCTGAGTTAGCAGCGATTTCTAGGTATGACAAATAACCTTTCAAAATTTCTCTATTACTACAGTGATGTCACAGCTCCGCTCCGCCAGCTTTAACACAATGACATTGAATGGTGTTGGTTGGACTGTCATGCTGATGCTATTGCTGTCCTCAAGGTTATGATCACTTCTAGCCCAGTGCTCCAGTTCTTTGATGTACAGGTTCCTGTGGTCATCTCTGCTAATGCTTCCCAGCATGGACTTGGTGTTGTCTGTTTGCAGCCCAACAAACCAATCAGTTTTGCATCCAGAGCCCTTACAGACACTGAGTCATTATACGCTCAGATTGAAAAGGAACTGCTTGCCCTTGTCTTTGCCTGTCAAAAGTTCCATGAGTTCATGGACGTCCAGTGGTGGTTGAAACAGATCACCAACCACTGATCACTATTCTCTGCAAACCTATATACAATGCTTCAGCAAGTATCCAACGGTATCCAACGGTTCATGCTCAAGCTTCAAAGATCTCAATGTGGTGTACAAGCGTGGAACGGTCCTCCACGTAGCTGATGCCTTATCACATGCTCACCTTCCAGACTCAGGTGTCCCTGATGCTGACGATGACATGGATGTTATGGATCTTGATGTCCTCTCCTCCCGCGCATGGAAGAGCTGTGTGATGTTACACTCAGAGATGACCTTTACCAATGATTGCCGCATGTCGTCCTGCATGGTTGGCCGTCTTCCTCCAGGGAATTGCCTTGTCACCTCTAGTCATTCTTTGATTTCCGGAATGAGTTAACTATCTCAGAGGGCATCCTCTTGCATGATTTGTAATCCCATATGCTTTCCAAGGATTTTATGCCCAGCAGGCCCATCAGTGACACCCTGGGTAGGAGGCCACTTTGCAATGGGCTAAGGATGCATTGTATTGGCCCTCTATGGCTGCTGACATTGAGCAGGTAGTCTCTGTTTGTGCCCCCTGCAATGCTCTACGGCCCCATCATGCCAAAGAACCACTCACTCTCCATGAAGTACCTGACCTCCCTTGGTCCATCGTTGCTGCAAATCTATTTGTGTGGCGGGGAAAAGAGCACCTTGTGTTAGTGGACTCATATTCCGATTGGTTCGTGATAGACTTTCTTCCTAAACTGACGAGTGCCGCAGTCATTAACAGAATAAAAAGACACTTCTCTACCCATGGCATACCACGCAAGCTGCTCACTGACAACGCCATGCAATTCATGAGTGGCTAGTTCCAGTCCTTCACCAATGAATAGTAAATCTCACATGTCACTAGCTGTCCATAATCTAATGGACTTGCAGAAAGGGCAGTGCATTCTGCAAAGCACTTGTTAGACAAATGCTACAGAGTTGGTTCAGTCGGATTCATGGCGCTTCTTAATTTGAGAAATATCCCAAGGGATGAGCTCTCTCCTCCTTCTCAATGCCTTCTGTGCAGACGCACTCGCACTATCATTCCTACCACCAAAGCCAAGCTTACACCAACCATTGAGACCAATGTGCAGAGTGCTTTGGAGAAGTCCAGATTACCGCTCAAAGCCAAACATGAGAAAACCTCTCATTAGCTGAGATTGTTACCGGGGCAGACAGTCCTCATCCAGACCCCAATTGGGTTTGACAGAGTTGGGACTGTGCAAGGATCCTCCAACAGGCCCAACAGTTATGTGGTGCAATCCAACAGTGCTTTGTATGAGTGCAACAGGCGTCACCTTTTAGTAGTGTGTGAGCAAGCACCCATACCCCACGGAATACTGCCTGAGGGTGTCAGAACACCTATCAATGTGGACAATGGGTCCTCTGAAGAAGCATCTATTGCAGTGCAGGACAGCACTATATTCCTGACCAATAGTGAGCCCTGTTCAACACAGGATGCATCAGTTCCTCATTTCTTCATCATGAGGTCTGGTAGAATCTCCAGGCCTAATACTAAATTCCAGGACTTTGTTATGTAGCTTTCGGTATTACCAGTTCATGTGTATTTTCACTTGCACACTGTTCTCACATCCAAAACCTGTCACACTATCTTGCACCCACACACCTGTTGATTGTTATTTTGTTCTAATAAAAGGAGGATGTAGATGTATGCTGTATGTGTTTGGTGGAAGTGACATCAATGCCATTCACTTGCCATTCAGGGTGTGCTGACTGACAGGAAATACCTGGCAGGCATCTTCAGTTCTCAGTATATACCACACAGTAAAGACATGTTCTCACAGCTCTCCAGCCTCTGCTTTTGATTTGAACTCAGACAGCTTTACATTTATAATAAAGCACAATCAGAATGTCTGGGGAATGCGCATCACTCTATAGAGCAAAATAGACATAAGTGATGTGTCATGACATCTGTAAAAGCTGGATGTGATCGGGCGGATGTGGATGAGGCTGTACAGATTGAGGGTGTTGCCAATTTTTGAGCAAATTTCTTTTCTTAAAAATAAGACCATAGATACAAAACTGATTTTAATTCCAATCACAGGTGCAGTGTGTATTTCCATATATATATATATATATATATATATATATATATATATATATATATATATATATGCTGTAACACAAGAACAGGCAGGGAGCCTCTAAGTAGAATATCAAATATACAAGGTGGAAAAGCGTAATAATATACGTACCGTAAGGTAAGCAGCAAAGGATCTCCGGGAGAGGATGGAGTAGTCTCTGCTATTCTTGTAGTCCTCCAAATCTCCACCAATCAGTACCACAATATGGAAAGAGCAAACATAGTATAACACTGAGATGTGATTGGTAAGGGCCATTCACCAAATACCCCACAATCCTATGGAGTGTCTGAGATTGTTATCCCAGATTACCGTGTACAGGACACCCAAATGAGTGCAGAAAAGTGTGTAATAAAGATCTGCGTACCAGATGTCATGAAGTATCTCACGTTTGATGGGTACTTAAAACATGTGCAACACCAATGACTTCATAATCCCAGCCTCATTCAAGTGGCGAAAATGCATAAGGTTGAAAAAAGAAGATAATTTGGTATGCATACAAAAAATTTATTAAAAATATAATAAAAGCACTCACATGAGGAAATGGAAATAACGCTGAATACAGCTCAACGTGTTTCGTCTTGTAACACCCAAGACTTCATCAGGAGCAGAAGATATACATGTTACATGTACTGCTATTTATAACAAAGCCGCGCCATATTGGCACATGCGCGGTAACCGCCACTCGGCGCGCATGCGCTAAAGGTGTGACTAACTTTAATAAATTTTTTGTATGCATACCAAATTATCTTCTGGGATTATGAAGTCATTGGTGTTGCACATGTTTTAAGTACCCATCTGACGTGAGATACTTCATGACATCTGGTACGCAGATCTTTATTACACACTTTACTGCACTCATTTGGGTGTCCTGTACACGGTAATCTGGGATAACAATCTCAGACACTCCATAGGATTGTGGGGTATTTGGTGAACGGCCCTTACCAATCACATCTCAGTGTTATACTATGTTTGCTCTTTCCATATTGTGGTACTGACTGGTGGAGATTTGGAGGACTACAAGTATAGCAGAGACTACTCCATCCTCTCCCGGAGATCCTTTGCTGCTTACCTTACGGTACGCATATTATTACGCATTTCCACCTTGTATATTTGATATTCCACTTAGAGGTGCCCTGCCTGTTCTTGTGTTACAGCATTGTACTTGTCCGGACCGACCATCTGGTTTCAGGCTATCGAGGCTGCCACTCTTATAGGAGTCAAGTGATTTTCATGGACTTTGCATGTGGAACTGATATCATATTATTTTGATTTGAAGTTGTTACGCTGTGGTGATTAGCGCCAGATATATCTTTTTATTTTTTTTTGATTATATATATATTAGAGATGAGCGGGCTCGGATATCTGAAATCCGAGCCCATCCGAATGTTGCCGATCCGAGCCGGATCCGAGACAGATCCGGGTATTCCCGCCAATTGCAAAACTGAAACCGAGGCTCTGGGTCATAATCCCGCTGTCGGATCTCGCGATACTCGGATCCTATAAATTCCCCGCTAGTCGCCGCCATCTTCACTCGGGCATTGATCAGGGTAGAGGGAGGTTGTGTTAGGTGGTCCTCTGTCCTGCTATATCTCGTGCTGTGCTGTGCTGTTCAGTTCTGTGCTGTGCTGTGCTGTGTTGTGCTGTTCAGTTCTGTGCTGTGCTGTGCTGTGCTGTGTTCTGCTCAGTCCAGTGGTGCTGTGTCCTGTGCTCTGTCCTTCTGAGTTCAGTGGTGCTGCTGGGTCCTGTGCTGTGTCTTGTTCAGCCCAGTGGTGCTGTGTCCTGTGCTCTGTGCTTCTAAGGGCATTGTTATTTCCCCATTATTCCCAAATTATAAAAAATTTCAAAAAAAGTTATAAAAATTTTTACAAAAAAAGTAATTATAAAAAAAAAATAAAAAAAATCCCAAAACAATCCTGCAGTATAAGTCCATTGGTACTGCTATATTACAAAGTTCACTGATTCTGCAGTATAAGTCCAGTGGTACTGATATATTACAAAGTTCACTGATTCAGCAGTATAAGTCCAGTGGTACTGATATATTACAAAGTTCCCTGATTCAGCAGTATAAGTCCAGTGGTACTGCTATTACAAAGTTCACTGATTCAGCAGTATAAGTCAAGTGGTACTGCTATATTAGAAAGTACACTGATTCAGCAGTATAAGTCCAGTGGTACTGATATATTACAAAGTTCACTGATTCAGCAGTATAAGTCCAGTGGTACTGCTATTACAAAGTTCACTGATTCAGCAGTATAAGTCAAGTGGTACTGATATATTACAAAGTTCACTGATTCAGCAGTATAAGTCCAGTGGTACTGCTATATTGCAAAGTTCACTGATTCAGCAATATAAGTCCAGTGGTACTGATATATTACAAAGTTCACTGATTCAGCAGTATAAGTCCAGTGGTACTGCTATATTACAAAGTTCACTGATTCAGCAGTATAAGTCCAGTGGTACTGATATATTACAAAGTTCACTGATTCAGCAGTATAAGTCCAGTGGTACTGATATATTACAAAGTTCACTGATTCAGCAGTATAAGTCCAGTGGTACTGCTATTACAAAGTTCACTGATTCAGTAGCATAAGTCAAGTGGTACTGCTATTTTACAAAGTTCACTGATTCAGCAGTATAAGTCCAGTGGTACTGCTATATTACAAAGTTCACTGATTCTGCAGTATAAGTCCAGTGGTACTGATATATTACAAAGTTCACTGATTCAGCAGTATAAGTCCAGTGGTACTGATATATTACAAAGTTCACTGATTCAGCAGTATAAGTCCAGTGGTACTGCTATTACAAAGTTCACTGATTCAGCAGTATAAGTCAAGTGGTACTGCTATATTAGAAAGTACACTGATTCAGCAGTATAAGTCCAGTGGTACTGATATATTACAAAGTTCACTGATTCAGCAGTATAAGTCCAGTGGTACTGCTATTACAAAGTTCACTGATTCAGCAGTATAAGTCAAGTGGTACTGATATATTACAAAGTTCACTGATTCAGCAGTATAAGTCCAGTGGTACTGCTATATTGCAAAGTTCACTGATTCAGCAATATAAGTCCAGTGGTACTGATATATTACAAAGTTCACAGATTCAGCAGTATAAGTCCAGTGGTACTGCTATATTACAAAGTTCACTGATTCAGCAGTATAAGTCCAGTGGTACTGATATATTACAAAGTTCACTGATTCAGCAGTATAAGTCCAGTGGTACTGATATATTACAAAGTTCACTGATTCGGCATTATAAGTCCAGTGGTACTGCTATTACAAAGTTCACTGATTCAGCAGTATAAGTCCAGTGGTACTCTCCTGTACCGCATATAATTTTGAAAGGCTTTGCCGAGTGTGTGTGGCTTAGGGGTACGCTCTCTTGTGCTACATATAATGGAAAACAAAAATTTGGAGGATAAAGTAGGAAAAGATCAAGACCCACTTCCTCCTAATGCTGAAGCTGCTGCCACTAGTCATGACATAGACGATGAAATGCCATCAACGTCGTCTGGCAAGCCCGATGCCCAATCACCTAGTACAGGGCATGTAAAATCCAAAAAGCCCAAATTCTCAAAAAGTAGCAAAAAGAGAAACTTAAAATCATCTGAGGAGAAACGTAAAGTTGGCAATATGCCATTTACGACACGTAGTGGCAAGGAACGGCTTAGGCCCTGGCCCGTGTTCATGACTAGTGGTCCAGCTTCACCCAAGGATCTAAGCCCTCCTCCTCCCACCCCCCTACAAAAAATTTAAGAGAGTTATGCTGTCAGCAACAACAACAAAACAGCAAAGAACTCTGCCTTCTAAACAGATGACATCACAAATCCCCAAGGCGAGTCCAAGGGTGTTGGTGGTTGTGAAGCCTGACCTTCCCATCACTGTACGGGAAGAGGTGACTCCATCCAGCATTTGCAGCACGCCCTCTGCATATGCTGGAAGGATTACCCACAGTCCACTTACAGATTTGGCTAATGAAGGTGTGAATGTTGTACACCGGGAGGAGGATATTGATGTAGCTGACGCTGAGGAGGATGTTGATGATTATGATGCAGACAGATACCAAATTGCCTTTCTCAATTTCTATTTATATTCTAGATTATATAACGGCTGAATAGTTTTCTATTTTACTCCTAGTGGAGAGGGGATCTGATGCAGACAGATACCAAACTGCCTTTGTCCATTTCTTTGTATATTTGAATTTCTAGTTCTACAGTCTATGCAGGCTGCTTTTTTATATTCAACTACAAGTGTAGGGCGGGGGGGGGGGGGGGGCATAGATAGCCACCAAAGTAACGTGGTCCATTTAATTTCACTTTCTAGCTCCACAGTCTGTGCAGCCTGCTTTTTTTATCTTCAAAGTATTTACAAGCCTTGCAATCTAAATTAACTAGAGGTAGTGACGTGCTAGAACTCCACCCTCTATATGTTGCAGAGGATGGAGGAGCATCAAAAGGCCATTCAAGCCTACACAGCCACCTACGACATAGGAAAAGGAGTGGGGATGCGCATGAGTCAAGCGCACTGGAGAATGATTTCCGTGTTGTGCAGGGTTCTGCAGCCATTTGAACTTGCCACACGAGAAGTCAGTTCCGACACTGCCAGCTTGAGTCAGGTGATTCCCCTGATCAGGCTTTTGCAGAAGCAGCTGGAGAAAGTGAGGGAGGAGCTGGTACACCATTGCGATTCCACCAAGCATGTAGCTCTTGTGGATGAAGCCCTTCGTACGCTTTGCCAGGATCCGAGGGTGGTCAGTCTTTTAAAGTCAGAGGAATACATTCTGCCCACCGTTCTCGATCCTCGGTTTAAAGCGTATGTTGTGTCTCTGTTTCCGGCGGACACAAGTCTACAGCGGTGCAAAGACCTGCTGGTCAGGAGATTGTCCTCTGAAGAGGACCGTGACATGCCACCAGCTCCACCTTCATTTTCATCACTTTTTGTGCAGTTCCAAAAAAGAGGAACTGCCATTTCTATTGCTACCTTCTTTCTTTCTGTATTTCCTGTGTCCTGTGGTCTGTTCTGCTAAGGGCATTGTTATTTCCAAGTTATCCAAAAGTAAAAAAAAATAAAATATATTTTTCTAAAAAAAATTATAAAAAATTAATTAAAAAAAAATAAATAAAAATTTTTCCAAAAATAATTGGAAAAAAATATTACAAAATTTTAAAAAATCTAGCTTGTACTGCTATTTAAAAGTCGAACTACGATCATTCACTGTTGCTGTACCTAAAAATAATAGGTACTGCTATTAAAGTACAGTCCAGTGGTACTCTCCTGTGCCGCAGATAATTTGTAAAAGCTTTGCTGAGTGTGTGTAGTTATGTATCACATGTTTTAAGAAGAGGCACAACACTGACAACCTGTTAGAGAAACTGAGGGAAATAATCTCTCTGTGGCTCACCCCACTTAGACTCTCCTGGGGATTAAAATAACTGCCATTTCTATTACTACCTTCTTTCTTTCTCTATTTAAAAGAAACTAAATAACTGCCATTTCTATTACTACCTTCTTTCTTTCTCTATTTAAAAGAAACTAAATAACTGCCATTTCTAGTACTACCTTCTTTCTTTCTATTTTTAAAAAAACCAAAAAACTGCCATTTCTAGTACTACATTCTTTCTTTCTCTATTTAAAAAAAACCCAAAAACTGCCATTTCTAGTACTACCTTCTTTCTTTCTATATTTAAAACAAAAAAAAACAACTGTCATTTCTATTACTACCTACTTTCTTTCTATATTTAAAACAAAAAAAAAAAACTGTCATTTCTATTACTACCTTCTTTCTTTCTCTATTTAAAAATAAATAAAATAACTGCCATTTCTAGTACTACCTTCTTTCTTTCTATATTTAAAACAAAAAAAAACCTGTCATTTCTATTACTACGTTAATTGTTTGTGCAGTCACAAAAAAGAGGAACTGCGCCCTTAACTGCTATGTTGGTTTTAGACGTCCATCCAGTGTCCGCCATCTGTTCCCTGGAATTCAGACCAGTTGAGGTTTTTTTTTTAATTATATTGTAGGGACCACTCCACTACGCAGTCCAGATACTTTTTTGGTAAAATTCAGACCAGTTGAGGGTTTTTTTATTATATTGTGGCCCCGGTATAAAATTGGGTACCGGGCCACTCCACTACGCAGTCCAGATACTTGTTTGGTGGAATTCAGACCAGTTGAGGTTTTTTTTATTATATTGTGGGGACCACTCCACTATGCAGTCCAGATACTTTTTTGGTGGAATTGAGACCAGTTGAGGGTGATATATTGTGGCCCCGGTACCAAATTGTGTACCGGGACCACTGCACTATGCAGTCGAGAAAGCTACCTCGGTGAAACGTTTTGGGCTAAAAACAATATTGTGAGGTGTGAGGTGTTCAGAATAGACTGGGAATTAGTGGAAATGATTGCTAATGAATGTTATTGAGGTTACTAATAGCGTAGGAGTGAAAATAAACAAAAAAAACCTTGATTTTAACACTTTTTATGTTTTTTCAAAATAAAATCCGAATCCAAAACCTTAAATCCGAACCAAAACCTTTCGTCAGGTGTTTTGCGAAACAAATCCGAACCCAAAACCTCAAGCAAATCCGAATCCAAAACACAAAACACAAAACACGAGACACCAAAAGTGGCCGGTGCACATCCCTATATATATATATATATATATATATATATATATATATATATATATATATATAAAATCATATTTGGGTGTGGCATCTGATTTTAACTGCATTTTAATGGTGTTTTAAAGCATATAGGTCAGTGTAGGACCTGCATATAATGCTGTGGCCTTGACGCTGAGATGCAGGCTTAAATGTTTTGATCAAATTATGAATTAATACCAAATGTTTTCATTTTGCCAGACACACACAGACATGCAGGGTAAAGGATAAGCGCTGACAACTGTCTTTTTGTTTTGTATCCGTATATGGGCATTTATATTGCCACGCAGCTGGTACCAGATACAACATGGGATATACCGAGCACGGGCTTATTGCCAAGCAGCTGGTACCATATATAATATGGGATATACCGAGCGCAGGGTTGTTTTTCTCTGTTTATATATATATATATATATATATATATATATAAAAGAAGAAGTTTATTTATATGTTTGTTTGTTTGCTTGTAGGCGAATATCTTATATCTTCCACAACCCTGCAACGATTCTGATGAAACCAATGCGAGGTTGTCCAGTTGCATCCCGGACAGATATTAAGGTGTTTAGGGACCTTCCGTAAACCAGAAATTTAACTCACCGAGCATGTTCTGAGCCTTCCACTGGATGGATTTGGATGAAAATTTCAAAAGACTTTTAACACTGGATCCCAGAAGACATACCAGGGGGTTGAGCTACCAGTGAGATCTTGTGTTGGTGTACGCTGGCCTAACTTTGACCCAGAGAGCTTGTTCTGGGCCTTTTACTGGATGGATTTGGTTTGTTTGTCTGTCTGGATATGCATTCGAAACCAATACAATGTGGTCCAGTTGGATCCTGGGCAGGTTTTAAGGGGGTTACGGTCCCGGTCGGACCTTCTGTTGGTGTACGCTGGGCAGAATTTTGACCAGGGGAGCCTGTTCTGAGCCATCTGCTTGATAGATTTAGACAAAAACTTCACAGACTGGTAACATTACATCCCAGAAGACATATTTGGGATTTAAGGTCCCGGTTGGACCTCCCATTGGTGTACGCAGGCCAGAACTTTGACCTGGGGAGGCTGTTCTTTACCTTACACTGAATGGATTTGAAAAACACTATGTATATATCTATCTATCTATATCTATTTATCTATCTATCTATTTATCTATCTATCTATCTATCTATCTATCTATCTATCTATCTATCTATCTATCTATCTATCTATCAGAAGTTTGTTTGTTTCTTTGTTTGTTGGCAAATATCTTTGACACCCCTGAACTGATTGGGACCAACGTGAGGTGGTCCAGTTGGATTCTGGCCAGGTTTAAAGAGGGTTTGGGTCCATGTCGGATCTCCCATTGGTGTACGCTGGGCAGAACTTTGACCTGTAGAGCCTGTTCTGAGCCTTTCACTGGATGGATTTGGATTAGCGATGTTCACTGACCCCCGTGTTCTGGTTTTGGTTTTGGATCTGGATTAACCTTGTGTTTTGGTTTAGATTTCGGTTTTGGCAAAACCGCCCTTGAGTGTTTTGGTTTCTTGTTTTGCTTTTGGATCCCTATTTATTCTATATAAAATCACATAATTTTGCTTTTTTTCCCCCTACATTATTATTAACCTCAATAACACTAATTTTAAGTAATTTGCAGTCAATGTTGACCATCTCACAGGTCACAATATTATTTTCATACACTTTCAAACAAAGACTGCAGCGACCTGGCTGAATGCTAAGCGACAGAGCAATGACTCAAACACACGGCAGTTCATAGCACAAGTGGCAGAAAAGAAAAGTGGTGCAAGATGGAATCGTCCTTGGATCACTGTGGTAATTCTACAGCTAATACATGGCAACGAGTGCTGACCCTCCCCGGGATGCGTACTTTTATAAGTCCCAGGCCAATCCAGCGTGCCAGACAATGCACTAAAAAGAGCTATTGTAATTCACAGCAAAAAGCAAGTTCATCACTGAGCTTCGAATCAGGCCCAATTCCCCAAAAATTATAATCTAGTTAGGTACCTTTCATGTAAAGTGCAGATTACTAACACTTGATGAAACAGCAGCAAAGTGGAAGGTAATACATATACACGTCTATTTAGACATCCATGCTTACATTACTTCTGCAAGCAACGTTGTTTTTTGTTAATAAAACTGTTGTCTTTATACCGTTCAAAAAAATTTAAAATATTCCTCCACCATTCTTTGGATGTTGATAGTTGAAAGTAGGATCAGGTGGAGTTACAGCAGAGGTCAATTCTTTTACAGTAGACAAGACCAGATGTCAAAATGTTGTGCTGAGTCATCTGCATCATCAATTGGTGTCTAAGATTTTTGCAAAGCACACAACAGTATATAGCACATGTAGGTAACATTGGCACACAGCGGTAGCTGAAATGAAAAGTGGTGCAAGATGGAATTGTCCTTGGGCCCTCCCACCCATCCTTATGTTGGATCTTAAAAAGGACATGCACACTTTAGCAAACCATGAACTTCAGCGAAAAGGAGTGCCACTTTTGAGGCTGATGTGCTTGGTTTGTTTGGGCCCCAACAAAACAAGCTAACAATGGACTTAAGGCACCTAAGGTAACAGTGCTGTTAATGAACTCTACTGTGGCATGTTGTTGTCATCATCCTCATCCTCATCCTCACCCTCATCAGTTTGTACAAATATCCTCACACATTATTAATTCATCACCGCTGGAATCCACCATAACAGAAGTCTCATTATTTTGATTTAATTGGGGGGAAAGGCCTTCCTCATAGAAATTGAAGTTCATTTTTATAAACGAATTCTTTTCCACTTTTTGAAGAAGTATCCTCCTACGCCGATCGCTGACAAGGTTCCCATCTGTGCTGAAAACTCTTTACGAGTACACACTGGAGGGTTGGCAGCATAGGCAGTGCGAAGCGAGTTGGTACATGGATCTTCAAATTCCTTTTTTCTCCTCCCAGTATGTTAAGGGACTGTCTGATGTGTCTATTTCTATGCTGTCGTTAAAATAATCCTCCACCATCCTTTGGATGTTGATAGTAGGATCAGGTAGAGTTACGGCAGAGGTGTCAAGTTTTTTGATCAATTCTTTTAGACCAAACCAGATGTCAAAATGTTGTGCTGAGTCATCTGCATTATTCCTGGCTCTCTTGGGAAAGCTAAGTTTTTTCCTAGCAGCAGTTGACTGAGAAACTGAAGGAGAAGGCGCCGTCCTGTCACGTAACACTTGAGATGTCATCTTGCTCACCAGGAGCTCCTTGCATCTCTTCAAATCTTGGTCAGTTGGAAACAAAGAGAAGACATAGCTCTTAAACCTAGGATCAAGCACAGTCGCCAAAATGTAGTGATCCGATTTCAAGATTTTGATAACTCTTGGATTCTGGTGAAGCTAGTAAAGTACTTGATCTACAAGTCCGACACACTTAGCGTAATTGCTTTGTTTCATCTACTCCTTCAGTTTCTCAAGCTGCTTTTCCATAAGTCTAATTAAGGGAATCACTTGACTCAAGCTAGCAGTGTCTGAACTCAATTCACAGGTGACTACTTCGAATGGTTTCAGCACCTTGCCCAACAGGGAAAGTATTTTCCACTGTGCTTGAGTAAAATACATCCCCCCTTCTTTCCCAATGTCATGGCTTGTGGAGTAAGCATGGATGGCTTTTCGTTGTTTCTCCATCCACAGAAGCATATACAGGGTGGAATTCCACCTTGTCACCACTTCTTGCTTCAGTTGGTGGCAGGACAAATTAAATTGCTCTTGTAGCTGCTGCAATCTCCTACATGCTGTTGCCGAATGCCGGAAATGTCCACATATTTTACAGGCCACAGACAGTATCTCCTGCACGTCCCTGTCATTTTTTTCCAAAGCTCTGCACCACCAAGTTTATTGTGTCAGCAAAACAGCAGCAGCAGCAGTAGCAGTAGCAGTAGGACTAATGCTCAAGAATTCTTCTGAGGAATCCAGGATAGTGGAGGAGTCATCTAGCCTTAGCAACTTGCAGGACTAACTCCGATCGCTACTGAGGATATTGATGAGGATGGTGTTGTGGGTGTAACTTCAAATGGTGTAACAAGGATGAGGTTCCTAGATGGTTAAGGTCACTGCTTCTACTGACTGTGGCTTTACAAACGTGACAAATGGCTAGACAACTGTTGTCAGAATTTGGGTAAAAATAATTCCACACATAAGAGGTGGATTTTTTGGTCTTGTGCCCAGGCATGACAATGGCCTTCTTCTTATTACGTGCAAGAACTGCTTCCACTGGTGCAGGACTTACACAAACAACATCATCCTCATCAACATCCTCATTATCACCCTCGTCAGCTACACAAATATCCCCTTCATCTTGTTGCAATTCCAAAGTGGCATCCTCAATTTGTGTATCTCCGGCTACACTTGGGCTGTTCATGCACACATCTGCAGAAATGCTGAAAGGGGCCTTCTTTATGGGTACACTATCAGAAAGGTCAGGATTACACATAGCACTCATAGATAGACTCTCCTCAGGGATTTGTGTCATTTCTGAATCTGAACATAAATTTTCCTCTAATGCTTTACTGTTTTCTTCCAGCGCGTCTTTTACACGTAAAAGTATTTGGACACCACTTTTGGAGTCCGAATGACAAGGTCTTGCTTCGTTATGACTGACCTTACAAGAAGATGCCTCAGTGACAGTTGCAGAACTCGCACTCATAGGGAAAGGTGAAGGCCTCATTCTTTCCTTGCCACTGCGTGTGTAAAATGACATGTTGGCAATTTTATATTTTTCTGTAGATAACTTGGATTACAGGTCTTTTTTTCTTGACCAAGGTAAAAGGTGTTTTTTTACATTTTTGTTTCCCTGACTTAAAAATACTATACACTTTAACATAGGGTTTTGCAGATGACATAGAGGGATTACTATCATCATGACTGGTGCCAGCAGCTGCTTGGTGCTCCTGGTCTTCTGTGTACTGCTGTGAATCCTTTTTGACAACAAAGTACAATGTGACTGCAGATTAAGAACAACACTGCCAGTCCTATTATTTGTATTACAGCAATGACAATTAGCAATGGAGTAATGGAGCTCTCCTCTTTGTATGTTACCTACCGTATTTCCCCATGTATAAGACGCACATTTTCCCCCAAAATTTTGGGTCTAATAACTGGGTGCGTCTTATACAGGGGTAGTAGCACTTACCCTGTCAGATGACTCCTCTGTCCAGTAAAGTCTTTTCTCTGTCTGATCCTGATGCTGGAAACCCGATTAAGGTCCTCTCTGTGATGTCCGGATGTCCTTTCAGGACCTTGACAAGGTCCTGAAAGGATTGTCAAGGTCCTGAAAGGACATCCGGACATCGCAGAGAGGACCTTAATCGGGTTTCCAGCATCAGGATCAGACAGAGAGAAGACAGAAGACTTTACCAGAAAGAGGAAGCATCTGACAGGGTAAGTCAGAATTCACTATAGCATTGTCTCTCCTCTGTATAAGCTGCACAAATACTCTGTGAAAAAATTGAGGATAATGTTTATCCTCAATTTTTTCACATGATTTCTATAGGTGTGTCTTATACAGTGGAGCGTCCTATACATGGGGAAATACGGTATATAACATAGTACAATGTGACTGCAGATTTAGAAGACCAAGACTGCCAGCTCTATTATTTGTATTTTAGCAATGACAATTAGCAATGAAGCAATGGAGCTCTCCTCTTTGTGTGTTACCCATATAACACAGTACAATTTGACTGCAGATTAAGACCAAGACTCCCAGCCCTATTATTTCTATTTCAGCAATGACAATTAGCAATTGAGCAATGGAACTTTCCTGTTTGTATGTTACCTATATAACACAGTACAATGTGACTGCAGATTTAGAAGACCAAGACTGCCAACCCTATTATTTCTATTTAAGCAATGACAATTAGCAATAGAGCTCTCCTGTTTGCGTGTTAGCTATATAATACAGCACAATTTGACTGCAGATTTAGACCTAGCTGTCAGCCCTATTATTTCTATTTGAGCAATGACAATTAGCAATAGAGCAATGGCGCTCTCCACTTTGTGTGTTACCTATATAATAGCTATATAACACAGTACAATGTGACTGCAGATTTAGAAGACCAAGCCTGCCAGACCTATTATTTCTATTTCAGCAATGACAATTAACAATGGAGCAATGGAGCTCTCCTGAATGCTGCTAGAGACTTTGAAGAACACTGCTACCCATCCTCTTTCTCTTCTAGCTATGACGCTGCCCAACTGCACTAGAGACTGCCAAGAACTGTGCTATCCCTTCTGTGTCCCTCTGTGAAATGGCGCTGTATCACCATGGAGGGCGGTACTTATAGAATCCAAAACTGGCGAGATCCGACGACGTAACAATGACGTTTTGCCTTGTTTTCAATTCCGAGGGCGCACAAAAGTATCAGGTCTGCCAAGTTCGGGTGTGTTCGGTTCTTGGGAAACCGAGCCTGAGCATCTCTAATTTGGATGAAACTTTCACAGATTGGTAGCATTAGACGCCAGAAGAAATAGGAGGGGGTTGAAGCTTCCATTAGTGTACGCTGGCCACAATTTTGATGTTGGGAGTCTGTTCTGGGCCTTCAACTGGATAGATTTGTATAACATTTAATATAAAAACAAAAATGGCACTGGGCAGCCAGCTAACGGGTGTGTTGGAAGAGCTTCTCACACTTCTCTGCTAGATTTTTTTTAAATGGTGATATACATCCAACTCACCGTTAACTTAACATCTTGTGCATATATATATATATATATATATATATATATATATATATATATATATATATATATATATATGATATGCAATATTGAGATGTTTCACATTATATTTACATATTTGCTGTATAAGTGAGTGCCAGTTATTGTCTTCTGTTATCAGCTATTTTCTTCAAGAGGTGTCTGATAAAAGCTGCAGTGTTCTTGTATTCTTCAAATGAGGTCACAGATTCTGTTCCTGGGTCTCTTGATTGACAGAATTTGGAAACAACTGACTGAAATGATGCTCTGTGTAAGAACATTTCTTCTCTCCCCATTAGAGCCCTATCTTAAATATCTTCACTTTTGATAATCTCCTCAAACATGTACATATGTAGCTCTTTTATGTGAACCAACATGTTTAGGTTTATGCTCCTTTATTGATTAAGGTTTGCATACCAGTATATCTAACAATCAGAAAAATAATTTTTCTATAAAGAATTATATAACTGTGGGTCTCTGCAAGCAGATACACACCACACAGCAGTGGCTTTCGAACACAACAAAATAAACAATTATGTGTTGAAATCCTAACCCAAGAAACCAAATGTTTTATTAGGACAATTTTCAATTATTATCAGATAATTCTGTTCATTCACCAACAGTAAGACACCCTGAATGCAACTTCCGCCACATGATGGCCCTCAAGCACCACAAATCAAGTGGTCTGTTTAATGTCAATGTCATACCAGGTTTTAGGAAAACAGACTAAGGAATTGCAGTTATCTAACAGGGAAAAAAAGAAAATAACATGAATA
The DNA here is from genome assembly GCF_038048845.1 of Mixophyes fleayi. Taxonomy (NCBI): domain Eukaryota; kingdom Metazoa; phylum Chordata; class Amphibia; order Anura; family Limnodynastidae; genus Mixophyes; species Mixophyes fleayi. The sequence goes on from NC_134405.1 coordinate 66,409,645, forward strand.
ATAATTGAATATGTTTTGGAGAAGCCGTCTAATTAGTTGTGGGAATAATTGGAATAATTGGTCAAGATGGTGACATCACACACACGTAAGTAGAGAACATGTATACACACCACTGACACATATGGCATTTCAGTCTTGAACAGTCCGTTCTTTTCACTCCAGCATGAAAATGAATTTGCTGCTTTCATGTTGATAGTTATTAACATTCTTAAAGCTCTAGATAGACATATACTACTATATATTCTACACCCCCTATTACGAAGATCTCCATACACCACTACCTATTGCTCAATTTAAAAATTCTCATGCTATTGCTCAACATAATATCTCCACGTACCTCCTACAATTTCTTCCTACCAGAGCTGCACAACATGTGGGTCGGATCCCTAATTGGGGCCCCAGGATCTGTTTTAAGGTCCCCTGATTGTTAGATATACAATACATTATATTAGGAAACACCTTTTGTTGGGTTCTAGAACAGTGGGACTGTGACCCTTGGGGTCCTAGCACCACTGCCATATGTAGCATCGCTTTCTATCTCTTCCAATTGCTCAGCATCCATCACCATAATACTTTATGTGACCTCTACATATTTATATTGCCCTATTTAAAATCGTCTGCTTTCAATTGCTTTATTAAACATTCTACTTTTTTCTTTTGCTCTATATAACATCTTTCTTTTCCTATTGCTCTATATCCCTGCTACCTCTTCCCATAGCTCTATATACACATATACATATAGCTGTATTGTGCTGCTGCTCTATATCATATCGCCTTCTGCTGCTTCTTATAGGTCCAGATGACATTCTTCTTCTTATTGTGTTATATAACAACTAACTCTTCCTATTGCTCTATATAACCTGTCCTCATTCCTATTGTTGCTCTTATTGATCTGTAACGGGCACTCAAAACTCACCTGTTCCTGAAAGCCTACCAACCATCCACTTAACCCCTCATCCACTCTGCTTGTTCTCCCTCCTCTCCCCTGGTCTTTTTTTCTCCATTGCATCACTGCCTCCCTTCGTGCCTGTTTTGTCCACCCTCCTTTAGGATGTAAGCTCGTATGAGCAGGTCCCCTCTCCCCTCCTGTCTTCATACCGACTCTTCTGCTCCGCCCTCACTCCATATGTCTGCCCGGAGTTTCCGAAGCATTGGTACTTAGTGTTTATTGTTCTGTGATGTTTTACCCTGTATGGTCTACTGTTCGTATTATGTAAGGCGCTGCGAAAACCCTGTGGCACCCAACAAATAAATGATAATAATAATAATAATAATAATAATAATAATAATAATAATCTATATAACTGCTCCAACCAAGCCTTGGAAGGGTAGATGATGTACAGCATATATATATATATATATATATATATATATATATATATATATATATATACTCTATAAAACATAATCAGTACTTAAATATATATTTTTAAATCTAAGTAATATATTCAAAAGGCAATGCTGTCTTTATTAGCAACAACAGTCTGTATTAAATGTGGTGGAAATTTCTAAGCTGTGAATTTGATTTTGGGGCTGCCTTATTTAATGGGAATACTCTTAATTTAATAATGGGTGGAAGGAGGCTTATTTATTAAATTTAAACATTATTAAATATTAATTGTAGGTGCTGTTAAATTATTTTCAGGGCTGTTTGGGAGTAAATTAGTATATTTATTCAATGTTAATGCTGGTAGTAGGGGAGAGAGGCCTGGATTGTTCACAAACTGCTCAGCTTTCCAGTAGGTGAATAGTAGCTATCTCATTTCCAATTAGGGCACCAACATTCCAGGATCTGGCCAACCATTAACTAAGTTAAGACACCAGCAGCAGCGCCAGGTAGTCAAAGCTGCAGGAACAGGTGCAATACAGTGTTGGAGAATGATCTTGTGTTTATAAAGAGCTAGGCACATCCCCACCATAGAATGGCTACGCCTACTCTGGTGGAACACCACCGATAAGTGACAGCATCTAATCCCAGTAAGTTGGGAGGGAAGGCGCCAGTGTACTCTATTGCCCATGGGACTAAAATGTCTAGTTACGGCTCCGTGCTATGTAGCACATTAGGAAGAGACAAGATTTAAGGGTTCAGGCCACCCTAGGCTGATACGGTCATAGCACCCCTTGCCTTCCACACCAGGCTTATACTCAGTACGAGGAGATGTTCTTGTCCTTAATTTTAAAATCCAGTTTTCAACAAGACCTCCACCAATGTTTATGTTCCGGTGTTTTCTAAGCTCTTCTCAAGTTGGCTTTTTAAAAGTGTCATAGCAATCTTTGTCACTCGCTACATTTTCATTAAAATCAAAACTGTATAGCAGAATGGAGGCACTAATGAGAGTGAATGGGGGAGGGGGGGGGGTGGCTGTTCCGCCGGTGTATATCACCATCCTTTTATCATCCTACTCAATTATCCTCAATACCCACCCAAGTATGACTCATTGTCTTCTGCCTTTACATAGCAATACGTCAAGATTAAAACCTTATTATATTTCTATTTCATGTTTCCTTTTTACTTTGCAGAACAACAATTCTCTAAATGGATTTCAGTTTAAACTTCTCCCTGTCACAGTTTGCACCCCCGCAAAATTTTGCGCCCTCCAAAAGCCATACGCCCTACGCTGCAGCCTAATCAGTCTACTAAATGTTCAGGCCTTGGAAGGGAGAGATGATGCCATGCACTGCGCTGTTATTGCAATGATTAGTGTAACTGTTGTCACACTGCTTCTTTCTGTAATCAGCGAACACAGGAGAATCCCTATTATTAGCATTAAAATTTGTTTATACACCGAAGAGCTACAACATTAAAACCTCCTGCATAATATTGTCCCCCTCTTGCTGCCAAAACAGCTCTGACCTCTGAAGGTGTTCTGTAGTATCTGTCACCAAGATATTAGCAGCAGATCCTTTAAGTCCTGGGGTGGGGTCTCTGTGACTCAGACTTGTCTTTCCAGCACATCCCAAAGATGTTCAATCAGATCTGGGGAATTTATTTTGCAGTGTGGCAGGGTGCATAATCTTGCTGAAAGGGGCCACAGCCATCAAGGAATACTGTTGCCATGAAGGGGTATGCTTGGTCTGCAACAATGTTTAGGTAGGTGGTACATGTCAAGGTAACATCCACATGAATGCCAGGACCCAAGGTTTCCCAGCAGAACATTGACCAGAGCATCACACTGCCTCCACCTTCTTGCATTCTTCCCTTAGTGCATCCTGGTGTCATCTCTTTCTCCCAGGTATACAACATGATGTAAATTAAAAAGTGATTCATCAGATCAGGCCACTGTTACAAGTCACAACGCTGTCCATACCCGCCGTGGCTCGCTCTCCTCTGCCCCCGGTGTCCTGGTTGTCTCATTGATGACCGGTACTTCACTTCTGGCATCCGGCCCGACCGTTGCTTTGGCAATGGCCGGACGCCGCTCTGTCAGAATGCAGCGTGCCGGGAAATTAGCCGGGCGCGTGCAAATTAAATGTTAATTTATTATCAGCCTCCTTGGGCTGATTAGGTTAGGCTGGGCTTCTCTGCTCCTATTGGCTGCTCTGGGTATTTAAGGCCTCCCTGCCGGTTATAGCGTTTGCAGTCCTGTGCTGTTGCTGACCTCCTGTTGGACTCTGGTTTGCCTGATCTCCTGTTGTGACCCTTGCCTGTACCTTGGACCTTGCCTGTTTGCCGGTTTCCCTGACCTTTTTGCTTGAACACTGCATTCCGCTGTTTCGCTTGTGACCCTGACTTCTGCTTGAATACTGATTTGCCTGTTTGTTACGGACCCCTGACCTCGGCCTGTCTCTGACCACCCGCTCCAGTCTGGACTAGCGCCTCTGATTCCATCTGCGGTGCGGCCATCATTGGTAAACTTTTACTACACTGAGCTTAAGACCTGGGGGCATCCAAGTGAGCAAATAAAGCTCTACGGGAAAGGCGGCTGCTAAAGCTGAAGACCTCAACACTATCTTTTGGTAGTCGCGGACCCTAACAGCCACCTTCTTCCATTGCCCCATGGTAGGCACTTTCGGCAGTGTACAGCAGTCAGCATTAGCACTTTGACCGAACTATTACTAGGCAGCAAGTAGTGATGCACTGTGTGTTCTGACACCTTTCTGTCCTAGCCAGCATGAACTTTTTCTTCAATCGTGCTGTAGCAATTCTTCTGTGTTATTGGACAAGACAGACTAGCCTTCGCTCCATTAATGAGCCTTGGATGCCCATGACCCTTTTGCCGGTGCACCGTTTGTCCTTCCTTGGAACACTTTTAGTAGGTATTAACCACTGCATACCAGGAAACACCCTTAAAGACCTGTCGTTTTGGAGGTGCTCTCACTCAGTTGTCTAGCAGTCACAATTTGGCCCTTGTCAAAATCGCTCAGATCCTTACACTTGCCCATTTTTCCTGCTTCCAACACATCAACTTCAAGAACTGACAGATCACTTGCAATGACAGGTGCCATTGTAATGAGATAATCAATGTTATTTACTTCAATTGTCATGTTGTGGCTGATTGGTATATACTACCAGCGTATTACAAAGCATTTTAAAGTTGGGAGAAAGGCGATATCTGATACGAGATTGTCACCTTACTTCATAGGAGTAATAATTCTGCAAGTAGTTGCCTGTTATAGTGACGATTGAAGGTGGTGAAGAGTAAAGTATTATATGGAGGTTAAAGGTCTTAAAATTGAATATGAAGATGGAGGATGACAATGCATGTGAGCTACAGGGTGGATTGAAAACATAAGTGTATTAGAGGGTGGTGTAGATGGGTGTGTGTTACAGTAATGAGTGACGTTCATGATTTCATGAGGAATTAATGGAAAGACAAATTGGGATACAGGATGAGTGTAGGAAAATGCTTACAAGATGTAAAACACAGCAAGTTATTAGGGTTATGATGCAAAATGAATGCCAAGGTTAAAAGAAAACATTAATTCTAGCATTGTGACATTATGCATCTATGTGTTCACCATTGTACTCTTTTATGGACACATACAAATTGGCGTAGGAGGATGGCTTCCAAGTGATGTGTATAGCCAGCCAGACATAGCTGTATTGGAGGGTTCCATACAGAATGTGGGATACCTGTGAATTCTGGCCTCTCTCTGCACACAACTGTAAATCATGTATATTACATTGAGCTGCAAGTGTGGAGATTATGCATACTGACAGACGTTTTAAATTAGCAGGAGACAGCACTGTGTATTCAGTACTTAGCCATTACTTTCATCCATAGGCTTTTTGCTCTGTTTAAGTGCATTTCCAAGGGATAAATCAACTTACTCAAAAAACATAACTTAAAATGACACTTAAAATAACAAGGAGAGCACCGCTACCACTTTGCTGGTATAATGAGCTCAAGCTGGCGTGAAAACGTGGGGCGTACATCTGTATTTCTGAAGTTTTGTAAAATAGGCAAAATAGAGTCTGATCGGAATGCTTTGTGCACCCACATATTTTCTTCAGTTCATAAATGACCCACAGCTTCTTTGTAAAATGAGTCCTGTACTTTTGGAGAGCCCCCTCACTGTAATTAGTGTACCCCTATAGCAGTGAAGTGGGTCATCTCAACGTGTTACATAAACAATGAGCAGTCTAACTGAAATGACCATGCTTGGCCAATCACAAGCAGTGTCTGCCCACACCAAACACCAATGGGTATATATAGCAAACTGCGGGTTTGAAAAAAAATGGAAATGTTGCCTATGGCAACCAATCAGATTCTAGCTGTCATTTTGTGGAATGTACTAAATAAATGATAGCTAGAATCTCCATTTTTTCAAAACCGCAGTTTAGTAATTATACCCCTAATAATCCTCTCAGGGGAGCTGAGGTTTTTTATGTTTGGCACGGTTGCTATACAAAAAGAACTACATGGGGAACTATATTGAGGGGCTCTCTGTAGATGGAGAATCCCTTTAAAGATCTAATTTTGCCAGTAAAAAGGAAAGTGTGCAGTAAATAATGGCCTTTCTTGAAGCAAGGGGTTAAGCCCATTAACCAAACAAGAATGTAGTTGTCTCTGCACACTGTGATAGTTACAAGTTTACCATAATCCCACTGAGCACTAATTGCCAACAATATTACAAAAATAATTCTCTTGTAAAATTAGAAGTTACTCACGGCTCACTAATAAATCATTATTTTTCTTTCCTTACCCAGAGCAAAATTGGCTATTTGAAAGTCTCTCAATCCACAGGGAAATTACTCTGGGGTGTTGAATATTGGGATGCACACATGTATTTTTAGGAAATCCATTAATTAACACTTGTATTATTAGACTGCCCCTAATTGCAATGTCGCCCCTATTTACAGAATTAATACTTCTTTTTTTTTAATTTGTGTTAGAGAAGTAGAATAAAATAGCATACATTTTTTTACATAAAAATATGTAACCTTGATTGTATCTTTTCCTGTTGTTTCCTCTTTAAATAAAGAGTTTAAAAAAAAATATGTAACCTATTTATTCCTCAAATTGACATACTTTCTTAAATGCAGAGAATGGCTCAGCATACATTACTGTGGTCAGCACAAGATGTGAGAAGGGGAGCATGTAGTACTGTACACAATATGGGAAAAGGACAGATCCTTTAATAGAGTTGATCACACCCTTACGTTTTGTCAAATGCTGCCATTTGTATTAGAGATCAGCGGTTTGCATGCAGATATCCGACTGATCCGAATCTTGGGGTATTGAGTGGAACCGAGTGTATGACTCAGTTTTTTGCTCCAAATTTGGATCTGAAAACAAGGCATAAAGTAATTTCTGGTAAAATGGCAGATCTCGAGAGTTTAGGATTGATATCCTTTATACATAGCCCTCCCAGGGGCAGGCTGGGCTGGGGGGCAGGAGGGCACCTGCCTCCCCTGGGCTATTTCCATAGTGAGCTAACTTGGGCTGGCTCACTGGGTCATCTGCATTTTTTTTACTTTAAAATAGTCTGTTGAGTCAAGTCTTGCCCCCCAGGCTACATTTTGCTAGCCCTCCCCTGAGCCCCCCCCACCCTGAAATACCCTGCCTATTAATATTATCTCCCCAGAATATTAATAGGCAGGGTATTTCACAAAATCCAATGATTACAGGAATTAGACTGCACTTAGTGACTTTGTGCTAGTGTCTATATAACGCCTCTCATTTTGAAATCTAACTACTTGGTTTATTGAGCCTTCAATTTAGGGTTCTGTTTGACACACAATATTTCTGTTATAGACACTATAAGAGCCTTATGAATAACCCACAATATATCTATTTATGTTAATAATCTATGATAATAGTGGGGCCATGCAATTGATTTGCATTTTCTTTAAATCAATACACACAGAATCAATTTTTAAATATTTCGCTCTTTCTTTTCCAATCCTTTTAATATATCTATAATAAAAGTTAAGTTTTAACTAATTACTACCCCGGAGTGCCTCTAGATACACTTTGCTTTTTTCTCTGTGGATTATATATGTCAAACCTTAGTGTTGGGTGCACCCTTCAAGAGTACTGCGTTCCCCTTGAATAGTTTCTATTATATAAACAAATTAAGGGGTAATATTCATTTACACCTGGTGCAGTTCGTTTTATTCCTCTTTATAAACACACTTGAATTCAACAAGGAGCCGATCTGAAGAAACGTGCGCTGAAGAATTCGGGTGTAGGTCTACTTGGCTCTACTGTCAAGACACTGCAGTATACGTCCAATACCAATGTGGAATATAAATTCGCAGAAGAATGCACAGAAAAAGAAAACATATTCAATTAATGTCACCTGTTAATAATATAGGCATTAATGATACAACAGTTAAATTATGTTTTTATTTTTTTATTTTTTTCCCCATTACATACATTTATTGGGATGTTCTTAATGTCTACTGAAGAGAAAATACATTTTTACAGTTGCTCCTGATTGGAAACACATGTATACGTGACTGTCATCACTAGTACTTAGGACTTAGACTAGCAAGAGATACGTCAGAAAACAAGTACCTTTGAGATGCCCAGAGCTTTATTCAAATGAGGCTGCGTGCGCTCAAGTTTGGTATGCCCTTACGGTACATTGACAATGGATGAACGCCCCTTCCCCTCCTAGAAATCGTAAGCTGTAGTAAATGTCCTTTGCATACGAAGATGAATTGAACGTTGCTGCATTTAGTTGTGAGCAGCACACCCCAAAAGACAAATATATTTCTTGCTTTTAAAATCCCTAGGACTAGATTTACTAAGCTGCGGGTTTGAAAAAGTGGGGATGTTGTCTATAGCAACCAATCAGATTCTAGCTGTCAATTTGCAGAAGGTGCTCAATAAATGAAAGCTAGAGTCTGACTGGTTGCTATAGGCAACATCCCCACTTTTTCAAACCCGCAGCTTAGTAAATCTAGCCCCAAGTGTTTAAATCTAAATGCAATTGTGTGAGGGGCAGTATCAGTAACATATTTACCACTAAGCAGCCAAAAACCAGGGGTCTCTTTGACTTTGAGCAATATACCCCCCACAAATATAAAATATTTTTTTTTAAGAACCAATTAAATATAGATTTGAATTATATTGTGGAACAGTGTCAGAAGAATTGTAAGATAGCATTCCTGCTTTCCCTATCTCACCTGGTGTGGTGGCAGCTACAAGTAGCTCCAATTTCAAGTAGCTTTACTCTTCTTGTCAACCATGGATCAGTCTACAGATCTGGAATATCCCAGTAACAATACTGGCAGTGGTAGTACTTTTCCAACCTCTAGACGTAAAAATGGTCATGTGGAAGAAAATGTAATAAAGCGTGCTCAAAATCCAAACACTGTTTGCGAACCTTAAAGAAAACATCAACTCTTGATGTAAAGATTACGGGAAAAAGTTTCTGATGAATAGCTAACATTCCATACACCACCCGCAGTGGCAAGAAAAGGCTCAGACCATGCCTACTGTTTGCTAGTAGTGGTCCTGCTACTGCTGTTACTAGAATGTCCATTGAAAAAGAGAGTTCATCTTCCATAACTTCCTATACATCCCCTTCTTGCTCAGAGTGTAGGTCTGTCACCTCCAAAACAGCCACATCAGTGCATGAACAGAACACAGAGGCTGAAGAACAACTTGGGCAATCACAGAATCATGTGGAGAGTCTAAGGGTATCCATGAGTGCTATATGTGAGTCTGATGTTTCAGATTCTGACACTGTAATTACAGAACAGCCTCCTTCTCAAATTTCCATTTGGAAATGTGAGTATGAGTGGTACTGATGATAATTTAGACATAGAAATTGAGGATGCTAGTTTGGAACCTGCTAATGTGCAAGAGAATTGGGGGGATTAATTGTGGATCTGAAAATGATGAATGTGTTGTACTTCAACAAGATAATAAAGAGGATGATAATGATTGTGTCCCAGTAAGGCAGCCACCGTTGGTTCCACCTCATGCCCATAATAAGTGCACTGTCCTACCAGGACATAAGACCAAAAAAAGAACCTCTTGTGTTTGGAAATAATTTTATCCCAACCCAGACAAACTTTGTCAAGGCATCTGCAGCCTTTGGGATGCCACAATAAGTAGAGACAGGGACGTTGATGATCTAGGCACCTCCTTCCTGATATGTCACTTGCAGCAAGTTCATTCAAGTAGTTTATCAAAAGGTGGAAAAAATGTGTATATTACCAAACAGCCCAACATCAACTAGCAATAAAAAGGATAGAAACCTCATGCAATCTTCACCATCAACACCTTCATCATCAACCTCCTCATTATTAGTATGTAGTCCAGCATCCAATTTTCAAATTCAAACTGACTCCCCTAATGCAATCCAAGATCCCCAAAAGGCATTGTTACCTACTATAGCTTCTGCTGGGGGTGATCATTTTATATAATAGGGGAGTAAGAAGAGTATGCATAGTATTAAACAACAATTGTCTGTGAATCTGTGAAGCAAGTGCTTGCAAGTATGACAGCCAGCATCCTTTTGCACAGTGCACCACTAAATCCATGACAGTTATGTTAGCATTGGATTTTAGAAGATTTGTTGAGATCATGTGTCCACGCTATCAAATTCCATCTTCCATATTCAGTCCCGAGAAAATGCCATTGTACCTACTATCCAATTAACTATGAATATGAGAACAAGCGGTACTGATCAAGCAAAAGACTACATTACCGTGACAGGCCACTGGATAGGTGTATCACCATCAGCAGCAGCAGTACCAGTAGCGTCAACATTATCCTTCTTATCCTTTCAGCATAGCAGTTCTAGCACACAATGCCAGGTTATTCTCACGCAAGCTGCTCTCTGTATTGCTGGTTCACTAAGAAAGATATTGGTGTCAATCTGTTGGATATAATGTCATAGCAAAATGGCTCTCTCGACTAATATTCTCCTAAGGATTCCTCATTGCCGAAAACGGAGTGAATATTGTATATGCATTACGACTGGATTACTGCCTCTTTACTTTCCATGACACATGCTTTCTAACCTTAAAAAAAATGTCTCCGTGGTCTTTCTCCCACCAATTTTCTTCTGGGTGCAGTCCACCTTTGTCTATCTACTTGTTTAAATATCTATTCATGCTGTTGTTCATCTAATGAGCTTTAAATCCTGCCTCTTTACTTTCAATAACACATTCTGTCTGACTGTCACATGCTGGACTCACGGATCCCCTGGCCAGGATCCGGCATGCTTAGTTGCCCGTCCTTTCTGGCGCTGAACGCATTTTTTATCTCCTCCTTCTCTCATTCACTGGAGCCCCATTAATTAACTGTAATGTATTTAAGGCACCTCCTACAGCTTGATGGTGCCTGTTCTTTGTGTCTACACCCTGCTCATATGTGGCTCCCAGAGGTTCTCTGTTACTGCTTCCGCAGACTATCGCTTCTCTATATTCAACAAGCTTCCAACCTTTCAAGTTGTTCACAGTGGTTAATTCTGCAGCTGCAGTTTATAGCACCTCTGCATTCAGCAAGCTTCCAATCATTCTCAGTGGTTAATACTGCAGCCGCATACTATCGCTCCCCTGTATTCAACAAGCTTTCAAGCTTCCAAGATGTTCACAGTGGTTAATACTACAGCCACAGATTATCGCGCCTCTGTACTCAGCAAGTTTCCATGCTTCCATCGATTTCCACTGGCACCATCTCAGAGGGCCACGACCTGTGGGGTAGAAGCTGCGAAATCCATATCCCTTTGCGCGGATCCTGGGGAAAACCATCTATCTTGTTAGATTACGCATCTCTGGGACAGGTGGAGTTAAGCCAGGCAAACCAAGAGAGTCTGACAATCCTAGTGCCAGTGACACTAACTTTAAAAATGTGTGTCTGTGGTTCTTCTCCCACCATTTTTCTTCAGGGTTTAGCAGACCTTCGTCTATCTACCAGTCTAAATTTCTATTGATGCTGCTGTCTATCTAATGAGCTCTGATTATTGCCTCTTTACGTCCAAGACATATGGGGGTAAATGTATGAACGTGCGGGTTCTTCAAAACTTCCCTTTACAATGCAGCGCCGCTTGAAATTTAATCGCCGAACACGCTGAACACGCGGGTGTTGAAGAACCCGCACGTTCATACATTTCCCCATGCTGTCTAACGTTAAAAATATTGTGTCCATGGTTTTTTTACCACCATTTTTCTTCTGGCTGCAGCCCACCTTCATCTATCTACTTGTCTAAATGTCTATTGATGCTGATTTCCATCTAATGCGCTCTGATTAATGCCTCTTTACTTTCCATGACACATGCTGTCTAATGCTGGAAATACTGTGTACGTGATCTTTCTCCCACCATTTCACTCCTGGGTCAGGCGTTCTTTTCTTTTTCAATATGACCATCCTATCATTCAGTGTTCTGCCACTATGTTTCATAGGGATTATAGAACGTTTTGCACACAAAACTTGGTTGTTAAAAATATCCTAAAAGATTAAATGCTGTCTGTGGCTCATAACATTTCTGGGCATTTTCGGCATCCAGCATCCACAAGTAGATAGATAATTGCAGCAGTTTTAAAAAAATAACCTGCCATGCCACCAACTGAAGAAAGAAGTAGTAATAAGGTTGAATTCCACAGTTTATAAGCTTCAGCAATTTTCTCAAACCATTTCAGTTGTGGGGTGGGCCTACCATGGGATATTTTATTTTCTAAAATTACCATCCTATCAGCAAGTGCTATGCCTTTATGTTTAAAAGGTGTCCTTTACTTTATTAAACTATCATCCTTTCTGCCACTGCTGTGTCACTGTTTTCATAGGGATTGTATCTTTTATTAAACTGCTATGGTTTTGCGCCGCCACTATTTTTAGCCAGCCAGTAGATCTAGGCTAAAATTGGTGAACATTTTGTCAGTTGTGAAAAGATCATTATAAAATAGACTGTAAATGAATGTTAATGCTCTAAATACTAATGTAAAAGAAAAAACAGCTAAAAAAAACATGATTTTTTAAATGTTTTCACAATATTTATTTAAATCCAGATCCAAACCAAAACCAAAACCAAAACATATGAGCATTTTTGGCCAAAACAAAAACACGAAGACACATATAGGTCCTATTCCATGTTCAGATGTAAGTCTATTTGCATGCTGGATCTTGTGGGAAACAGCTCAGCGCACACTCAGAATCAGACCATACATCACTGAACGCAATTGCATGCAATTCATATGCGGACACATATGACACAACTGCCTACGGTTTGAACAGCAGAATGGAGGTGGGAAAGGGCGGACAACATAGTCTATGGACAGTAAGGAAGAAGATGCTGATCATTCATGTTCTGAGTGTGATAATGTGATTGCTCCACCTGATTGATGGCACACGTTGAGTCATCAGGCCTCCCAAATCTTTTTTTGCTACCTCAACTTCCCATCTCCCCAAATTGAGGTAGGAAAAGTGTGATGTACATATAGGCAACTAATTGTCAAATACTCACATGTACTAGATGATGATGCTCGAATAAAAGAAACTGGATCCATTTGTAGCTGTGGAACCAAAGAACGATGTGGGACCCACAATTTCTAGTTCCACTGTTGTGCTTTTTAAGGCAATCCCTGAATAGATTTCCTCCAACCCATAAGGCGAGACAAAAACTTAATTTCAGGAGGCACCATACTAGAGATGAGGTTTTCATTTTGACTCCTTGCCCCCGAAATGTCTCTACCCCCATTGCACTGCTGAAGCAAGCCTGGCAACTGACTGTGTGTGGGTATTAGGTACAGGAGCAGAAGTACTCTCCCTCTCCTGCTAATACTCACAGTGTTAATCGCCACTCAGTGACCAACTCAACTGGGGTGAGGTGGGCGGATCGTACAAGTGCTTCCTCGGGCGGCAGTAGAGGTTAAAAGTCCCCTGTGCCAGCTGTACCTGAAATCTGCACGTGTGCATTCTAATATCTTTGTCTTCTTTCAGCCAAAATGTTCTTGTGAAACCAAACTGACCTGTGTAAGGGGACATAGGGTATGAGGATACATTTGTCCTGGTGGTGCTCTGACCTTAAATAGCCCTGTGCTTGAGTAACTGTTATTATAGCTAGAAATGTATGGCCATCCATTAACCTGTACTAGTTGAACAGTTGGTATGTGCTAAGAAGCCTGATAAGTAATTTATATACTTACAAAATTTCCTGATAATTAAATATAAATTGTGTATTTTTTATTTGGGAATGTAACAAATAGAAAATGTCAGAAAATTAATTATTTTTCCCCCCAAGTTAAGGTGCATTAATCTTATTTCCTATCCCTGCCACAGAAGAGCTTAGACATGGTCTGACCAGACGGACTGAGGGCTGCAATTACGGCCCATTTTGTGTTTTTTTCCCTTGTCACTGCTTTTACTTTTAATGGAAGAGGAGATGAGGGCACAGAAATATTTTCTATAGTTACATCAGATGAGGAGAAACTAATGCTTTCATAGAATAACATGAAGAGAGCGCATTGTTTCAGAAAGTAAATTCATACACCGGCACTGCTTTATTCAGAAGCTACAGCTGGAGCCATGTTTAATATTTGAATCCTTTTAATTGGTTAATATTGGCTCTTGATGTCTAGTAATTTACCCGATAACTTGCTCCAAATGTCATTCATTTCTCCCACTTCAGAGATCTTTGAACAAGCCTCTAGCATGTTGGATAGTCTCATCTGGAATGGTGTGGCATTTTCTATGAAATGCTCATGACATTGTTTGCCCTTCAGGTGAGTGAGGGATGATATGTACTCATGTGACTGGCTCTGGATTGTAGAACTCATTAAATCTCCATATCTTATGCAATGAGGCATCCGGCAGCACCTGTACAGCAGAGAGCTAGAATCCAAGGAGAGCTAGACATTGTTCTTTACAGAGACTGTCCTTTTCCTATCTATTTATCTATCTATCTATCTATCTATCTATCTATCTATCTATCTATCTATCTATCTATCTATCTATCTATCTGTTCTATCTATCTATCTATCTATCTATCTATCTATCTATCTATCTATCTACCTATCTATCTATCTATCTATCTATCTATCTATCTATCTATCTATCTATCTATCTATCTATCTATCTATCTGTATGTTCTATCTATCTATCTATCTATCTATCTATCTATCTATCTATCTATCTATCTATCTATCTATCTATCTATCTGTATGTTATATCTATCTATCTATTTATCAATCTATCTATCTATCTATCTATCTATCTATCTATCTATCTATCTATCTATCTATCTATCTATCTATCTATCTATATGTTATATCTATCTATCCATCGATCTATCGATCTATCTATCTATCTATCTATCTATCTATCTATCTATCTATCTATCTATCTATCTATCTATGTGCTATGTTATATCAATCTATCTATCGATCTATCTATCTATCTATCTATCTATCTATCTATCTATCTATCTATCTATCGTACTGCTAGTCTCTCTATGTCCTGTCTCACATACTTATTTAATTATGTCATTTATGGTTTTGAAAAATCTAGGAGTTATATTTGCATTTTACTGGGGGTTGAGTGTCTAATGCGTGAATGGGGCAATTTATTTCACAGTGATTCATGATAAAAGTTACATTAAGCTTACATAAACATAAAACATTAACCTACCTATCATGCTTTACCTGACAAGTGTAGATCATATTATAATGATAAGATTCTGCTGCTCAGATATAGGGGCATATTTCTGTGACAGGTCATTCTAGCCAACTGTATTTACATGTTGTCGTTGATGTCCATGTAAAATACTTGACGTGTGGGGTGTAAGAACCAATAGCAGAATTAGACACCTTTACCTGGCCTAACCATCCTGAGCATTACAAGATTCACAGGGCTAGAAAAGTGGTTTATTTTTAATATATTAGACCTATAGACGTAGTTATGTCCATATGCTCAGTCAGACGCATTACAAGATGAATCTAGCTCTGCAACACTAGTATATGTACCAGGTTTACATCAGGAGTAACAAGTGTCGATACTTATACCCCCCAATAGCATAGAGAAAGCATTAGTATAGCATAGAGATGTGGCTTGACAGTGTTAGTAGACAAATGGGAAATTCACTTTACCCTATTTGTACACAATACAATACTGTAATGAGGTGTCATATACATAAGAGAAAATAGTGTCTTAACAGTGCTACTTTTGTTAAATTAAGCATAAAACATCTGTTGTTTTCCTCTTTAAGAATCAAACGACAATCTTCTTTACTGGCACAGTCCGAATGGAAATCAATTAGGTAACATGAATAAATAGCTGTGACTTCATGTAGCAGTCACACTAAGGAATTAAGTATTACCATTGGGAGGGTAAATACTCCATCGGTCAATCAGAAGTGGTTTGCTAATGCTGCTGACCATCGTCATCTTCATCATCATCAGTGTGTATTGTGACACCAAACAAATTTCATTGTGCAGTATTAATTTTATATGATTAATGGTAAGCTTTATACATGACACTCCAGTACCAATTGCAAGTAAGCATACACTCCTAGCATCAATTAACAAAGTTGTGATGCTTTGTGGTTTATGCCTTAAAGCTGTAACA
The DNA here is from genome assembly GCF_038048845.1 of Mixophyes fleayi. NCBI lineage: Eukaryota > Metazoa > Chordata > Amphibia > Anura > Limnodynastidae > Mixophyes > Mixophyes fleayi. Next base: position 66,425,610 of record NC_134405.1, read on the forward strand.
GGATCTTTGATTCACCCATGCTCTCACAGAAACACTAACATCAGCTTCTGGCCTTACATGTGGTCATAGTAATAGAATAAAAACACACATACCTTGGGCAAATATTAGTTTGATTAAATATATAATTTAAAGATTAAATTATCCTTTAATCATAGATTTAAATGATACACTATAGATGATAGTTTCCCTTTAATATGAGGACAAGCTACTATCGAATCATACCTTGGCTCACACCCTTGGGACTTGTGATCCTTTAAAACTTCTTTCTATTTCTGCTCCTTCTAACAAGCCTAAAATAAATAGTTTTCCTCTTGTTGTCAATGTGTTCTGCTGTCCCTGTGCTCTGCAGGCTGAGGTCGGAACAGCTAAAGTATTGCTCATACTGTCTGTTACAATATTCATTCAGCTCGTAATGCCACAGGCACTAGCAGCACCTGTTTGATTGTAATGTCCTTCCCATACATATATTTACAATCACTTCTCACTTACAACTGTGATTTCATGCACATGGGTAAAACAATAACACATTGAAAAGGTAGTCAGGGGGATATAAGTTGTAGAGAAGAGAAAATAGATTAAAGTTCAGAATGAACAGAAAGTCAAGTAATAGGAAAAAGGATCTAAGGAATTTTCCCCGTAAAATAAAATAACTTATTTCCAAATATCCATATATACTTATGACATAGATGCCTATACTGGAATGTCCGGAAGACTCACAGATTATTGGGATAGCTTCTCACCAGCCTGCAAAGTAGGGATTTAATATGCCCACCTGATGATGCAAATGGGGTTATTTTGTCACACACCCTGCCCATAGGAGCTTACAGTCTAATTTCTACATATACCTGGGTCCATTTTTTTAGTGCCAATTAAGCGTCCTGTATGTTTTAGACTGTGGTAGGAAACATGATTAGCAAACCTTGAATACCAGCTGCGAACAGCAAATGCGAGTTGAAAAAAATGAACTGCAAGTTCGAATTAGGGTCCATACCCGGTTGTACCACGAACATCTTTGGGGGTCATCAAACTGGTGAAGTTTGATCTAATTTCAATCCAGAAGGAAATTTTCAAGCATCTCTATTTACAATTATTATGGGGCTTAATAATGGTGCAAATCATTATTAAGGGTTTTTCCTTTTAGCTGTAATGGCCCACCCAATTCAAAAGTCAACTCTTAGTTTCTCATAGGGACTGATATATTGCTTGTTTTGATAAAGTATTGTCTATATATATATATTCATGTACAGTGGTCAGGTCATGTTGGGAGATGCAGTGTCCTATATCTGTATAGTGTGCAATAGAATTGTATTATGATCATGTACAGTGGTCAGGTCATGCTGGGTGATGTAATGTCTTATGTCTGTATAGTGTGCAATAGAATTGTATTATGATCATGTACAGTGGTCAGGTCATGTTGGAGGTGTAGTGTCCTATGTCTGTATAGTGTGTAATAGAATTGTATTATGATCATGTACAGTGGTCAGGTCATGTTGGAGGTGTAGTGTTCTATGTCTGTATAGTGTGTAATAGAATTGTATTGTAATCATGTCCAGTGGTCAGGTCATGTTGGGTGGTGTAGTGTCCTATGTCTGTATAGAGTGTAATAGAATTGTATTATGATCATGTACAGTGGTCAGGACATGCTGGAGGTGTAGTGTCCTATGTCTGTATAGTGTGTAATAGAATTGTATTATGATCATGTACAGTGGTCAGGTCATGTTGGAGGTGTAGTGTCCTATGTCTGTATAGTGTGTAATAGAATTGTATTGTAATCATGTCCAGTGGTCAGGTCATGTTGGGTGGTGTAGTGTCCTATGTCTGTATAGAGTGTAATAGAATTGTATTATGATCATGTCCAGTGGTCAGGTCATGTTGGGTGATGTAATGTCCCATGTCTGTATAGTGTGTAATAGAATTGTATTGTAATCATGTCCAGTGGTCAGGTCATGTTGGAAGTGTAGTGTCCTATGTCTGTATAGAGTGTAATAGAATTGTATTATGATCATGTACAGTGGTCAGGTCATGTTGGAGGTGTAGTGTCCTATGTCTGTATAGTGTGTAATAGAATTGTATTATGATCATGTCCAGTGGTCAGGTCATGTTGGGTGATGTAATGTCCCATGTATGTATAGTGTGTAATAGAATTGTATTGTAATCATGTCCAGTGGTCAGGTCATGTTGGGTGGTGTAGTGTCCTATGTCTGTATAGAGTGTAATAGAATTGTATTATGATCATGTACAGTGGTCAGGACATGTTGGAGGTGTAGTGTCCTATGTCTGTATAGTGTGTAATAGAATTGTATTGTAATCATGTCAAGTGGTCAGGTCATGTTGGGTGATGTAATGTCCCATGTCTGTATAGTGTGTAATAGAATTGTATTGTAATCATGTCCAGTGGTCAGGTCATGTTGGAAGTGTAGTGTCCTATGTCTGTATAGAGTGTAATAGAATTGTATTATGATCATGTACAGTGGTCAGGTCATGTTGGAGGTGTAGTGTCCTATGTCTGTATAGTGTGTAATAGAATTGTATTATGATCATGTCCAGTGGTCAGGTCATGTTGGGTGATGTAATGTCCCATGTCTGTATAGTGTGTAATAGAATTGTATTGTAATCATGTCCAGTGGTCAGGTCATGTTGGAAGTGTAGTGTCCTATGTCTGTATAGAGTGTAATAGAATTGTATTATGATCATGTACAGTGGTCAGGTCATGTTGGAGGTGTAGTGTCCTATGTCTGTATAGTGTGTAATAGAATTGTATTATGATCATGTCCAGTGGTCAGGTCATGTTGGGTGATGTAATGTCCCATGTCTGTATAGTGTGTAATAGAATTGTATTGTAATCATGTCCAGTGGTCAGGTCATGTTGGGTGGTGTAGTGTCCTATGTCTGTATAGAGTGTAATAGAATTGTATTATGATCATGTACAGTGGTCAGGACATGTTGGAGGTGTAGTGTCCTATGTCTGTATAGTGTGTAATAGAATTGTATTGTAATCATGTCAAGTGGTCAGGTCATGTTGGGTGATGTAATGTCCCATGTCTGTATATTGTGTAATAGAATTGTATTGTAATCATGTCCAGTGGTCAGGTCATGTTGGAAGTGTAGTCTCCTATGTCTGTATAGAGTGTAATAGAATTGTATTATGATCATGTCCAGTGGTCAGGTCATGTTGGGTGATGTAATGTCCCATGTCTGTATAGTGTGTAATAGAATTGTATTGTAATCATGTCCAGTGGTCAGGATGTGTTAGCTGGTCCACTATCCCACATAGGTATAGAGTGTAATTAAATCATATTACGGTCATGTCCAATGGTTATGACATGTTGGATAGGTGTTTGTTACTATGCCAATTAGAGTTCAACATAACCTTGCTCAGACAAGAAACTGCCCTTGTTTCATTATGCAAGAAGGTTTCTACAAAACATATCATTAACAAATAATATTTCATTATAATGTCCCTTTAATCAGTCATATCGAGATGTCATTTCCCAATTTAAATAATCTCACTCCGTATGGACTCACAGCAATGCATATACTTTATGTACAATAAAGATGGGTGACAATATGTTTTACAGAGGTGACACCGTATTATGCTGAATGTATAATCTATGGATGAAGTGGGGATAACAAGGATCAGTGCATTGTGCTGTGTGATGTGGCTGGGGTAGTGCTGGGAGCATTTAAGACCAGATTCCGCCGGTGGAACATGCAACATTTCGGGGAACAAATATGGAACAGTTTTGAACATTTCACTAATCTCTAATATAGAAGTTCCATGTTAGAAAAGTTTCCGCCCATCTGTATGGAGTGTCCCTGGTCCCAGGTGTTTGTTCCTATGTAAAATACGCAACATATGTTTGTTTTGTATGTGTATTCTCTCTTTGTACTAATACATGGTAAAGAAATGTGTGTGCTGGGCTGGCTTTCCATACTTATGACACATGAACAAGGGAGGAATGTTCTGCACCCTGTCTTACCTGAGTTTCTTACTGATCGAATGCTTGAATAATATATGGAATCCATATTAATACCGAATCCCACAGAAAAAGGTTACAGATCACAGAGTGCAATAAACCAAGACATTATTACTGAAGACGCTGGAACGGGTGCAAATATACTTTATAAATATTAACAATGACTCATACGAAAAATATGGTTAGCTGTAATAGACTTAGATTGGAAATATTGCTTTCCGATTCCATGGTAAGCTATACATGTTGTCATATATGATAGGCTTTGAATGAGCAAATTACTGCCTTTTTTGCTTCACAATTGCTCATATTCATTCTGAATTGCTTCTCATGCGTGGAAATCAATCATTGTTTAGCAGATCTCAATTTCTTTACAGCAAACCTTCTCGATGAAACTAAATGAGTTGATAAATATTTCTAAAACAAATCATATGTGTCTTTTTAAAAAAAAAAAAAAAAAAACAGAAAAAAAATCTTTATTGCTCAGATCAATAATACATGATCTAATATGTCAATTGAGGAAGGGCGTATTGGTGGCTTGTTGTATGTCAAAATGTGGCGTATTAATAGTAAAGCACTGCATTCTAAATGTATTTTAGTCACCAGAGATCCAGGCAAGAAAATATTGGTTGCCCAAATGTCGTGGCCCCTCAGGTTAGTCTCACTAGACAGAAGCTGACACGGCAGTTCTATAGTCAGGATGGATAACACACAAATAGGCACTTTTGGCAACAGTTGAAGAATATGCAGAGATCAGTGTCACTGGACATCAAACAGTGTTAAGGGCAAACTGGGTCAGAGACAGGTAGTCATATAGCAATCACAATAACAGAGGACTAGGTAACTAGTATCCAGGAAACCTGTTGATCAGGCAACAAGCCACACAACAGGCAGACTTGAATAGACAGAGCAGGTGAGGTCAGGAGATGTGCACCTGGATGCATTCTCACACTTCATAAGTTGCACCTAAACCAGCACATCCAATTTTGCATCTAGAGGAAGCCTGGCCAACATGTGGCTCTCCAGGTGTTGTAAAACTACAAGTGACAGTATGCTTTGCCAGCAGATATCCAGCTGATAGCTGGCAGGGCATGCTGGGATTTGTAGTTTCACAAACACCTGGAGAGCCACAGGATGGCTAGGTCTGCTCTAGAGGGACAGGTGAACAGAGAGTCATTTGTGGGAACAATTTCAATGAGAACAAGGTGACTACTAAAATGACAAGACTGCAAAGAGTCGGGGTTGTATGTTACAGTAAGATTTTTGTTTTCTTAACTGTTGCAACTTATTGTAGTAGCATTTTATACAGCTATTAAAATTGGAAAGAAATCCTATTACATTTGTCTAATTGAGAAGAGAGGGAATGGATTTATAATGATGTTAATTTTCTTCCGGAAAAGTGTATAAAACCATCAATGTTGGCCATTTGCAAAACACAAATAGCCAACGCACATTGCAAAATCCTCTTAGGACTGTGCCTCATGTTCGCCTAGATTTCTGCCAGAGTACATGGTTTATGGAGTAAGATGGCAGCGATTGTGGAAGAACAGACGTCTACATTGGCGTGTGGTATGAATTGGGTGGAGTGGGGTGTGCAGCGCATAGTATGGAGTAGGTGCACCTGTGCTCCTAGCACTGTAACAATCATATATCAATTTACCAATCTAGATTATTTAAATGTGATCAAGGGGTGGAGAAGGTTTAATTTTAGGAGAATATTTTTACTGCGCAGAGGGACACACGGCCATTACAACTCTTTAAAACACTTTAGGCCTGCAGTGGCGGAGATCTGGTCTCACCCTATACTTCCCAAAAGGACATATCTTGCACGCTTCAGTTGTTCTTTGGTGGTCCAATTTAAATCTAACACACAAATTGCCACATATAATAAAGAGAGCTCTAATTTCCCCACATCATAAATGAGGCTAAACTGAGCAGTATTTCAGGACAAAAACGGACAAGCATAATTTAATGAAAAGAGTGGGTCTAAATTGGAAGGGATGACACATTTGCACAGTGCTCCTCTTCAGATCTTTACAGCACTCTGCACATCTAGGTGCACTTCTAGTTTACAGAAGCATCTTCAGAGAGCAGAAGTAGAAATACAAAACCAAAGCATTTTGTGCTACACAGGACTTTGTAAATGATCTCCATAAAGTCAGTTCAGGTAGTATCCAGCTGATTTTTTCCTACTAATTGTTTCTCTTCCTCTCTATTATCCACGGCAGACCCCTCTCCTTCAAAGATAAGACCTACAGCTTAAACTTCACAGAGAAGCCAGGCACCAAAGCAACTGCATACTTTACACATGTATATGGAACAAATCTTTAGAGAGATCCACTGATGAAGCAGCAGTAATCCCTGCCAGTGACCAATATACACAGGGCCTGATCAGCCAATAGGCTGATCAGATTGCAGCCTGGGGCGCTGGAGACTGGGGGGCGCAGCGTCCCTGAGATTCATTTTTTTTCACTGCCTTTTTTTATTTTATTGAGGCAGCGCCGGGCCTGCATCATCGGGACCGCCCCTTGTCTAAAGGGGGCGGCCCGACTGTCACTATCACATGACAGGCAGTCTGGCAGCGATCGCTGCTAGCTGCCTGTCAGTGCGGCCACGGGAGCTTCTTACTGTGGTCACGTGAGATCAGGACTTCCACATCTCACGTGACCAGCGTAAGAAGTGCCCGTGGCCATGCTGACAGGCAGCTAGCAGCGATCGCAGCCACACTGCCTGTCATGTATAGTGCTGGAGAAAAGACTGCTGCTCAGGAACAACAGGTAAGTCCTAATGTCTGGGAGCGGACGGGCTGTAACAATGCTAAAGGGGCAAGTAAGGAAGATAATGGTGGCAGGTGACAATGCTAATGGGGCAGATAATGCTAAAGGGGGCAGGTGAAGAGGCTAAAGGGGGCAGATAGCAATGCTAAAGGGGGCAGATGAAGAGGCTAGAGAGGGCAGATAAAAATGCTAAAGGGGCAGGTGAAGAGGCTAAAGGGGCAGGTAACAATGCTAATGGAGCAGATAATTGTAAAGGGGAAGGTCAAGAAGCTAATGGGGTCAGGTGACAATGCTAAAAAGGGGCAGGTGACAATGCTAATGGAGGCAGATAACAATGCTAAAGGGGCAGGTAAAGAGGCTAAAGGGGCAAGTGAAGAGGCCAAAGGGGTCAGGTGACAATGCTAAAAGGGAGCAGGTGAAGAGGCTGAATGGGGTTGATGAAATGGTTGAGGGAACTATTTAAAAAAATAGAGCAGCTTTGGGGGGGCATAATCTTTGTATTGTGTGGCAGTTATGAGGATGGTCTCTGTGGTTCTAGGGTTATTAGAAAAGCTAAATATTAGTCAGGTGGGGCTGATAGAGGTTTATATTTGATTATAGTTCTTTGACAACAATTTTCATATATTTTATTGCCTACATATGCCTATGACGGTAATAGCCTAGGGCGGCTGGAACCCTCAATCGGGACCTGCATATACATCTGCAGTGTTTTACAATACTGATCTGTAAGTTTAGGTTCTTTGTAAATAAGGACAGATGGGCACACTGTGGATCAAGAACTCAGCTATATTCAGTGTACAGTGCGTATAATACATATAACAGTGTGTTCTGTCTAAGACTTCCAGACTCGGAGAAACATGGAACATGACACGTGAACAGGAAGAAGAACTACAGGATCACAGACAAGACATGAGCTCACATTTCCTAGCAATCATTTCCCTCCCTACAGTAATTAGTTATATTTTGCATGAAAAAACAGCAAGTATTTAACTTATGTGCAAAATAATAAACTCATTTGCACCCCTTGCATTGCAACATGGTTTTGTCCAGAAAACTTAAGAAAATGTACTCAAATTCTTGCTTAAGTTCCTTATTGAATCAGGCCCATAGTATTTAACTCTTAAGTTTTTGGCAGGAGGTATAAATATAATTCAACTATCTTTTTGAGATTAATAATTTATGGCTTGCATTAGATACATACGCATACAAAAAAAAACAAGCTTGCCCAATGGTCGGAGGGTGGCTGCTGCTATATTCCCAGAGGAATGCAAGTGTGTCTGCAGAATTGTCTACCTAGCCTCTTTCCCTGTTAAACTGGGTAACATAAACCATTCTGACACTTAAGAACAACGAGAGGTGATGGATGGGTCTGATGAAATGGATGTCATTTCTTGATTAAATCAAACTTTATTGATGCCCGTCGTCCTGTTGTTTATAGCCCTGAAAGGCTGTTTCAGCTAGTTCTGAAGAAACAAAAAGACTTTGTAGTTAGAGCAGGCAGGATATGTACGATCTGTAGGGAAGAATGGTACAGTGGTAGTGAGCTCTCAGAACACGCTTGCAACAGTGGTTTTAGTGGCTATTTATACTAAGTCTGGGTACACACTATCATCATCATCATCAACATTTATCTATATAGCGCCAGCATATTCCGTAGCGCTTTACAATTGGGAACAAACATTAATAAGACATTACTGGGTAATACATACAGACAGAGAGGTAAGAGAACCCTGCTCGCAAGCTTACAATCTATAGGACAATGGGAGTTTGAAACACAAGGGCATGTGCTACATCATATTGCACAATGGACCAGCTAGAATGCAAAGGTAAAAGTATTGAGTGGGCTCTGTGTGTAGCAATGTTGGTCAGAGGGTTGTTGTCTTGCGTTAGCTGTGTAGAGGGTGGTAATAGGGTAACCTAGGGAGATTAAGAGGGTGGTTGAGGAATATTATAAGCTTGTCTGAAGAGGTGGGTTTTCAGAGAACGCTTGAAGGTTTGAAGACTAGAGGAAAGTCTTACTGTGTGAGGGAGGGAATTCCACAAAGTGGGTACAGTCCGAAAAAAGTCTTGTAACCGAGAATGGGAGGATGCGACGAGAGTGGAAGAGAGACGCAGATCTTGTGCAGACACTACAGTGTTTTCAGCTGAGTATTGGGTCAATCAAACGATAAATGTTAGTGTGTACACTCCAGCAATGAACGAGGATAGTTCCAAAGCACAGATCATCATTTGATTTGATTGTTCGGTAGAACTATAAATCTGGTGCAGCTATGGAACAACGTCCTTCCAATCCTGCAGTGTGTATGCACTCCTCGATCAGGATCTCCATAGAGTTACAGAGTCATGATCTTTTCAGCCGACGCTTATGACAGTTGAAGAGCACAGATCTGAGGATTAATCTTTTATAACATCTATAGCGTGTACACATGAATCGGCTGCTGATTGTGACCTTTTTGTTCTTTCTGTAGTGTGTACCCAGCCTAAGGCTATGCATTATAAGCAAAGAGATTTCTCATCTATTAAAATCCAGAAGCAGTGATCAAACAAGACCATATGCATTAAGTCAGGTGAATAAGCAGGTTTGGGAGGGATACTTTGTAATTCTTTTGATTTTCTATAACATAGACTGGGACAAACATTTTCTTAATATTGCAGATCAGATTAATCTATTCAATTCCAGGGAGAGATGTGTGTGTCATACTCTGTGTAGTCCCCATACTGCCATGTACATAAATATTCAAGAAGACCATTAAACTGTCTGGGTTATACTACATGGGGAATCAACATTTATTTGCTATAAAAATACAAAAATAAATATTGCCTGTTCCTTGACTCCCATGACTGTAACTGGCCAATATGCTATGTCAATTACATGGTATGACGACCTCATTTTTAGGTTGTTGCTAGGTGTGCATTGTGCCCTTTCCCGCAGGTATCTTCTTTCTCTCTCAGCATCACTTATACAGCTGTCACTTGGCTTTCTGCTGTCCTTCCTTCTCCTCAGTGAGGTTCCACTGGAACAGAGGCACATAGGTTTTTGAAGTGAGATACCAGCTAACAGCTGTACAAGACTACAAACACACTGGCATTTAAACTGCATTTCCAATGCAAACTAAAATATGTAAACGACTGTGATAATAAAAGTTGTATCATATTACCAAATTAAACTGTATATTTGTATTTTTCTTTGCTCTTAACTTTCCTTGTGTGATGAGGGCGTTCTGCAAGAGCACAGAGGGAGGAACAGTCCACTGCAGACCCATGAAGCTTCCTCATACTTGCCTACATTTGGCAAGTCGTATCCGGGAGAGGGGTGTGTCTAGAGGACTGGAGGGGGCGGGGCACAGCCAATCGTGGCATTTTGACGCAAATTGCATCATTTTAGCACCAAAATTACGGGATGCAGGAGATTTGCCAGCTCTCCCGGGAGTCCATGAGACCGACTCGAATTTCTGGAGTCTCCCGGACATTCCGGGAGAGTTGGCAAGCATGAGCTTCCTTCAGTGAAAGAACGACAGGGATCTGGAGAAAAAAAGGAGTAACTTTAGTTTTTCTTTAAGAACCGGGTTACCCTAGCACAGTGTTGGCTAACCTGTGACACGCCAGGTGTTGTGAAACTACAAGCCCCAGCATGCTTTGCCAATATATATCAGCTTATTGCTGGAAGGGTATGCTGGGACTTGTAGTTTCACAACACCTGGAGTGTCACAGTTTAGCCAACACAGCCCTAGCTGCAACTTAATATAGTGATTTTATGCTGGGGACATGGCAGCATATTTCTTTTGCATAAACATTTAATCATCTCTAGAAATCAGTTGATAATGTAAATTCATATTACATATTGCATGATTCCTCAGTAAGAAAATTATATCCACAACTTTAACTATCCCAGAATGCCTCATTCTCTGCTCCACTGAAGAATAAAATGATGTGGACATACTGATATTATCTTAGGCTGACAGCATACAGCAGGAGCAAACAGCTGTATATCTCCCATTGTAGATACATTAGAACTCCCAGCATACGCCACCATGTGTTGGGTGACAGTCAGAGAATACAGAAGAATTCTTACGGTACAAAGGCTTTTTCCGCCATGACTAAAAACATCCAACTGCATTTAATGCTACAAAGGTCTGAGTAGTGATGACACTGGTCAGATGTTAGAAGACAATGAAGAAATAACACGGTTTTAACTTTTTACAACAATGTGCGGTTTGTTTGTTCACCTTTTCCTTTACATCTGCCAAAATTCCCAATGGGGAAAATCAGGACAGTTTAAACAGTGGCTTCAATTTACACAGGCCACAGCCAAAATATAAACACTTACCCTCGACCACAAATTTGTTGGCCACACCCCCTCTTTACCATTGAAAGTCTTGAGTTTCCTATGAAAACCAGACCAAGCCAGGCTAGTTATGGGGGAAGCTGAATTTACTTTGCCCACAGATCATGACATTTGATTGTTTGGTCCAGTCTCCCTAACACTGTACCTGTGAACAGTTTGACTATAGTATACACTTGGATGGCCATGCCTTTCAGCCATAGATTTAATCAAATTGAAAAGTTAAGTGAACTTGTAGGTCGGCCACTGGTCTCACTGTCACCAGTAGGGATAGCTAAATTATTATTCTGAACAGTCAAATCCAATCTAATCTCAGATTTTCATTGTTCTGTATGATAATTTTTGAATCTGGCACAACATGTGCACTAGTTTGTCCCCGTGCAAAAATGGAAACCAAGACACAAGGCAGCTCTATTGTGGTAGATGTGATTAATTGGGTTTGATTTTGCACTGGATCTCAGGGGAATTTAATTATGCTATTGTTACTGTCTTAGATACAAGTATAGTCCTTATGGGGCAATAAAAAAAAAGGTTTGGACAGAATAAACAAACTGGCTTTCCAGCTGTTATAGAACTTTACGTCCAATATGCGTTGGCAGCATATAACTGACAGGAAATTCTGGGACTTGTAGTTCAACTATGGATGAACAGCCACTGCCCAAGCATAGCATAGGATAAAGAGTTATACACAAGAGATGGCAGTCAGATTGACAAAGACAAAATGAGTCAAACAAGAGGTGTGTGTGTAAATAAGGGGGATAAACAACAAACAATGTAGGACAGATAACAAATAAGGGTTGAAATGCAAAAGTTAATAAGACTGGGGGAGGTGCATCTGAGAGGGCACCAGCTTAGATTTTGGGAGCCTTTAGCTACACCAATGTAGATCTGGATCCACTAGGTGACCGTAAATACTGGGTACCTTAACAATAGTCGGAAAGCAGCATGTTGTCTGCACGGATCATTCATAAACATACCTTATTGCTGTTTCAGGCTAGTGTGATATATTCTGTGCACAGCTGACCACAGTGTGGGTGCATTAATATTGACAATTCCCATTATATACAACCAATGTGATGTGTAGCACATGTGAGCTGGAAGGTTCCACTGTATAGCAGTAGTTCACTAAATCTATATATAAACACCATAACTATGAATTACAAGCTGCCATTTTTCATATTGCAAAAGCAGCAGACTCTCGGCAGAGCCTCAATTAATCACGAGGCATAATGAACCTCGTTGCCTTTCAAGCCAGCATAATTGATAAATAATTTGATCTAACCTTGAAGTAGATTTGATATTAATTACCCCTTGTTTGTCCTGGGAGGAGCATTCTGTGCCATCTTGTCAATTTTACCCCGCACAGATATAAAACATGCTTTGGGTCTAGACATAAAACATATGTGTTAATTTAATCTAGAACACAAGAGCTCAATTAGAAAAATCAAAATTTATAGACATGACATCAGCCAGATAGCTATTGTAGCTATCCTACGCATTAAGTTACTTTCTATAGCTCTCAATAGGTTCACCTCTACCCTACCTGAATAATAGGATGCGCTAGTTTCTAGATACGTAAGGCTGGCTCCTAAATTCAACCAGGCTTTGTCTAGTCCATTGTACCTGTGTACATTGCGTAAGAAAGCTGTTGCTGAACAACAGAATTTGCCAAAATCCAAGCTGTGTTAGGACAATAAGGGTTTTATGATATGGTTATATGCACAAACATATAGCTACTAATAAGCATTTAGCTTAGACTGACTTAATGAAAGGTGGATGATAAAATCAATTGCCTGACTGGTCACAATGGGTTGTTATAAGCTAAATGCTCATCAGGTCAGTCCTTCATGGTACGGTCAAGTTTCTATTGTGACCTACAATGGAGGTGAAGAGATGAACATAGGTTCATTGGGACATAATTGGAAGGATTTTGGCTTGGCTGGCAGAGGTTGCAGGAAGGGAGGAATTTACCCCAGGGCTGGTATCTCCTTCCCAGTCTGGACCAGTCAGTGCAGTTTTCATCATTGACACAGTAGTGATTTCAGCGAGCAATCTACTGGGTATGACATCTTCCAGGCACAATCTAACTCCATATCTGACTGGTGGATATCATTGGTCATTCAATCAGTGTTGAGAGGTAACGATGTACTGATTTGTGAATGGCCAGTACTGTCCACCAATCAAAGTTCTGGTGGTCATCTACTGGGTATGACAACATCTACTGGAGAAGAAGTTCAGTCATGGCAGAAAGCTGACATACCCAGTAGATGAATCCCAGCATCCTAAGTGGTGATCAGCAATCTGCATTCACCAGAGTGTCAGGAAGTACCAATATACTGGTTGTCCAGAGCAATCCACCAATCAGTAGTGTATCTACTGTATGGCAGCTTCCTGGTAAAGTTGAACTTTATTTTGAGCATGCGGAGAAATAGTGCCAGACTGTAGAGGTGCAAGTAATCCATTTAGGTCAGCATTGTGTCTCCAGCAGATATCTGGGTTCTGCATAGTAAAGCCACCAGTTATTTAAGGGGCCTGGACCAGAGATTTGGTTTCCTGTATGGTAAAGCCACCAGAGATATAATGGTCTTCACTGAAGAAGAAGCTCCAAGTTCTAAATTAGTCATTTGTATCTACTGTGTTTTTTTTTTATAGTGGTCACTGCTGTATATCTGTCACTAGAATGTGCTGTTTTATATCAGTCACTAGAATGTTCTCTGCATTGTATATATAGAGTGGTCTCTTTTTTGTTTATCTGTTACTGGAATTCTATCTGTATTGTATAGTGGCCACTGCATTGCTATTCGGAGTAGATTTATTAAACCTTCTAAAATGAAATAATGCAAATGTTGCACATGACAACCAATCAGATTCTAGCAATCATTTCTAGAATGTACTAAATAAATGTTAGCTAGAATTTGATTGGTTGCTATGGGCAACACCTCCACTTTTACTTTTTAGAAGGTTTGAAAAATCTACCACTCTATATTTTAAATTGCCCACTAGAATGTTCTCTTTATTGTAAAAAGGACAATAGAATTATTTCTGCATTGTATAGCGGTCACCAGAAAGTTATTTGTATTGTATATCTGTCACTAGAACACTCTTTATATTTTATAATGATCGGTAGTATAGACTTTGCAGTAAAGACTGGTCAGGAGAGTGGTATAAGGAGGAGGTATGCCCAGCCACAGTTGGGTCATCAGTCACACCCAGATGATCCATATTCATCCATAAACAAGTGTCTGCAAACAATCTTAAGCCTGCATAGTAGTAACACCCAAACTAATCAGGATTACCCCACAGGGACACCAGACAATGCTGTATCTTCTAAACTAAAACCCGGAGGTGCAACATAATATATGAAAATATGTATTTTGGGCCTAATAGATTTCATGAAAGCCACTTGTTTGACATGGACATGTTCTTTAAGAGTGATCAGAGTGGAATGTTGAAGGCCAACACTTTAATTAGGCAAACTTAGGGTGCCAATAGTTAGGGGACCCCTAAAACACTGAATAAGTGACATAATAGGCCTGATTCATTAAGGACAGTAAGGCAAAAAAATGAGTAAGTTTTCTCCTGGACAAAACCATATTACAATGCAAGCGGTGCAAATTAGTTTATTATTTTGCACATAAGTAAAATACTGTCTGTTTTTTCATGTAGCACATAAATACTTGATAGATTATTTGTACACTGAAATTTAAAGATCATCATCATCACCATTTATTTATATAGCGCCACTGATTCCGCAGCGCTGTACAGAGAACTCATTCACATCAGTCCCTGCCCCATTGGAGCTTACAGTCTAAATTCCCTAACATACACAGACAGACAGTCAGAGACAGACTAGGGTCAATTTTGACAGCATCCAATTAACCTACTAGTATGTTTTTGATCTAGTATGATCTAGGACATGCCCTACCCCAACTATAAATCTGTCCCCCTCCAAAACAACATGGTTTTGCCAAGGTTCAAAGTTACTCCATTTTTTTTGCTTTACTTTCCTTAATGAATCAGGCCCAACGTGTTTTTATTCTCTTGCAGTGCTCCCATACAGAGTACTGGCTGCTGCTACTCCTGGTCTGTCATGGGCAAATAGGGCCTGATTATCCAACAGGCTGACTAGGCAGCAGCCTAGGATGCAAGACTTTTGATGAGGCGCAACATTTTTGGGTGTGCAACAATTGTGAAAGGGAGAGGCATAAACTGAAATTCATGAGTGACAATGAGTCACCCTTGGAAGGGTGCCTAAGTAAGTAGCAGAGACAAGAGGTGTGACAGCCCCCTCCACCTTCAGTAAAGAGAAGGGGGCGTTACAACTGTTTCAACCTCGGGCGGCCTGATCCCTTAATCAGGCCCTGTGGGCTGGAAGTGTGGAGCTTAGCTATGATGTCACAGCCAAGCACCGCACTCTCACTCAGAGCAGCAAAGAATGCCGCACTCACTTCCTGCCTGCTAATATAAGAAGCAGCAGGGGTGGGAGTACATTGCCCCAGTTCTGGCATTATTTTGACCAGCTAGAGCGGCCTCAAACAATTGCCGGTCTTGCCAACAATTATACTACTGCATATAAAGATAGGCTTATGTGAGGACACCGGGGTTATTACCAAAGCTCTCTAGATACCCGGTCCTCTAGGTTCACAGGTCACACAGGTAAGGAGACAGGAAAGAAATAATAATCCCTTTTATTAAACAAAGTGCACACACTTAGTAAAATACAACAGTGCTCCCAAGGAGAAACTTGTTCCCCCCGCCAAATATATCAAGTGTCAGAAAATCACCAGTGCAAGTAAAACTCCCCAACAAAATCCCCAGCAGGTTACCTCCAAGCACAGAGTCCTAGCAGGCCCAAACTCCTGGTAATAAAATCCACAGCTGACAATCCAAGTGGGCCAGGGTTTCTGATCCTTAAGGTGGGTCTGTGTATCTTGCTGATCCCAGCCGCTCGGCCAACTCTCCACCAGCTTGGTGGGACCCTGGGTATCAGTCTCCCTACGGATGTAGGCTCACCAATTCCCCAGAATCTGCGAGTGTCTCCCGATGGAGTGGTAACAGAGTCAGTCCTAGAGGTACACTGTCCGATCTCTGTCAAGAAGCTCCTGCCTCAAGCATTCCTTTAAGGCCCTGCGAGAATACGGTTACTCTCTAACAGGTCCTTGCTGTCTCCAGATTCTCCAACAACAACCCCCATCCCCCAGACAGCTCCTTTTTGGTCCCTTCTCACCACCCCCCCCCCACTCACTGTCCTCTTGTGATTGGTGGTGTGAAGAGTTTGGGTGGTAACCGGGGTGGAAATAGTGCATGACATCAGTGGTCACCCCTTGCTGTGATGGTGCCATTCAGACTGTGTTGCAGACTTGCTAGAACAATAGTTAGCAAACAGGGAGAGACCCCCTACTGATTTTAGATAAGGTCCTGACCCTCCTTTTTTTAACCCGTTCCACTACTTTTTGATGTCACAGGGTCCACAGCTGATTCACACTTCCTGTGAGCTGCCTCTCCCCTCCCTCTCTGGACACCACAGTAATAACAGATCTGGCCACCGGGCGGCATTTAATAACAGAGTGGGCCATGGTTGTTCAATTGGCCCACTGAGGACAGACCGGGTTGGCACGATATTCTCAATATAAGGCCCGGGTCTGTCACATACCTCCCCCTTATTAAATCAAGGGGACAGTTGGAGTCTGGTGGTCGGGCTCCAGATGTTCTCCTTGGCACGGTGGGTTCCTTAATGAAGGGTTCTCCTCCTCTCTTCTGGAGAGTCCGTCCGCATTTGAGTGGTCTTTTCCCTTTTTGTGCGAGATAGTAAAGTTATAACCTTGTAATGCTAAACTCCACCGTAATAACCTCCCATTTTCCCCAGCAGATCTTTGTAACCAGTAAAGGGGGTTGTGGTCTGTAATTACTGTGAACTCTTGCCCATAAATGTAGGGTTGTAATTTCTTTAGGGCCCACACTATGGCCAGGCATTCTTTTTCAATGGTGGCATAGGCTACCTCTCTATCCACCAGCTTTCGGGATAAATAAACTACTGGGTGCTCATGCCCATCCTCCCCCACTTGGCTGAGCACAGCACCGAGTCCACACCCTGAAGCATCTGTCTGTACCAGAAATCGTTTCTTGAAGTCTGGGGCTGCTAACACTGGGGACTGGGTCAATGCTGCCTTCAGAGCGTCAAAGGCTCCCTCGCACTCTGGGGTCCATTCTATACGTCTAGAGTATTTTTTCTTTGTCAAGTCAGTCAGGGGCCTGGCAACAGTGCTATACTGCGGCACAAATTTTCTGTAGTACCCTGCGATCCCGAGGAACGCTCGTACTTGCTTTTGGTTGGTGGGTCGGGGCCACTGAACAATGGCTTCTACTTTTGCCGGTTCAGGTCGTATGATTCCCCCACCAACACGGTGCCCCAAGTATTGCACTTCTGCCATGCCCATGAAGCATTTGTCTGGGCGAATGGTCAACCCTGCCTGCCTGATTCTCCTCAGGACCTCTGACACCTGCACTAAGTGATCCTCCCACGTCTGGCTGAAGATGGCAATGTCATCTAAGTAAGCCTGGGCAAATTCCTGACACCCCCCCAACAGGTCATCAACCATCCGTTGGAATGTGGCTGGAGCATTTTTCATCCCAAACGGCATTGTCGTACATTCAAACAATCCCAGTGGGGTTATAAAGGCTGACCGCTCCTGAGCCTCGGGGGTGAGGGGAATTTGCCAATAGCCCTTACTCAGATCCAAAGTTGACACAAACTTGGCTGCCCCTAGCCTGTCTAGTAGCTCATCTATTCGGGCCATGGGATAAGCATCAGTGGTGGTGACCTCATTTAGTTTACGGTAGTCCACGCAGAAGCGGGTGGTCCCATCCTTCTTCGGGACCAATACCACCCCTGCAGCCCATGGACTATTTGACTTCTTAATTACTCCTAAGGCCAGCATTTCCTCTATCTCCTTCCGTACTTGGGCCAGTACAGCGGGGGTCATGCGGTATGCTACCTGCCTTATGGGCTTCTCCTCCCCCGTGTCTACATGGTGGGTGGCTAGGTGGGTACGACCGGGCTTACAGGTAAATTGGGCCTGCTCCTTCTCCAGTACCTCCCTCATTTCCTGCCTCTGTCCCTCTCCTAGCTGCGTCCCCACTGTCACTGTCTCCACCCCCTTTTCCTCTCTCACCTCCCCTATCATCTCCAGTAGGGGGTCTACCTCTGTGGGACCC
Organism: Mixophyes fleayi; assembly: GCF_038048845.1. NCBI lineage: Eukaryota > Metazoa > Chordata > Amphibia > Anura > Limnodynastidae > Mixophyes > Mixophyes fleayi. The sequence goes on from NC_134405.1 coordinate 66,443,918, forward strand.
ATGGGGGGACAACACACCACCATTGCTGCCACTTGCCGTTCCACATAACCTTTTAGTCGATTGATGTGGAAGGTTTTCAGCCAGGTTTCCTCATCATCCAGCGCTACTACATAGTTAACCGGCCCTACCTGCCTCACCACTTTGTATGGGCCATCCCAGGTGGCTTGAAGTTTATTCCGTCTCATTGGGATTAGCACCATCACCTTCTGTCCTGCGTTCAGCTTCCTATCCTGAGCGTGGGCATCGTACCACTCTTTTTGTCTTGCCTGGGCTCCTTTTAAATGGCCTTGCGCCAGCTGCGCTACTCTCTTCATCCTCTCCCTCATCTTCTCTACATATTTAAGGATAGGCTGCTCATTGGCCTGGAATGTTCCTTCCCAGCTCTCTCTAACCAGGTCTAGGGGGCCTCGTACCCTCCGGCCATACAGAAGTTCGAAAGGAGAGTATCCGGTGGACTCCTGGGGTACTTCCCTGTATGCAAACAGGAGCTGCTGCAGGGCCCTGTCCCAGTCTCTCCCTTCAGACTGTACATATGCCTTCAGGAGGTGTTTCAGCGTTCCATTGAAACGCTCACATAACCCATTGGTCTGGGGATGGTACGGGGTGGTTCGTAGGGGCTTAATGCCCCACTTTTCCCATAGGGTCTGGACTAGGTCCCCTTGGAATTGGGTCCCCTGGTCAGTAACCACTTCCCTGGGATATCCTACCCGGCTGAAAATGTCCACCAGAGCCTGGGCCACATGCTCTGCGTCTATGGACGACAGGGCTACTGCCTCTGGGTATCTGGTGGCAAAGTCCACCAGGGTGAGGATGAATCTTTTTCCGGTGTAACTGGGGATGGCTAATGGACCTACGATATCTATAGCCACCCGGGCAAAGGGCTCCTCAATTATAGGCAGGGATTGTAGTGGAACTTTCTTAGGGGCTCTCCCTATTCTCTGACAGGTGTCACAGGAGGCTTTGTAACGTTTCACATCCTGGGTGACTTGAGGCCAGAAAAAAGTCCGCAACAACCGGGCCAACGTTTTTCTGGTCCCAAAGTGCCCCGCTGCTGGAATGTCATGGGCCAGCGCTAATAAATGGGTCCGGTAAGCCCATGGTACTACCAACTGCTTCACTTCTGTCCCTGGGTCTTGATCTAGGGTGGGGGTGACTACCCTATATAACAGTCCTTTGTCCCACACTACTTTACTGCCTGCCACTTCCCCTCCCCCAGCGTCTGCTGCACTCCTCAGTTTGGCTAGGGATGGGTCAGTCTGTTGGGCCTTCCTAAATTCCCTTCTGTCCTCCTCCCCCAAATCAATTTCTGGTACAACATCAGATATTTCTGGGTTACTCACCAACGGTGCTGCCTCTGGCTCCTTGGTTCTGGTTGCCGGGGTTAATCTTGGTGGTCTCCTTGGCGTTGCGGCTTCTTGTGCTGCTGTGGCTTGTGCTCGGCTCTGGCTGCGGGTCACAGCTTGCACAAAGTGAGTGACCAATCCCTGGCCCAAATCATTCCCCAAAATCACTTTTGCTGGTAGTCCATCCAGAATGCCCACCTCCACCATTCCAAATCCCGCCCCCCAATCCAAATGTACCCGGGCCACCTGAATATCTGCAAGATGGCCCCCCACCGTGGAAATCCGGACCTGCTGTCCCTCCATAACTTGGGATCTTTTAATTATATCAGGCTCCACCAGGGTCAGGGATGCTCCTGAGTCTCTCAACCCCTGGACCTTGCAGTCCCCCACCCACACGTCCTGTAGATGACCCTGCATATTCCTAGGACTCTGCCTCCCCTTCCCCAAAATCAGGTTCACCACATACACCCCGTCCCTTGCCTCTGGCACATCAGGACAGGGTGGCTCGGCCTCAATGCCGATTTCAAAATCTCCTGGGGCATACTGTACAGCGGCCACTGGTGCAGCTCTGGCTCCTGGGATCGGACTTCTGGTACGGGGGCAATCTCTCTGGAAGTGCCCCACCTGGTTGCACCGAAAGCACCTCTTTGGATTCAGGTCCCAGGGTCTGGATCGGGCTGGTTCATCTCTTGGATTCCGGGCAGAGTTCTCTCTAATAAAGGGGGCTCCCGGTGTCACTAGACCTGCTGGAATTGTTCGGCTCCCCCTCCCTGCAGCTGCTTGACTAGGCATACTAGGGGCTCTCCATCTTGGTCGACTCACCACATACTCATCAGCTAGCCCTGCTGCCTCCTCCAGGGTCTCAGGTTTTCTGTCCGCCAGCCATTCCCGGATCTCTGGGGCCATTTTTAGAGTCAGCTGCTCCAGCATAATGAGCTCTTTAATTTGCTTAGCGGAGCGGGCCCCTTTCCCTTCCATCCATTTCTCGCAGGCCCTCTGTAGCTGGCTGGCAAATTCCTGGTGCGACTGTGACCCTCCTTTATTCAAAGTCCTGAACTTGTATCTGTAGGTCTCTGCATTTAACTGGAATTTTACCATCAGTGCCTTTTTCACTGTACCATAATCCCCACATTCGTGAGGGCTTAGAGCCTGGTAAGCTTCCAGCGCTCTCCCAGTCAGGCTGGGTCCCAGATATTTGGACCACTCTTCCTCCTCAATCCCATGGACTCCCATCAAGTTTTCAAAAACCTGGAGATGGGTATCAATGTCTGTGTCTGCCTCTTTAAAAATTGGGACTCCACTATATCCCAGCTGAGGTCTCAACCGGGCCTCTCCCCGACCTTCTACTCTCTGAATCTGGGGTACCTCATATGCTACCCCCAACATTGCTTGGAGTACGGCTGCCCTTTCATGCAGGGTTGCCCTTTCCCCCAGTGCTGTCAGCCAATCTTGCAGCACTGCTGGAGTGCCGGACGGTGGTCTGGGTTGTGTCCCACTAGGGGGTCTCTGTGGCTGGTCTTTGGCCTCCTCCTCTTCCACCTCTGACTCTTCCATCTCCTCAGGGTGGGCCTTTTCCCATTCCATTAGTTTGGCCACCAGAACTTCACGCACGTCTGTGTCATCAAAGTCCACCCCTTTGGTTCTGCAGAACCCCTGCAAGTGTTGTTTCCTTGCTTTCATATAGAATCTCTCTGTGGCTTTTAAGCTGATCTGCTCTGCTTCTGTGGCCATTCCTGCTGACTTCCTAGCTAGGGTTTTTTTTTTTTTTTTTTACTAACACTGGTGCTGACAGACTGTTGCCTTGTGTCCTTACAGAGCCTGACCGTATCTGGATACGAGTCCCTGCGCTCTACCCAAACGTTGGGACTGTGTGACCCCACTGCTTGCCACCAAAATTGTGAGGATACCGGGGTTATTACCAAAGCTCTCTAGATACCCGGTCCTCTAGGTTCACAGGTCACACAGGTAAGGAGACAGGAAAGAAATAATAATCCCTTTTATTAAACAAAGTGCACACACTTAGTAAAATACAACAGTGCTCCCCAAGGAGAAACTTGTTCCCCCCGCCAAATATATCAAGTGTCAGAAAATCACCAGTGCAAGTAAAACTCCCCAACAAAATCCCCAGCAGGTTACCTCCAAGCACAGAGTCCTAGCAGGCCCAAACTCCTGGTAATAAAATCCACAGCTGACAATCCAAGTGGGCCAGGGTTTCTGATCCTTAAGGTGGGTCTGTGTATCTTGCTGATCCCAGCCGCTCGGCCAACTCTCCACCAGCTTGGTGGGACCCTGGGTATCAGTCTCCCTACGGATGTAGGCTCACCAATTCCCCAGAATCTGCGAGTGTCTCCCGATGGAGTGGTAACAGAGTCAGTCCTAGAGGTACACTGTCCGATCTCTGTCAAGAAGCTCCTGCCTCAAGCATTCCTTTAAGGCCCTGCGAGAATACGGTTACTCTCTAACAGGTCCTTGCTGTCTCCAGATTCTCCAACAACAACCCCCATCCCCCAGACAGCTCCTTTTTGGTCCCTTCTCACCACCCCCCCCCCACTCACTGTCCTCTTGTGATTGGTGGTGTGAAGAGTTTGGGTGGTAACCGGGGTGGAAATAGTGCATGACATCAGTGGTCACCCCTTGCTGTGATGGTGCCATTCAGACTGTGTTGCAGACTTGCTAGAACAATAGTTAGCAAACAGGGAGAGACCCCCTACTGATTTTAGATAAGGTCCTGACCCTCCTTTTTTTAACCCGTTCCACTACTTTTTGATGTCACAGGGTCCACAGCTGATTCACACTTCCTGTGAGCTGCCTCTCCCCTCCCTCTCTGGACACCACAGTAATAACAGATCTGGCCACCGGGCGGCATTTAATAACAGAGTGGGCCATGGTTGTTCAATTGGCCCACTGAGGACAGACCGGGTTGGCACGATATTCTCAATATAAGGCCCGGGTCTGTCACAGCTTACTTGTCCCATGCCATTTTAAGACACTCTGTTTAGTAGAGAAATAAGGAAAATACATCCACAAAAAGAACTAGCCCAAAAGCAATATTACATACTTCAAAGCCCATTTGACATTCCTCCTATAAGTTGCACAGCTTGTTCTGAAATAACTAATTTGTGGCTAATAAAATAAATTAATAAGACCTTACACAGCTGTAACGGATGCCGTTTCCTGAAACACACTCATCAGAAATGACTGGTTTAATAATGGCTTCCAGATCCCTCGTCCAAGCCACAAAATTAAGTACAAGAGGAAATGAGCAATTTGTGTTGGCTGTGATATATAGTAATGTTTAGGAGAGATTGATGCATCGCAGAAGCACAGCATAACAAGGGGAAGATGCATAGCTACTGAAAAAAGGATTTCATAATCTGTGAAGACAATAAGTGAGCAGTTACAGCAACGTTCCTATTGGGAATGACTCCAGCATGACAACAGACCCTGTTGCCTGTAAGCTTTTATTGCATGGGATAATATTATATTTTATCTCAGCAAGGGAAAATTATGTGCTTGTACAGATGTGACTACATTATATATGGTCCCTCTAAGTAATTTTTGTGTTCTATCATCCCTAACCACCACTATAGACACTATTGTATGAGATAAACATTATAATGATATTTGACCTGCGAGTACTTGTACTGTATTATATTTGAGGTCCTCTTTATATGTAAAGATTTGTACAGCACTGTCCAAAACTTGTGGGTTTATGAGAGTATTCTGAGCTGTGTATATTGAGTTCTGCGTATCCATCCAGGGCCGGTGCTAGGTTTCTGGGCACCATAGGCAAAACTTCAGCCTACCCCCCCCCCCCTCCCCCAATACCCTCGACCCACATTTATAAACTCATCAAGAAGATAACTGATAGCTTCAAATATAATAAAGGTATTTTTTTAGTGTGAACTTATTGGGAGTATAACATCCTTCTATATCACTTCTACATTTCTAAGTATATTGATTATACGTGGACATGAGTATAGGTTTTGGTTTATGGTTGTTTATTTAAGACTAAAGTTAGCATCTCACCTAAAAATTAAAAATTAATGTATACTGCCTGTCAGGCTGTCACAAAGCTGGTGTCTCAACTGCTGCTGTTCAAGGGCTACATTACATAGGCACCATCAGGGCTGACTTAAGTTGTTTAGGGAGCCCACAGCACACTCAGACAGATGGGGGGTTCCTATTGTCTAGTAAGAGTTGCATACATTCAAAAGGGGGAGGCGCCACACATGGGCAGGGGGACATGGGTACAAATGGGCAGGTGGACACAGGCACACATAGGCAGGTGGATACTGGCGCACATGGGCAGGATGGAACATGCACACTTGGGTGGGGAGGGGGCAGGTACACATGGGCAGGCACTCATGAGCAGGAGCAGACATGGGCAGGAGAAGACAGGCACACATGGGTAGGGAGGGACAGGCACACATGAGCAGAGGGGGGGCAGGCTACTCTGGGTGTCATGGTGTTGTCATTCTGCATACAAATCTCCTTACCTTACACGCCAAGGATCTCCATTGTCGTAGTCCAAGGGGCTGAACAGAGCTGCTCCTTTTTCACAACAATTCTGAGCAGTGCTGCTACCACAGCACCTCCCCTGCCGGACTCTCAACTCTCTGGGCTGCATTCAGGCTGCAGCTGAATGTACAGAGGAAGGAGGTCCATTGAGTGCACTTCCTGCACAGTCAGTCATGCTTCTGCTGGAGTCTGTTTCTGCAGCTGCCTCCGATAGATCAATGGGCGATGCGGCTGCAGCAGAACCCCTGCAGCCACTGACACCTGGAGCACCTGCATATCACCCTGGCCACGAGTAGCCTGCGAGTAGCTATCCGAGGGTGAGTGAGGCACTGAACACCATTGCTCCTTCAGGACCTCCTCCGTGGGCAGAGAATAACTGTGTAGGAGTGAAGGGGAGGGCGCCTTACTCCGCAGCTGTGCAATAAGTCACTGAATGACTCAATTGCTGATCCAGGTCAATTCATAAGATGCGCTGCGGCTAACGGCAAATAGGTCATCTTAATAATGTCCGCGGCTGACGCTAGCATTAAGGGACATTGTTAACTATTATATCTGGCTTGAGTGGCGCCCCCCAAAGCACGGCGCCCTAGGCAGCTGCCTAAGGTTGCCTAATGGAAGCACCGGCCCTGTATCCATCACATGCTCACTCACACTATAATGAGCTGCTGCGGTATGCTGATACTTGTAGATCCACAAGCTTTAGCATGCCCTGATCTCCTTGGGAAAGCTGGTACTCTTCTTTCCATAAGCGTCAGCATGCTCAAGCAGTCAATGGCTTACAGGGCTTGCTGGGACATGTAGTTCACAGTCATATGCTATCTATTTCTGACATATTATTATTACCTTGACACTCACTGCACCAAGAATGCCAGGAAGAACCCCAGTCCTCTGCACCATGGGGCTGATTGCCTTTAGGGGTGGAACACAGCATCACTGGATCCATAGCAAAATTTGGGGGAGGGCTCGACAATGGCAGTCCACCCTCCCGAGGACCCAGCACTGGTCTTCTGAGCTTATGCTGGGCCGCTGCATGTGCAGTGAAGCCATGTTTGTGGGCATGCTCAGAAAAGGCTTCTGCTTTGCTCTTTTGAGCATGTGCAAGGGCACTACATGCACAATGAAGCCCCCCTCACTTCTGGGCACCATAGCGGTAGCACCGCTTGCAGTGGCATTAGTTCCATCACTGCCTGGTGCAGGTTACCACTTTTGCAAAGGGACCTTATTGTTCCCCTGCGCTAGCGGTAACCATCCCAGATTATAGCACTGATAGAAAGGGGAATTGATACAAAAGTTTATGCATTACAGAAGCATTCTGGAATTTGAATTTAGGAACACCCATGCAGTCCAGCAACCCCAACAACCTCATTCACATCTCTCCTCTTCCCTCTCTTCCTTTATCCTGTGGTCTCTGTAATGTCAGGTCAGTCTGTAACAAACTGAACTCTATCCATGACCTCTTTATCTCTAGATCTTTCAACCTGCTTGCCATCACTGAAAGCTGAAAATCGCCTGAGGATACTACCTCACCTGCTGGTCTCTGTTTGGGGGCTTGTCCTTCTCCCACACACCCAAACCTGGGGACCAGCAAAGTAGTGGCATTGGCATACTTCTCTCCTCCTGCTGCTCTTACCAAGTTCTTCCCTCTGAACGTTCTCTCTCTTTCTCCTCCTTTGCACTCTATTTGCCTCTTCCACCCAACCCACCTCCATGTTGCCGTTATCTACCGTCCTCCTGGTCCCATCTCAGAATTCCTTCAACACTTTGCCACGTAGCTCCCTCACCTAAGGGTTGTGTACAACCGTTTCACCTCTTTTCTCTCTTCTCACTCACACCTTGACCCACTTCAATCCGATTTACATCCCCTCTACTCTGCCTAAACTGTCCTCACTAAGGTCATTATTGACCTTTTCTTCGCTAAATCTATAGGACAATTTTTCCTTCTTATCCTTCTCATTCTCTCAGCAGCCTTTGATACCGTTGACCACTCCCTCCTTTTGCAAGCCCTCAAATCTATAGGTCTCTGTAATATTGTGCTCTCCTAGTTTTCCTTTTATCTTATCAACCGCTCCTTTTCAGTCTCTACACATGACTACACATCCCCAATCTTCTTTTACCTGTCAGAGTTCCCCAAGGTTTCATTCTTGGCCCCCTGCTCTTCTCCCTCTACACCTCCTGCCTTGGTGTCCTCATCCACTCCTTTGGCCTCCAGTACCACCTCTATGCTGATGATACCCAAATCTATCTTCCATCCCCTGACTTCTCTCCTTCCCTTATGTCTCGTGTTTCCTGTTGTCTCTCAGCCATCTCATCTTGAATGAACGCTTTCTTAAACACAATATTTCCAAGGTGAACAAATTGTCCCCCCCTTCCAGGCCCCCCTCCCTCTTTTTCTTTTGATGATACTGTCACGGTTCAATGCAGGAATACAGCTAAGGAGCCACGAATATGGTAAAAAACACTCAATGTTTATTTGCTGAAGAGTACAAAAGAGAAGGAGTAATATTGAGCTTTGCAGTAAATACCAGGTACACGGCTGATGCAGGTAAGCAGGAGGTATAATGAGCTTGCAGCAAATACCAGGTACACGGTTGATGCAGGAAGCAGGAGGTATGGAGAGATCCCAAGCAGCAAGAAAACCAGAAGCACAGCAGAAATCAGCAACAACAATGTAACAACAATAACCAGCAATGTATGCTGGGAGTGACAGGTATACATAGGGAAACATCCAGGTGCAAGGGATAATTAGTGTACCAAGATTAACTCCTATAGGGCTAGAAGCAGGCACAATAGCAACACCTCTGGGGATCAGAGGTACTGCTGCTAACACACAATAATAAAGTCTAATAGTCCTGAAGGCAGGAGCTGCCAATACAAAGCAGCAAGCTGCAGGCAGATTGTGACAGATACAACCCTACTTTCTGTCCCACAAGCCTGATGCCTTATGGTTATCCTTGACTCCTCCTTCTCCTTCAAACCTCACATTCTGTCCCTCTCAAAGTCCTGCTAATTCCGGAATATATCCAAAATACAACACTTTATCACCATGGAGGCCTCAAAAACACTGATTCACTCTCTTCTATTCACTCTCTTGTAATCTCTCATCTTGACTACTGTAGCCTGCTTCTCTCCTGCCTACCTGACTCTCACCTTGCCCCCTTTAAGTCTATCCTCAATGCTGTTGCCTGCCTCATATTTCTCTCCTGCCACTCTACCTATGCTATCCTGCTCCACTAGTCCCTACATTGGCTCCCCATGAACTGCAGAATTAAATTTAAACTCCTCACACTCAACTTCAAAGCTTTCAATCAATTCCTCCCTATATCTCCAACCTCATCTCTACCTACATTTCTCACCTCCCCCTCTGCTCTGTCAATGGCAGCTGCCTCACTACTTCACTGATTCCCTGACCTCTTCCCACTCCTTTGCCAGGGCTGCTCCCCAGCTGTGAAACATCTTCCATACTCCATCAGGTTAGCCTCTACTCTCAAAAGGCTTCAAGTGTGTCCTCAAGACTCATTTCTTTATTCAAGCCTATAAGCCTTCCTCCTAACTCCCTTGTCCTGGCTTTCACTCCCAGTCAATACCACCCTATTTGTTTCCCCCCTTTCCTTTAGGACGTAAGCTCTCATGAGCAGGGCCTTCTTTCCTTGTGTTCTCCTTCTAATATCCTATCACCCTCTGTACCTCTTGGCCTGCTTCTCTAGCCCTGTTCTCTTAAGCTTAGGCCTACTTCTTGCTGGTTACTACCATCACTCTCACTCACTGTCCCGCAAATAATTTGGTCTGCATTACCATGTTACCTGTATTTTTATTCATTCAGTATGTCTGGTCTTTGCATTTTGTTCTACATGTATCATGTTATGTGTTATGGATCACTGCTTTCTGTATATGTCATGTACAGCGCTGAGGACCCTTTGTGATGCCTTATAAATAAAAGATAATAATAATAATAATAATAATAATAATAATAATAATAATATTATCTTTTTAAGCAAGTTCTTTGGTTTCATTGTGGTACACCAGATCCTAATTTTATTTTCATTTAGTTCTGTTTTTTGAGAACTCTGTAGGGTTAGATATATGAGCACTTTAGGTAACTGTGATATTCTTACACTTTATTGATTGGATTTATTTTTTATTCTTAGATATTTTTGTTATATACTGCATTTTTGAGCACTTTATTTGACTTTGGTAAATGTAGGGTTAAGGAAATATGCAATTTAGGTAATGATGACATACTAGGACTTGATTGGTTAAAATTAGTTTAAATAATGGATCATTATTTTTGTGTATGCCTTATCCTGTTGAAGAAGCTGTCACTATATGTGGAGAAACGCGTCAAGTTGTTTAAAGATAACTTGTTTTGGATTCAGGCAGATTTTATATTTCTTTCCTCCTTGTATCTTTTACTCCTAAGTTATATTGCTCTACAGTAAAACTGATTTTCCTTGTGAGTCAGTGGGTGACTATTGATTCTGTCTAAGGAAGAAACCTGTTACAACACAAGAGTTGAGCTTATCTCTTTAACAGAACACTATTTTGCACAGTTCCGCTTTAGGTTCCAGCTGATTTGATAAGCATCCTATGCACATAGTTGCCTACTGTCGCGGAATGTCCGGGAGACTCCCAGAATATTGGGAGATCTCCCGGACTCTGAGGGAGAGAGACTATTCTCCTGTATGCCTGCTGTGTCTCCTGTACTACAACAAAATAGCCACAGCTCTCATAAATGGGGACAGGTGTTATATACATTTTGTTATATATTCATTATTACGCTGTATTTAGGAATTAGAAGATCAGTACTAAAACAAAATTGCACCACAGGTGTATTCATTACTTAATCTTCTCCCCAGTGTTTCCTTAGGGTAACTGGGCAGTGAGATTGTCTTGCACACAGAATAGAAGTGTGTGCGTGTGACTTTTTTTGTCTGTCTGGGAGTGTGTGTGTGTACATCTGCGAGTGTGTAGATGTGTTTTTACCTGTGTATCACAGTTGTCTACTCTCCCGGAACATTGGGAGACCTCCTAGGAACATTGGCTAAACTCCCGCATCCCCACTGTACCTCCTGAACTGCCTGCTTGCACAGGACAACGCAAAGTCATGTCTGGGCTAGCACAGGTGCATTAGCCAGTATATGCATATATCTGAGTCCACATAAGGTAAGTATTTTTTATTGTTGTATATATAGTTTAATAAGTTATTAGTCCATTATGTACTCGTTAAAGTTTGATAGAGAGATTTGTGATAGTTAAACAATGTAGGGCCTATTTATCAAGCCATATCAACAGGATATCAAACATTTATTTCAGCAATAGGGTTTTTCTGTTGCTTACTGTATTTATTCTTCCTGAGATCACAACAATTGGACTCCTAGGCTTATACATGGGAGAACTTATTTTTTATCAAGCGGTGCTGCAGGAATTGCATTGCTCTGCTACTTGGTTATACAGTGCTGCTGTAAGTTTTACAGTATGATAAACTTATGTTCAGCCTGCTGCGTTATACAGTCTATGGCGACACACCCTCTTCAGCTGCGTGCCCTATATATTCTCCCTGAAATTATTTTCCAAAAGTAGACAAGTATGCTTATACTGCATGAATCTGCCGCAGTCCACAATGTGAGCAGGAGCGATCTCTCTTGCAGGCAGCAATTATTCCTAATACTTTCACAATGGTAAGCCGTCGATGGTAAGACAGTACGTAGTTATGGTTTATTGTATAAATTAACTTTTTTGAAAATTGGTGAAGATTAGATTTACACATATGTTGGTTTCAAAAATCCTAATTGACTGTGGTTGAAACTGGTTATTTACTTAAACACAGGCACAGCTGTTCTTTCTTTATCACAATCCGGACGTGCAACAATCGTGCAAAATTGAACATTGTTGGTGGCTTGGCGGCCATTTGAGTCAGACGCGTTAGGAGTGAGCTCCTGCTCCAAACCACATAGAACACCTCAATATCTAATACAGGGGTGCGCTCACAATCCACACGTGGGCGGAATTGTTCCACGGGGCACCCAAGCGGCAATCTGAGCCCTCAGACACCCGAGGCTCTGCCCTACATCCGATGCCTGGGAGTGCGGCCTAACCCGCCTCGTGTCTTCCAGAGACTGATCACCACAAGTAAGTCTAACCAAGGCTTACCTCTCCGGCGGGTGTCCAGCAGCTCCGGTCTATCGGGGGTCCAGGCGGAGTCCTTCTCGGCGGGACAGCCCTGCAGGCGCAGCTGCAGATATCCGTAAGCGGAAGGAGGGGATCCTCCAGCGCTGCCCTGAAACACGGAGGTGAGGCTGTGGGTGGTCGCGGTGGCGCCGCCGGGAGTGCCAGAGTCAGTCGGCTCTTTTGATCCAGCGGGGCAAACTAAGCTATCTGCCTGCTAGCGCCTCAGCACCTGCCACAACACAGACCAGAACCAGATCCCAGATGCTGTCACTTTGGCCTCAAGGTACAAGTTAACTATCTATCTATATTGTCTGGCTGAAGGAGGTTAGTCCTCCACAGATAGCAGCTTTGAAATACAGATCCACAGAAAGAATAGATTCACCTGCAAACAGGCATCTCTCAGTGGAAACATTTACTCTGATGTAGCAACACTGACATCTGGTGGCAGTTTTCCGTTACTACATTACCCATTCAATCTACCAGTACATAAATTCCTCAAGTCTGTTCTATGGAGGTTAGCTCTCTGGCCAGACAGGGGCGCACTGGACACACTGTAATATTCCTTTAAACAGGCTGCGGGACGCGTTCTGCGGGATGGCTGCCTAGACCAATCATGAGGAGACGCAGATAGCGGCAATCTTACCACAACAGTATGTACTACCTGCAATGATTATTATACTTGAACAAGTCGCTGAACACGCTTAGGATCGCCTTGATGGGCAAAGACCGAAAAAGCTCGGCCAAAAAAACCCATAAAAAACCCCAGGAGACCCCTCAACGTTCCGATCTTCGCTCATATTTACAAATTCCTGTGACCGTGGAAGAACCAGAGATGACATCTCCTTCTGCTGCTTCTGGCTCAACATCACCTGACACACGCCAGGATGACACACACCGTCAGAAGGGGACTGGGGTAGCAGAACAACAGGATCTGTCTCAGGTCCTACAAATGCTTAAGTCTCTCCCGACTAAGCAAGAGCTACCCTCCAAAAAAGATTTTGAAGCGCTGGAAGCAAAATTGCAAGAGATTGTCCACCAAGAAGTGGCCACACTGCAAGCAGACATCGCCCACCTTGGCCATCGCCTGGTGGCCCTTGAAGAACACAAGGAAAAGGGAGATGAACGTGTTACAGCTCTAGAAAAGACGGTGGCGGAACAAGCTAAGGCTCTGCAAGGATTCCAGCAAAAGATAGATGATTTAGATAATAGGGGTCGTCGGAACAACTTACGAATACGGGGTTTGCCGGAGGATATCCCCCCACAGGGCCTGATAGACGCTTTGACAAAGGTGTTCAATGAGGTCCTGGAATTACCATCAGACAATACAATCGTATTTGACAGAGCGCATAGGGCACTACGCCCAAGGGGGGCCCCAACGGAAAGGCCTAGAGATGTTATATGCCGACTCCATTACTACACGCAGAAGGATGAGATTGTACGCAAGCTAAGGGGTCTCCAAGGATTGGAGTTCAACGGTCAGGAAATCCACATATTCCAAGACCTCTCCTGGCAAACTCTACAATTTCGGAGGCAGCTTAAACCCCTCACGGAGGAGCTCCGGAAAAAATCAATTAAATACAGATGGGGCTTTCCGCTCCAACTGCAAGTTACACATGAGGGAAAGTCAGCAGTCCTCAGGATTCCGCCGGACTTGCCGGACTTCTGCTCCACCCTGAGCATTCCACTAATTGCTCTAGCTGAATGGCAGGAGTCCCACCAACGTCTATACCCGGTAATGGAGGCACAACACGACGATAGATTCCAACTTTCAAGTAGATCTAAACGGTCACCGCAAAAGCGTTTAAATCAGCAGGCGCAAGGGAACACTTGATCATGCACAACTGAGTGCGAATATCCACTCCTCGGAGGAAGACCTCTCCTAAGACCCTGTTGAAGGCCTTCTATTGTAGACTGTTTTCCTTGGGCGAGAACATCCTTAATATCATTATTTTATTTTTGTCTATTTTATATTCTTCATCCCTAATGTGCTATTCTAAACTGCTGGTGTCCATTATTGATCTGTTTAGCCCATCATCATTTTTCTAAAAGTTCTCTAAAGTTTTCTACTGTTATATTGTTCAAGTATTTTTGATAAGTTATGTGTCCATGCTTAATGTTTCACAAAATTAGATTTGTTAGTACATATGCGCAGTGTAGGTTCTGCGCCTCTCTGCTGGGCAAGGGCCTGGGTTGAGATCACCCGGGGCTCTGCTGGGGGTGAGGTGCGGAACATTTATTTATGTTTGTTTGATTGTTGCTGTTTGCTGTTCTCCTCAGGGCTCTAAGACCGAGTGTTATATTCCGGGTCATGTCTGGACCACGGTCCTACATGGTTTGCCGGAACGGTCTTATAAACGTGCCAAAGATTCTTAGTTCTCTGTTGATACTGATACTTCAGTTTAAGCATTTATGGCTTCCTGACCCTCTTTCCTTCCCTCTTATCCCTACTTTTTCTAACTTTCCCCAACTACAATCTACTTACGGGTTCATACCTATTTCCCCTTTGTGGTGGTACACATGTAATCACTTAGAACTGCTTGGCAATGGTGGGTAGACTCAAATGTGTTACCCTTAATGTCAAGGGTTTGAATATCCCCGAAAAACGGTCCCGTCTATTGCGCGACCTCATAGCTAAAAAAATTGACGTAGCCTTCATACAGGAAACCCATTTTAAACAAGGTTTTGCTCCAAGGTTGCACAGTCGCCAGTTCCCGTATGTCTTCACAAGTGATAATGCAGGAAACAAGTCCTTGGGAGTGGCAATTCTCATGTCTAGCCGTCTACCTGTTCAGAATATAGACTCACATACATTACAAGAAGGCAGAGGCCTAGCAGTGACATGTACAATCTCCTCCCAAATGTATACGTTTGTCAACATCTATGGTCCGAATTCTAATCAACCTGTATTTCTAGAAAAGCTTTTGGATAAAGTGGAATCGATGAAGAAAGGCATCACCATAACAGGTGGAGATTTCAACTGGGTTCTGCATCCCCCGACGGACTCCTCTTCGGGATCTGCTAGATTGGCCGGTAAGCTGTATCGAAGGGTAAGACGTACTTTGCACGAACACCAGCTGGTCGACGCATGGCGTCTCAAACACCCCACAGACCGCGACTATACTTTCTTTTCGCACCCACATAATACATATTCGAGACTGGACTATTTCTTTCTTACTCACAACCATTTGCCCTTGATATCAGAAGTAGCAATAGGCCAGATTACATGGTCTGACCATGCGCCGGTGTATCTGACGCTCTCTATTTCCAGGACAGGAAGTAGACCTTTCACCTGGAGGCTAAACGAGCTCTTAATCCAGGAAGCGCATAACAAGACAGTGATAGAAGAGGCCATTACGGATTATGTCCAGACTAATGACACCCCTGACATTTCAAAGATATCTTTATGGGAAGCTCATAAATGCGTTATACGAGGTAAACTTATCCAAATAGGTGCGATCAGGAAGCGAGAAAGAATAGCATATAGGGACTCACTCCTAGAAAAAATCAAGACACTAGAAACGCGACACAAATCTTTTTTAGATCCCTCTGTTATGACAGAATTGACAGAAACCAGGAAGACTCTGAACCAATTAATGTCAGATAAAATTAAACACGACCTACGTAGATGTCAGAACCAGTTTTATCAGTGGGGAGATAAACCAGGGAAGCTTCTGGCGCGTGCTCTGCGCAAACAGAGAGCCCAACTATATATTCCTCAGATTAAGACAGACGCAGGGTCCACACTAGTTCACACCACTGATATTGCTAGGGCGTTCCAGACCTATTACACTAAGCTTTACAATTTGTTCGACACGCTGAACACAGCCAACCACCCGACCAAACAGGCTCGCATAGCAGAATACCTTAAGCGCATAGATTTTCCCACATTAGATGAGGATGCCGTACAATTATTAGAAGAACCCTTTAAGATCGAGGAACTGGAAGAGGCGATCAAGACGACACCATCAGGGAAAAGCCCGGGGCCGGATGGTTTCACCATTCTTTACTACAAAACTTTCAAAGCACAGCTAGCCCCTCTCTTGCTACAGGCCTTTAACTCTATTTCTGCCCAGAAACACTTTTCCCCTCAAACGCTAGCTGCTCAGATTACCGTATTGCCAAAAGAAGGGAAAGATCCAGCTTCATGTGCTAGTTATAGGCCCATCTCTCTACTTAATGGGGACATTAAGCTTTACGCTAAGCTGATAGCAAATAGATTAAAACCATATTTGACCCAAATTATCCACTCTGACCAGGTGGGGTTTGTTCCAGGGAGGGAGGCGAGGGACAACACCACTAAGATAATCAATTTAGTACAATATGCGCATACTGCCAATATCCCAACAGTTCTACTATCCACAGATGCCGAAAAGGCATTTGACAGAGTAGATTGGGAATTTATGAAAGGGGTACTTAGTCACATGGGCTTAGGCCCTCGGAGTATGGCTCGAATTGCCGCCTTGTATACGCAGCCAACTGCAAGGGTCAGAGTAAATGGGGAACTATCAGAACCCATTATCATATCTAACGGTACCAGACAGGGATGCCCTCTGTCTCCTCTGATCTTTATCTTGTGTATGGAAGCTTTGGCCCGCTCTATCCGGGCAAACCCTGATATCTCTGGTCTACAGATGGAGGACAAAAGCTTTAAATTGGCCCTCTTCGCGGATGACCTCCTGGCAATCCTCACTAACCCTGTGGTTTCGATCCCTAATTTACTATCAGAATTTCAGCAATATGGTGAGCTATCTGGCTTTAAAATTAACTACTCAAAATCGGTAGCTCTCAACATCTCTGCGCCCGAGGCAGTAGTTGAAGGCCTGAAGCCAGCATTCTCATTCACGTGGCATCCATCACGACTTAAATATTTGGGGGTGTTTATCAACAAAGACAACACAAAGATTTTTGAAGACAATTTTACTCCTATCACAAGCTCAATTTGTAGGGACTTGAGAAACTGGTGCCCAAAAGGCTTTTCCCTGATAGGCAGAGTCAATGTGGTTAAAATGAATGTATTACCACGGATCCTCTACTTGCTTCAAACGCTCCCCATACACCTCCCCACTTATTGGTTTAAGACGCTACATAAAGCAGTCAGGGATTTTGTGTGGAAGGGTAGACGCCCCCGGTTTAAACATGATACACTTTATATGCGCAAGCACGCTGGGGGACTACAACTCCCCAACTTTGCATTATATTACGATGCGGCTATGTTAAATAGGGTGGTGGACTGGACGAGACAGAGACTGGACAAACAGTGGGTCTGGATAGAGAGCTACGTTGTAGGCAAGGCACTTCAATTTTCAACATGGCTGCACCCACTCCCTAAAGTCATTCACCCGACTGTTACACCAACTCTGGCTAGATGGGCCAGATTGCGCTCGGTTCCCCACATTTCCTCACGACACTCGCCTTTGACCCCGATATTTGACAACCCGGGGTTTCCCCCAGGACTTGCTAGACAGACATTCAGACATTGGATTGGGGCGGGGCTCCGCAGGGTTGGCCAGCTGGTGGACGCGTCTGGGGTCTTGCCTTTCGCCGATCTCCAATCTAAATGGAAACTTCCGAATGCTGAGATTTGGAGATACATACAGCTCCGCCATTTTCTCGGATCCTTGGAGGTACGGGAGTCTGTGGGGCGGCCGCTTACACAGTTTGAATCTTTATGTACCTCTCCGCTATATCCTAGACATACTCTATCTCTCATCTATAGTAATCTCATTGAAAACACCTTTAATAAACAACCCACCTTCATACGACACTGGGAGAGGGAGCTGACTTGCTCGATATCTGAACAAGATTGGAAAGATATCTTCTTACGCACCCAGTCGAGCTCGGTCAGTATACGGGTGGTGGAAACACAGTATAAGGTGATGACTAGATGGTATAGATGTCCTAGCTTGCTGGCTAGGATGGTTCCTGGGATGTCGAACGTGTGCTGGCGATGTATGTCGGCGCCGGGCACTCCGTTACATGTATGGTGGGAATGCATAGCTCTTAGAACTTTTTGGGATGCAGTCCTTCTAATTACTAAAGAAATTACGGGCGTTGAGCCACCTAATTGCCCCAAATACTGGTTATTGAATTATAATAAAATGACAATCTCTAAATACAAAAAATCAACAATTAAAAACCTTAGCAACGCAGCAAAGGCCGTGATTCCAGTACATTGGAGATCCCCGAATATCCCTACCATTAGAGAGTGGTTTGCCCGAATAGAATCCTATAGAATAATGGACGACATACTCTATTCCTCAAAGGACAAATACAGGGAATATCATTACATATGGTTTGAGTGGCTCGAATTCAAGGATTCACCACTTTATTCTCAGTGGAATAAATGAACCCCCCTTACTCTCTCCCCCCCCTCCCGCTCTACCTTTCTCTCCCTCTCTCTATCCCTCTTTGTCTTTCCCCCATCCCTACATGATGTATTATTGAATACTAAATGGTACTTTATTTTTATGCTGAACTACTGTTGAATTGTGTTCATGTATATGTGTCTTTACGTAATATTTTTGAATATCTTTAATGCATTGTTCTATGCAAAATAGATATGTTTTTAAAAGCTGTTCAATCTTTCAATAAAAAAGAGATTTACAAAAAAAAATAAAAAAAAAAATTGAACATTGTTACATTCATTATGCATTTTGTTTTTATTTCATGCTTTTTCTTTAGGTCCTATTAATCATAGCAACGTGTATGTTTGTTGTTATTGTGGTTACATAATACTCTACTAAATATTTCTATCTATACTGCCTTACATTTTGGATCCTTATGAATATATTAATTTCTTTATATTCTTTTTGTTTTGGTTCATGTAGTGATATTCAGACCACTTTTATTTGCTCTTTTATTTATTGCATTTTTTTATGCCATGAGTTGCTACCACTGCGTTTCTCCTGTAAAAAGTCTACTAATATACGCAACTGTCTCCAGCCCTCCTTCCTCCAAGCCTTGTCCTTTTGAGCGGTGACATTTGGGCATGTGGTACCCTCCTGCCCAAACACTGTTCATTCCTCTGAGAGTACATGACTGAATGAGACTTAAATTATGTGTGAATTTAGACTGAAACACTGAGCACAAACAACGTTTATTGGCTACAGAAACACCATAAAAACAGAGCTTGTACTTGTATTCCTGTTAATCATCGATCACATGTGTGCAGGTGCCGGCTCAGATTGTTTAATTACAATTTACTTAATCTAGACAAATGGTAAATACATGAGGCACATCACTGCACATAAATTAAGTATTTACATGTAAACCGCAATTAAACAGAACAGTTGCCATATTCATAGTATTTTATTTATTAATCACTGTTGAAATATAAAGCAAAAAACAAAACAAATAAACTGCCAGACAGGGACCCTTAAATCTACGAGCAATAGGTACATATGTATAAAGCCTCAATACATATTTTCTCCAAAAGGATTGTGACCTTATAAATATGCAAATGTCCACAGGTTTAAAAAATCATAAGTCTTGGCTCTGAAGAGCAGACTCTGAGAAATAAAGTGCAAGTTCGACTCATATAGTGTCATACCTGTACCTAGTGCACCTGCCTCTTGACTGTCCGGATTCCAGAGATCAAGAGGACTGGCTGGGGCTTACAGTATTGTGGGGATTCCAGTTTGCAGGGTTTATTTTATTCTGATATGCACTGATCCAGTGAACCAGCCATAACCCAGGGAAAAGGCCATCCCTGGGCTGTTATAGAAGACAGCAGACGTAAAATTTGGTAGCAAAGAAGCCAGACATAGGGCTCTGTTTACTGTTATGCCGTGATAACTAAGATTTTCTATCGCCGCAATAGGAAATCTTGTATCATTGCACTTGGTCAGATGCGTGATACTCAGATCACCGGCCATACTGGCTAGCAGCAGTAACAGTAAGGAAGGAGTCTTATCGCTTCACAGGCCTCCATCTTTGCCTGTAAAAAAAAAAAGTGATGCAGGAATTTTTTTTAGAAAAAAGATATTTATTAAATAAAGAATTTGTGCAATCATCATTTATTGATATAGCGCCACCAATTCCGCAGCTTTGTACAGGGAATATTTGCCATTAACATCAGTCTCTGGCCCATTAGAGTTTACAGTCTAAATTCCCTAACACACACACACACTACTATTAATTTTGTCAGCAGCCAATTAACCTACTAGTATGTTTTTGGAGTGTGGGAGGAAACCAGAGCACCCGGAAGAAACACACGCAAACACGAAGAGAACATACAAACTCCACACAGCTAAGGCCATGGTTGAAAATCGAACTCATGACCCCAGTGTTGTGAGGCAGAAGTGCTAACCACTAAGCCAATATCGTGTGCTATCGCCATCCTGAGAGGACATTAGCATTATGAGGATTGTGGCCTTGACCCTTCTTAAACAGGATTTTGCTTAAATTGGATTTCACTGAGAGAAGTCTGGTAGGAGGGGGGCAGCAGTAACACCTTAATAGAGTGTTTTCCCATAGAAATTAGTTTTCTCCATACAATAAATGTAGCACTTAGCCTGGTCAGAAATCATAGACAAATATGTAATAAACAATATTTAGAGCTAAGGTAAGACATAGAATATCCTTCTTTCTGTTTTAGCAAAATGGTCAAAACTAGCTTATCTTATTCCACATTAGCTGCAACATTTTGCACTATTTGCTTGTGGAATTTGGCCCTAAGTCCTCCCTCTCCTACTCCAACCTCATCACACAGCAGAATGAATAAAATACAGCCGTCACAGCTCGATTCATGACATGCAAACAAACAAAAAAATGATATATGTACTGTATATATATATATATATATATATATATATATATATATTAGCTTGTTTGTTTGCAGCAGAACATCTTTGACACCACTGCACCAATTGGGATGAAACCAACACGAGGTGGTTCAGTTGGATCCCGGACAGATTTTCAGATTTTAAGGGGATCAGGGATCTCCCATTGGTGTAGTACACTGGCCAGAACTTTGACGCGGGGATCATGTTTTATATATATATATATATATATATATATATATATATATATATATATATAAGAAGTGTGTTTGGTTCTCTGTTTGTTTGTTTCTAGGCAAATATCTTAGACACTCATATGTATATAGAATACGTTATTGGCAATAACTGGACTTTCGTTTTTTCATACTACCACCCCAGAATCACTAAGCACAGAGCTCAGAGTTACAACACATGCACTGTGATTTCCATGGGTAGAGGTGCCAGTTTTCCCAGAACTATACTTGTACTCACACATACTCACTGTACACATTTTCCCATAACTCAGATTCCTGATGCACTCTAGTCATTAGGGGGTAGGTTCCTGTAACTCTTTTTCTTTATTTAAATATGAATGTTATGACCTGAGCAAATTTCAAGAAGCATAAATGTCGGTTTTTCATTCTAAAATTGTTGGAGCCCTGTCCATGGGTTGCAGTTTTCACAACCTAGGTGCAAAGATGTACCTGACCTGAATGTTATTTTGAAACCACTAGTTGTAGAGAGTTCTGATAGATAATGAAGAGGAGATGTGTTCCATTACAGGTCCCTTCGGCTTAGTAGTTGTAGCATAAAGGTGCAGTACATTTTGGCATTGTAAAAGGCTTGGTTAGTAGCAATATCCCTTATTAGGTATATTTGACTAGGGTCAGAGCCCAAATTGCATTCATTCTTTAAAGCATATCGACTTTTAAAACCTCCAGGATCTCCCGGAGGGAAGGACAAGTGACAAGTGCAGGAGGGGTCATAGTGACGTCATCACAACACTGTGGCCTGCCCTCTGCTATGGAGTACGGAAATTCACAGCAACGCATAGTGGGGCGGGGGACGGGGACGCAAATCGTGTCATTAAGCTCCATGCCCGAAATTCAAGCAGTAGGTGAAATGCATAGGAGAAAACAACCTGTAGCCTAATTGGAGCATTTGAATATTTAGGACTTGTTCAAAGATTAGCTCTGGAATGCCCTGTGTAAATGGTGTAGATTGGTGCAAGCAGCCTTCCCATCATAGGGCGTCTTTCATAGGGTAAATAGGGTGACACCACACCACATGCACAGCATCATCATCATCATCATCATCATTTATTTATATAGCGCCAACATATTCCATAGCGCTTTACAATTGGGGACAAACATAGTAAACTAATAAACAAACTGGGTAAAACAGACAAAGAGGTGAGAAGGCCCTGCTTGCAAGCTTACAATCTAAGGGACAATGGGAGTTTGACACATGATGCTAAGGCTAAGTCTACATTTTGCATTTTGGCCCAGCCAGGCTGTAAAGGTAAAAATGACTCATAAGCTAAATGATCCTGTCACACAACAATGTTGGTCAGGGGGTAGTTGTCTTGTGTGAAATTGTGTAACGGGTAATAGGGTAAGGTAGTGAGGTTAAGAGGGTGGTTGAGGAATATTATAAGCTGGTCTGAAGAGGTGGGTTTTCAGAGAATGCTTGAAAGTTTGTAGACCAGAGAAGAGTCTTATTGTGCGAGGGAGAGAATTCCATAGAATGGGTGCAGCCCGAAAAAAGTCCTGTAACCGGGAATGGGAGGATGTAATGAGGGTGGATGAGAGACGCAGATCTTGTGCAGAACAGCATGATACGATAACAGCACCACAGAATATTTCAGCTTAGATGACTCCTACATATCCATGTGCAAACAACTTTGAAGAAGTAGGGGCTATGCCCAGTTTGAGCATCTAAATGTGAAAAGCACAGAGTAATGGCAAAAGGCTTACGTTCGACTGGCGCAGAAAGAATATTGTGTCAAACCCACTTCTATAAGAAACCTGCAGTGAAGGTGAGAGAGAAAATGAAGTTCTGAAGTGTCATTTCCGGATTGCATGATCACAATTGAGGATTGCAGCTGGAGGTTGGAGATTATCGCTTTCCTCACACAATCTGCACCAAAGGTTAGAAAAAGCATCCATAGATAGTATGGTGGCACAGAGGTTAGCATTGCTGTATTATAGCCATGAGTTATACTCCAACCAGGGCTCTATCTGTGAGGAGTTTTGTATGTTCACCCCGCGTTTGCACGAGTTTGCACCGGGCCCTCTCGCAGTCCAAAAACGTACTGGTAGTTTAATGCTAGTGTATGCATTAGTGAATTTAGGCGCCTATTTTGAATCCTGAGAACAAGACTGATTTTATTTTATTTAGACCAGTGTTGGCTAACCTGTGACAATCCAGGTGTTGTGAAACTACAAGTCCCAGCATACCATTCCAGCAATAAGCTGCTATATATTGGCAAAGCATGCTGGGACTTGTAGTCTCACAACACCTGGAGTGTCACAGGTTAGCCAACACTGAGTTAGATGATCATCAAAATAATACTGTTTAGCCACTCTGGCAATACTGGACCACAGTCAACAGGCCACTTCCCCCCAAACATGGCCATACTTGTGCCAGCTTAGGCTTTCAGTTCTACTACTGTGGAAATAAAGAAAAAAGAGTTTAAAATAAAAGTTATTTTAAAAAGAAATGTAAAAAAAAAATATTTTAAACGTTTTCACAATAACAAAATGCTTCATTCCAATAATAAAGCATTTAAAAAAATAAATAAATAATAATTTTAATCTGTTATCACCATGTACAGCCGCAGGTAGTGCAAAGGTGAAGTGAGCCTTTGATGCATAAAAAAAAAAATCACCTTAGAAAATTCCCATTGCAATGGCAATAGGGCTTTTCACTCTCTCTGATAAATTTGCCCATTAGACTGTAAGCTCCACTGGGGCAGGGACTGATGTGAGTGGTTAACCATTCTCGTAAAGTGCTACGTGATATGTTGGTGCTATGTATATAAACTCTGTCCATGGTAACCCCGTCACCCTATGTATAATACAGCTATGAATATGCCCTCTCTAACATGGTTTTAAAAGCTCTGTGCCGAGTAGGACTGTTGTGGGATTTACAGTCTGAATCCCAGATCTCCGGAGCGGTCAGAAGCAGTTACCAGAAAATGGAAGATTTTAGGAGTGATAGCTCAGGACATTAACTGGTTCTGTGGCCCCGGAGCTATGGGGACTTTAAATGGCTTAGTATTCTCTGCGCCTTTTTTTTTCCTCCTCGTTCTCTCTTTCTGGGATTCATCTGCCAGTCTTAATCAGTACAGGCAGTTTCATTATTAATTCATTTAGAAAATTAACCATGCTTTTTAATTAGAATTTCAGAAAGAACATGCTGTCTGCTCTGCTATCATGTGATCAGCTGGGTGCATTGCTGCCCCCGAGGGGTATTGGGGCATTGAACAGAGAACTTGTGCATTGTTTTCTTAACCCATTCAGTCATTGTGGAGCTGGCAGACAGACCTGTAACTTCATAATACTTGCACAATCCCCGTTAGTTGTGAATGAGAACATTCATTTACTAGGACATCAAAGACAAAACTGGAATAGAACAATTGAATAAACCAAGGAGATGTTGGAGCTGTTTCCTGACAGCCATTCCTGTCTATTTAGTGTTTTACGGCTGAGTCTCAACCAAAAGATTTGACAAAACAGAAGAGTTCGTCGACAACGGAGGTCATTTAAAACTGATAAAATGAGGAAGGGGGGGGGGGGAATATCACATTATACGTAAGTGGTTCTGGTTTCCTGGTATGGGGACGCCCTGGAGTTCACGCTCATTCTTTTTTATGCACTGTCATGGACGGTCTGCACAGATATTTTGCACAGCATTTTGCTGATATATGGCTTTAGATTAAAATGTCTATGATTGCAAAGAGTAAACTAACACCCTATAGATCTACCTACTATCATATTTGGACTACCATTAACACATTTGAATATTTCCTTGTTGTTTGGAGCAAATAAAAAGCTATATACAAACCACCAAATATTCAGTTTCTATCTTGTAGACTTCATTACAATACTTGAAAACATGAAAGATTATTTTTCCATTCATATCAGTAGCATTATTGTTGATATCCTGAATTCTGCTAGGAACACCTTGTGCCCCCAAAATGTTTGCGGTCTAGGCAACGTTGGCTCCCTTAATGATAACAATGGCCCTGAATTGCACATAGGAAGTCATTTGAAATACCCAAAATGGTCAAGGCACAGCACAAAATCCTCTTTTGTGCCTTGCACAGTTATGCCTCGAGTTCCACCAGAGCATATGGTTTTGGAGAAAGATGGTGCTGTTTGCGAAGGAGAAAAGCTTGAGTGGAATTACAGTGTTTCTCACTGTGACAGGATGGACCTCCTATGTCACCCTGTCTGTTGTGTGGGGACCTACTGGGCTTGCCTTGCCACCATCCCCTTTCTTTATTCCAAAGGCATCCCTTTGGTCGCAGTAGGAGGAGTCTGCTGCCACCATTAGGCTCCTACACTGGCGCCTAGAACTGCATCCTTCTGGGTTACTCTCGCTGCTAGTGTACATACTGTCACTGGGCATGTGGGCTGGTACACCTGACCTCTTCCTTTAGATCAGCGTAGCTGTGGATGGTTCCCCCTGGCCTATCACACTGGCCAGAGCTGCTAGTTAGCGGGCAGAGTGTTGGTACTGGATGCAGGGTCCCCACCTCAGAACAGCCGGATAACAGATTCGATTGGTCTAATCTATAGGTCACAGGAATCACCGCTGGCATGTAGGCATCAGAACAAGATCTTGAAGCAGTGATGTTTTATTAGCTAAAGTAGCCCTAATAAGGACACTTACATACACTTGTTTATGGTACTAGTGAGCTCCAGAAGTACAGATGGTATAATGATAAATGGTCAAACAGAGTTCCTTTTTATACAGATTCTGACACTACTGTTAGCAGGGGGTAATACTGTCCCCTTATCCTAGATGGCTCCGCAAAGACTTATAAATCACATTCACTAATTAGCATTATGATGTAATATATCCTTTAACCAGGGCGCTAACGCAATTTAAGCTTTAACAAAATTTACATTAATCTGTTCTAGCCTAATACTTGTATCCTGAGTCTACGTTGTTCAGACAGGTTCCTGTCTCTCTAACAAGATGTGAAAACATAACGACCTGCTGCTGGGCCTTCAGGCTAAGGGTTTTGTTGGACACTCACACATCAAAAGGTCTATTTAGGATGGGGGACTTTCTTTAGAAAAGTTACACATATCCAATTTCCTCCCCTGGTATACTGTCTCAGCAATAAATACATTTCCTATACAAAAGTACAATACAATCTAATCAAAATCAGTACATTTGCAATGATATAAATTAGTGCACAAATAATTTTAATATATTTATACAATAAGCTATTTATAACTAATCCAGCCACACTCACTATATCTGGAGTAGACACAAACAAGATTTCACTTTGTAGAGCGAAATTATTCAAACGTGATAAAATGTTTAAAATGCACTTTTTTTGGGATGTGTGCGGAAGAGACACAGTAATTTCCACTCTTTAAAAGGACATAAATCCGGGATACATTTAGCATCTTACAAAAGTACACATGTAATACAGATAGCCCCAGCGTCCTTTTAGCTCTTATGATTACTCTTAGAAATATTACTAAACCCAGCAGTATTTTAGGGAAAAAAAGCAAAGTTTAATTAAATGAAAGAAGTAGGAGTTTGAACTTTGAAATGACATTTACACTTTTGCATATGAGCTTCCTCAGATTTTTCGGCTTTCGCTTCAAAAATTAGGTCCACGGTTTTTGTATTTCTTGACTTACATCTAACATTGAGCAGCCTCAGTGGTTTTCAATTGAAGGCTCTATAGACCCATAACAGGGCTCTAAAGCAGTGGCTCTTCAAAGTAGTCGCACACATGCCAGCTTCAATTCAAGTGGCCAAGGTATATTTATGGAAACCCTGATAAACTCTTTTGTCCTGAAAAAATGAATATTCCAATACTGGGCCTGTGGGCAGCCACTGAGCATTAAAGCTGTACAGCTCAGATTGACTTTTGTGTACAAGGAGAAGTCTGCAATGAGTAAAAAAACCTCCCATGGCCATTGTCTGTGGCACTTCAAGTGATTATAAATCTTTGCTAGACCCTTGTTACATGACGTGAAGCCATCCATTCATCCATCTTCTAACATATATTAATCTTGGCGTGAGCAGCGCTTGGTCGGAATCTGCACTTCATTGTTTAATCACCCCAGTACCTGCGAGAATATTAGCTGCAATTTTAAACTTGATTAATATTGATATTACATTAGAACAGTGTTGTTTGAAGAGCTTAGGAAACCGCTCTGGGTGTTGCAGTTTTTCTTGGAGGGTGGTTATGCTTCGGTTTATTGTTATATAGAACTATTTTGAGCTCTTTAAGTGCTAGGGATGATTTGTCTTGACCAATCCCATACATTACAGGTCCAAATGAGCTTTTTACAGCACGCATCACAAAATTGATTTTAGTTTTAAACAAAGAATAGATAGAAGTCGGGCATATGATATAATGATGTACATATATAAATATAAAAAGACTAAAATGGAGGGAGAGGAATGCACTACAAGCTTAGACATAACAAATACATACAAACAAGAGAGTTTTTAAAAGGAGATGGAGGATGAGAAGCGGAGGATATTTAATACAACCAACATTTAGTATGAACAATCAGAAAATAAATATAAAAAAGAAGTGTAATAATATACAGATGGAGTAGATTGTGTTGCCTTGATGTAGTGCACAAGCAACATATAACCACAGTTAATCTCTATACATTTCCATGGGAAAAAAGTACAATTATCATATATTTAATTGTTGCTAATTGGTTAACTGAGTTAAATGGTTACAATAAATACAAATTTACTTGTACATAAGTCTAAGCAAAGCAATGAGGTTCAATTATGTTAATGACACTGTAACATCAAACGTCCTTCTCTTGATAATTGTGCCTGGTACAGTGAAAGGCTTATGTTTGACATAGTGTTATTATATCTATATGTACAGGCTATGAATGATCTTAATTGTCTCCCATGAGTCTGCTATGTTGTTTCAGGCTCTTCTGACCACACTCCCAATGGTACCCGGGCAATGTCTCCTGCCACTATGCTCTGCTCACAAGTATATTTGTGAGAGGGTTGTCATATATAATGCAAGGGACACTGAACTCAAAATATAAATGCTATTATTCATTGTTCTTTTCACCAAATATCCGAACAGCCATCATGAGCGCCAATATCAATGCTGACACAGTGCAAGTGCCTGTCACCAGGGTTATAATCCTGTGGGAGGTGACGGCAATCATAATGTAAATGTTTGAAACCCGGAAACCCATTCAGATAAACCAAGTGTTTATTTAACTACTGAGCTTGTCTTGAGTATATATGGTCAAGCCCTTTAATAGTATCTTTTCATTAATTCTAATGGTGACCACACTTGCTTTGTTCTGGCTATTTTTTCAGCAAAGCAAAATCAGGATAAGTAGGACCAACAAGGGGTTAATGCAGAGTTGGAGGCAAAATGAGAATAAATTACTCATAATAAAAAAAAAAAGGAGCATATGGGTGCGCCCACTTTCTGGGCATGTGCAGATTGATTCCATGCAATATACGCTATGGCTATGCACACTGGAATACATACCACTCTGCATTAGCTTCCATGTCTGCATTTACCGATTTGCTCTAGCTCTATGCATGTGTGTAAAGCATTAGGACTATGGAAACATATAAGGGAAAATTTATCAAAAGGCAAAGCCCTATGGTGGGTGAGACAGGAGCATTTTGCCCTATATAAGGGGTTTCCAGCTACTTTTGCTCAGGCTGAACATTTTCAAATGACTGAAGATATTACCTAAGAAAATAATAATTATTTCCTAAAAATGTAGTTATAATATGACTCATATAATATCTATATCATTTATATATAAAACCTTTTATATATGTAATTTTTTTATTGTTCTAACAGTAGAACTGGAATGAAACCGAACGTCCAAGTCCAAGGGCTAGATTTACTAAACTGCGGGTTTGAAGAAGTGGAGATGTTGCCTATAGCAAACAATGAGATTCTAGCTTTCATTTTGTAGAATGCACTAAATAAATAATAGCTAGAATATGATTGGTTGCTATAGGCAACATCTCCACTTTTTCAAACCCGCCGTTTAGTAAATATACCCCCAAGTATGCGTCGGTGTCACTCACCGGACCGTGAGTGCCTCTGCGCTGGTGCGTGGCTCCCTAGCCTTCCTGCCGGCACCTGTCCTAAACCGCGGCCGTCCGCCATCCTAATGGACTGCGCATGCGCAGCTCCCAACAACTCTTGTGACTGTTGCTTTTAATCCAAATTGGTTGATCAGGCAACTCCCTATTTAAGGCACCTGTGTGCATTACCTCATTGCCTGATCTTGGAGTCTCATTCCCTGTGAGTCTCTGAAGGTGTTCCCTGTGTTCTACTAGTGTCTTCAGTTTCCTGCTGATTCCTGATCTACTCATCGCTGGTTTCCATACCCGCTACTATCTCCTGTGTACTACTAGTGTCTTCAGTTCCTGTGGGTTCCCTGTGCTACTCATCGCTGGTTTCCATACCTGCTACAGTCTCCTGTTTCCTGCCTATGTCCTCAGCTGGACTCTGATTACCGGATCTACTCACCTGTGGTTCCTACACTCGTCTCTGCCGTCCAGCGTCTCTGCAGTTCCTGCATCTCCCTGTGGACAGACTGTTCTACTGAATACCGGTATGCCTATCTGTTATTGACTTTCTCCGTTTACTCTGCATATCCGCTAGGACAAGTTTCCACGCTCAGCAGCGGTATCCATACCTGCTAGAGACTGTTATTGTTATGCTGCATACCTGTTTGGAATTAACCGTACTTCTCAGTCGTTATATGCATAACTGTGATTGACTATCCCTTATTGGCCTGCATATCTGTGCTGAGCAAGTCTCTACCAAGCAGCGCCACACATACCGTTATATAGACTTTGTTGGATACGCTGCATACCTATTGGGATCAAGTTCCTCTGTGCTCTCAGTGTCTGCATCCTATTATCTTTGTATGCTTCCACTCATCAACACTTGTACACATCCTCACCTATTAAGCAGTGGTACAACTTGCTATACGCAGACCACTGACTTCCCCGCTACCTACCTGCACCCGGACAAGTCTTCTCACCATAAGCAGTGGTACAACTTGCTATACGCAGACCACTGACTTCCCCGCTACCTACCTGCACCCGGACAAGTCTTCTCACCATAAGCAGTGGTACAACTTGCTATACGCAGACCACTGACTTCCCTGCTACCTACCTGCACCTGGACAAGTCTCTTCACCATAAGCAGTGGTACAACTTGCTCTACGCAGACCACTGACTTCCCTGCTACCTCCCTGCATCCACTCACGCCCATCCTGATCTCCGTGTTCAAATCTGCGTTTCCACTATATCAGCTAGAGGCTGATTCATTGACCAAAGATTGCTGCAAGTCACTGACTTTCCTATTATTTACTGGCATTCTCTCTCCATCTGCTGTGATATCTGTCCTGCTAGTCACCCCGCTACCAGAGGACCGTTGTGTGAACTTCACGACTCTGGTAAGCCCAGTCATCTGGTGAAATCCTGGGCAAGACTCCTAGTGCCCGTGACAGTAAGATCAGGCCATGACAGACCCAGGATCGGAACCAACAGCTAAAGAGATGCTGCAGTATCTGGTCACCCGAATCGAACAACAAGATGTTCGCCAACAACAGTTGTTGCAATTTTGTCAGGCTTTAGCCTCCCAAGGAACCCCTGTGCAAAATGTGGCAGCAACCGTTGAGCTTCCAGTGTCTCCATCTCCTTCCCCAGTGCCATCCCAGGTGTTCATCGCTTCCACGCTACACCTGCCTACTCCTTCTAAATATGATGGAGATCCCAAAACCTGTAGGGGCTTTCTTAATCAATGCTCCGTTCATTTTGAACTTCAACCTCATAACTTCTCTATTCATCGTTCCAAAGTGGCCTACCTTATCTCTTTGTTTTCTGGACAGGCTCTCGCATGGGCCTCCCCTCTGTGGGAAAGAAATGACCCTTTATTGCAAGATAGTGCCTTATTTATTTCTACGTTTCGAAGTATTTTTGACGAACCTGGTCGTGTTATCTCTGCAGCTTCCAGTATCCTCCAACTACGCCAAGGATCTCGGACTGTGGCTCAGTATGTCATTCAATTTCGGATATTTGCCTCTGAACTTCAGTGGAGCACTGAGGCACTGATCGCCGCCTTCTGGCAGGGGCTTTCCGATAAAATTAAAGACGCACTGACCTCTCAAGAGTTACCCTCCTCCTTGGATGATTTGATTTCCCTTTGCCATTGTGTAGACATGAGATTTCGTGAGAGAGATTCCGAGAGAATAACTTCCTGCAAAGCGCCTCTTCGCTCAGTATCTCAAGTTCGTCATCCTCCACCTCCAGTAGAACCTATGGAGCTAGGTCGCTCTAAACTAACATCTGAGGAGAGAGAATGAAGAGTAAAAAATAGACTCTGTATCTATTGCGCTGACTCTACTCACATGCTGGACTCATGTCCTAGGAAGTCGGGAAATGCCAGGCCCTAACCAGTTCTGGGGAGGTAAGGTTAGGGTCCCTGGAGTCCTCTCCATGTTCTTGGAATGTGAAAGTTTGTGCTTTTGATGTCACCATTTCGTTTGCTACCAAATCTTTTGTCTCTCAAGCACTTATAGATTCTGGAGCTGCTGGAAATTTTATCTCTAGTTCCCTAGTGAATCAATGGTCTCTACCAGTGATTTCCTTAAAGGTTCCCATTGCCGTCACTGCTATTGATGGATCACGTATAATTAATGGTCTCATTACTCAAAGTACGTCTCCACTGACTCTTCAAATTGGAGCCTTACACCAAGAAAAAATTTCTTTATTGATCCTTCCTGTTACTACCAGTCCCATTGTACTAGGCCTTCCATGGCTTCAACTTCATTCCCCTCAGATTGACTGGAACACTCCTCAAGTCACTTCCTGGGGTCTCGAATGTCGTCATCATTGTCTCTCTCAAGTTGTTCCACTCAAAATACAGCAGTCGTCCATTTCACCATGTCCACCGGGCCTCCCACCACAGTATGCTTCCTTTGCGGATGTGTTCGATAAGGTTCAGTCAGAACGCCTTCCTTCTCATCGGGCATGGGATTGTCCGATTGACTTACAACCTGGCAAGAGTCCTCCTAG